>NW_011888855.1:1294976-1361266 GCF_000151845.1 Pteropus vampyrus
CCTTCCTTCCTTCCTTCCTTCCTTCCTTCCTTCCTTCCTTCCTTCCTTCCTCCCTTCCTCCCTTCCTCCCTCCCTCCCTCCCTCCCTCCCAGCATTTTAATGATTTTGTTCCAGTATCTTCTGGTCTCTATAGTATCTGATAAGAAATCTGCAGTCATTCAAATTGTTGTTCCCCTATAAATTGAAAACAGGTCACATTTTCCTCAATCACTTTGTATTGTGGATATTTTAGAGTCTTTTATTCCTCAGAAAAGTATTATTTTTGTTTGTTTGTTTTATAAGACAATTAACTGTTGTTTGGGAAGGCGATTTAAATCTCAATTTGATTCTTTTATCCTTAACAGGAATCTATCTAGTATATGTGTAGTTCTAGAGACAGCTAGAGACCTGGGCAGAGTTTACTCACAGAATGTGGAGCTTCTAGTCTCTGGTTTTTCCTCCTAGAATGGTTTTTACTTTGGATTTGTCTGATGTTTTCTTATGATGAGATGCAGGACAAACATTTTAGGCAGGATTATAACAAAGGGAATGTCGCATTCTTCTAAACATGTCATGTCTCAGTCCGTTGTGGCTGCTCTAACAAAGTACCATAGAATGAGTGGCTTAAAAACAACAAATTTATTTCTCACAGCTTTAAAGACTGAGATCAGGGTGCCAGCATGGTTGGGTTCTGGTGCTGGCCTTCTTTTGAGTTGCAGATTGCTGTCTTCTTGCTGTGTCCTCGGGTGGTGGAAGAAGAGAACTCTGATCTCTTCAGCCTCTTACAGTGGCACTAATTCCATTTTATGAAGGTTCTACACTCATGCCCTAATCACTACCCAGAGGCCTTACATTCTAATACCATCATATTAGGGGTTAGAATTTCAACGTAGGAATTTTGGGGGAGCATAAACATTCAGTCCATAACATCACATCAAGGAGCAAGTGATACTAGTTTGTACTATTGGGGTTGTTAAATTTAATACTGTCTGTTAAGGTAGTGTCTACTAGATTTTTTTTCTGATGAATAGTGTGATTTGTGGGGTAATACTTCGAGACTGTATGAATATCCTGTTTCCAAGTAGGCATTCACCATGGGTTTACCATCCATTGGTGATTCTTGCTTAAATTTATTAACTGTAATAGTAAATGGTAATATTTGTATTCCTATCATTTTTATACATTAATTAGCTAACATTCTTCTGTAGAGAGGAACTTCCCCTCCCCATATTAATGTATTTTTTTAATGTGATATGGACACATGGACTCATTTTTTAAATTTAATGTGTTGTAATTCATTCTTTCCAGCAATCATTTTGATGTTCACATTGTTCGAAATTTGAAAGTTCCTTCAAGTTGTCATTAACTTTTTGGCATATGCCCATCAGTTCTTTCAGCACTTCCTTTTTATTACAAGAGGTTGTCGGGTTACCTTATCATGTTTCATCCCTGGAATTTGCTATTTATTCAGTCATTAGGCTTCTGTTTTACCTTCTAACAATTTTTTAAAAGTAGTACCTCTTTATAATAGAAGATTTTTAGGGAAATTTCACTCAGAAAAAATGTATCCATGATCCAGCTCAATTCAAGCCATCGTGTTAACAGTTTGATATGTATCCTTTTCCTTATCTGTTTGTTTTTACATAGGTAGCTTTAACAGCAGGTTTTATTTTGAGCCTATTTTTAAATTTTTATTGTTTAACAGTATAATGAATCCCTACAAACCCATTTTGCAGCTTTAGCAATTGTCAACATAATGGCCAATCTTTTTTCATGTATAACTTGTCAGTCATCCACCCCACCACTAGATTTTCTTGAAGCAGTTTTCAAGCCTAGCATTTCATCTATAAATATTGTAATATGTATCTCTAAAAAATAAGGACTATTTAAAAAAAATACAGCCACAGTACCATTATCACACCAGTCAGCATCTCCCTTTCCCCAATTATCTCATAATTTTTTTTAATGGTTTGTTCAAATTAGAGTCCAAACAAGGTTCACACAATACATTTAGTTGATGTCTCTCTTAAGTCTTTTTAAATCTGTGCTATCCTCTCAGATTTTTTTTCTCTCCTTTATGGTTTATTTATTAAAGAGCTCGGCTTTTTGTCTTTTAGAATTTCTCTCCTGGATTTTGCTGATTATATCCCTTTTCTATCTTTAAAATGTTTTTCTGTTCTAGACTATAATTTCTATTAACTTCTAGTTAGATTTGAGGCTTGATCAGATTCAGTTTATTTAATTTTTTTGTAAAGAATACTTTATAAGATGATTTTATATATCTCATGTTACATCATATTGGGAGGCACATATGTGTCTGGTTATCTTTTGTGATGATAAGATTAATCAGTGAGATCAGCCTAATCTATCCATTAGAAAGCCCAGCTTTCAACTAATGGTCACTGATGATGATCATTGCCTACCACTGTTCATTGAGGGTGTCTGTCAATATTTAAACCATTTTTAAAATGATTAAAGTGGTATATGCTCATTGAAAAAAATTGGCACCATAGAAGAATAATCATCCAAAAATAATCAGCCTAAACTCAACCCCTCCTTCCACCTGAATTACAATTGATATTTTGGTATACTTTCTTTCAGTCTTTATTTTGAATTCTTGAATATTATTTTATCCATATTTGAACATTGGGTGGATTAAATGTTTTAGCGTTATAAATAATGCTTTGATAAAATATCCTTGTCTTATGATCTCATCTAAATTCAGATGATTTCCTCAGATTCCCAAAATAAAATTCATGGGTCAGAAGATATGAATTATTTAAAAATTCTAGATATATATTGTCAAATTCTTAAATAAAAATTCCAGCTGTGAAAGAAAAAGATTGAGCAGTAAACATTATACACAAGTACTAGTAAGAACTAGACAACTTTTTCTGAGACCTCTAAATTATTCAATACCTCATAGACTGAGAAATTTTGTTCATAAAAATATAATGGTTCTAGACCCTTTATTTTAAACCTTTTATTTTTATATCCTAAATAGGAATTGTGTGGTTTAAGGATTTTTCTCAATATTGATTCTTCCCTTTAGCTTTGAGGTTGGGGAGCACTGCTAAGAATATTTTTTATATGAGTACTTTTGTTGTTGTATGCAAAAGTGTTGAGCAAGCCATGCTAAACACTTCAGATGCAGGGACTAACTACAGCATCACTGAAGGTTAAGGTTAAGAGCTCAACATTCAGCTGTACTTCTTGAGAAAAAAGCTTATCTTTAAACTTGAAAGGAAAGAGAGATAAGCAATGGTCAGATCAAGTGGGGGTTTTGCACTTTATTCTAAATATGATGAAAAGCCATAGAAGTGTTGAGAACAAGGGAGGGATGTAATCTAACCCTGGCTACTGTGTGGAAAACAGACTAAAGAAGAACAGGAACAAAATATAGAAATGAATAGACTAAGCAGAAGGCTGTCACAGTATTCCAGGCAAGGTCTAATACTTACTTGGGTCATAGTGATAGCTTTGAGGTGAAGAAGTTGTCAAATTTGGGATGCATTTTGAAGGTCAAACCTACATGATTTGTTGGAATATGAGAAAGAGAAAACTCAAGAGCATCATCAAGGTTTTGCCCCAAGCAACTGGGTTAATGACGACTCCAGTTTTTGAGATTGGGAGATACAAGAGATCCAGAATGGGGCGGGGAGAGGAGGGGAGTCTTGAAAAAGAACAAAGCCCGAGGGTTCATACTTTCCTGTTTTACAACTTACTAATCAAGTTAGTATGGTACTTACATAAGGATAGGTACATAGCTCAGTGGAATAAAATTGAGAGTCCAGAACTAAAACCATAAATTTATGGGAAATCAGTTTTTGACACAGGTATCAGACAGTTCAGTGGATGAAAAACAGTCTTTTCAACAAATGTTGCTGGGAGAACTGAATATCCACATGCAAAAGCAATTGGACCCCTACCTCACACCATATACAAAAAAATGGATCAAAGATCTAAATGTAAGTGATAACACTATAAAACTCTCTTAGGGGTAAATCTTTATGACCTTAGATTTGGCAGTGGATTCTTAGATTCTTAGGTTTTTAGACACCAGAAGCACCTGCAACACGAAAAATTGTAGATAAATTGGACTCTCATCAAGTTTTAAAACTGTTGTGCACTAAAGAACACTACCAAGAAAGTGAAAAGAAAACCTCCAGAATGGGAGAAAATATTTGTAAATCATATATTAGTACAGGTCTAGATTCCAGAATACATAAAGAACTCTTGCTACTCAACAAAAAGATAAACAACCTAATTAAAACAAAGGACTTGAATAGACATTTCTCCAAAGATGATATATAAATGACCAACAGCATACGAAAAGATGATCAACATCATTAGTCATTAAGGAAATGCAAGTCAAAAGCACAATGAGATAACACCTCTTACCCTCTAGAATGACTATTAAAAACAAACAAATTTGAAAATAACAAGTGTTGGCAAGAATGTGGAGATACTGAACTGCAGTGCATTATTGGTGGGAATGTGAAATGATGCAATCGTAGTAGGGAAAAGAATGAAGTACTTATACATGCTATATCATGGGTGAACCTTAAAAGCATATGTTAAGTGAAGGAAGCCAGCCACAAAAGCCCACATGTTGTATGATTTCATTTATAAGACATACCCAGATTAGGCAAATCCATGGATACAGAAAGCAAATTAGTAGTTGCCTAGGGCTGGGAATTTTGGGAAAAATGGAGAATGACTGCTAATAAGAACATTTTTGGTTAATGAAAATGTTCTAAAATTATGGTGATGGTTGTACAACTCTGTGGATATACTAAAAACCATTTAATTATACTTTAAACTAGTGGATTCTATAATATGTCAGTTGTATCTCAGTAAAGTACTTATATTGAAACAAAAAATAAAATAGAATCAGGACGGATATTGGAGGTGTGAGGATAGCGGAGAAGATAGGAAATAGTCTCTGGGGAAGCACGAGAATAAACTGACTGTGGAAGCATTAGGAATGTTAGGCAGTACTGAGGAGTCACTTGAGGTTTGTGGTCTTAAATACAATGTGAGGCCAGTCGGCACTGTTGTGCTGCTTAGATACAAATATAATAGGTGGAGGGTTGGCTTTAATCAGATTTGGTTTTGTCAGGGATTCCAAGGGAAATTAGAAATAAGTTGAGGGAATATTCAAGGGAATTGTCAATGTGATAACCATGAGATCTATGTTAGGTAAGAAGTTAAGTGAGGACTTGACAGGGTAATGGATCGTGAAAAGGTGATAGTCTGGAATTAGACGTCCTAGAGAGGCTGAAGGATTATACGAGTTAGGGTACTAGGAGGAGTTGGAAAAGATAGGTGGTGGTGGTGATCAGAGAATGGAACATCTGAAATCGAAAGCTTACGAGTGGCACAATTATTATTAACAGGCTCAACCAGGGTTCCTCATTGGAACCACGGAACACAGAAAATGAAATATCATACTGTTACCTTACTTCTCCCAAGAATGGTACAAAACTGGTACCAACCATTGTAGTAGATGCAGAAGATAGAGGTTAATTTATCACATACACTGGATGCCTCAGGGCATGAGGCTTACTTCTCTCTCAGAACCCCACTTGAGAAAGGCTTAGATGGTATGATCCATGGGAGTAGATAACTAAGAGGTTGAGGAACGGAATGGCCAGAGTATTGGATGGGTCGTACCTTAGGTTGAACCTACAAAAACTGCAGTCTAATACAGTATGTATTGAAATTGTCAAGAATGATGGCAGGAGTGGTGAAGAGAAAGACAGTAAGTGATATATTAACATTTTCAGTGAATGTCTTGGAAGTGTAGGTGGCTGGTGGGGGATAGGTGACCAGGAGGATAGGAGATGACTACTTCAGGGTTGGGTAGCACAATGGTTTGTGCTTCAAACTGGGTTTTGCAGTAGTCTGGTAGCAATAACAAGTAAGGATGTTTACACCACCTCCAGGTCAATAGAGCTCTGATGTAAAGGAAGAAGCAAGCCAGTACTTGAAAAAGTACAAGGAAAAGCAGTATCCTCAGAGGACAGCCATTGTTCAGTAAGATCAAGAAGATGAAGGGAACTTTCAGAGGAGGTTGAGAACATCAGGGATTCTGTTGATTACTTACATGAATTTCAGATTGAGACTAGGAGTAGGCGATTGATTCAGACTAGAGAAGTCCCCCCAGATGGCAGATCAGAGCCATGTGAGGATGAGAATCTAGGTGATGAGAGATGCCGGGGAAGCTTGGATTTTTTGTGATATTCGAGGTAAACAGACTTAAGGCAGGGTAGTATTAGCCCTGGTTACCTCTTAAAGAAGCACTGCTAGCCAATGGAACATTCTGCCTGTAATGACAGAAATACTCTGTGGGGTCAAGTATGGAAGCCAGTAGTCACATGTAGCTGTTGAAGACTTGAAATGTGGCACATGGGACTGAAAAGCTGAATTTTAAATTATATTTAATTCTAATTAAGATTTAAGTTTAAATAGCCACATCTCGGAGAATGGTAGATAATTAGTTCTAATGATAGCCTTTTCATTGCGACTGTCTCTTAGGGGAGGCCAGCAGCATTGAGGCAGACAACATGCAGTTGGAGCTTGCTTTCCCTTCTTCCTCTTCCATCCCACTGACGAAGTGCTTGGCTGGAGAAGGGGCCCTTTTACCAGGAACATATGCAACTCTGTGGCCTCTCGTTATTTTCTGCTGAGGTGGTTTTGAGGTCGAGGAAGACAAATTGAGGTGACTGACCTCTGTCATTCTGCCAAATCTCTCTTTGTATATGTAATTTCCACTTTCCTCAAGGAGCCATTGTTTTTATGGTTAGGCTATATGTTTTTATTTTTGACTGCTTGTCTTTGGATTTTGGAAACAAATGTGCTGGTATTTACATAGTATTGATAATTGTTCTATAATACTTTGGTTATTTGATTGTCCATTCTATTTGTACAAATTAGTATGGGTACCACTTAAGACTAAGATCTAACTCAAATTATATACACGCTGCTCTAAGGATGAACTTAAATCTTTGAATAAGGCTAAGAACTAAATTTGGAAGAAGAATAATGGCAGTCATATGATAATAACATATTTACTGAGTGCTTGCTGTGGGCTGGACACTCTTACAACTTACTTTGGATTATCTGATATGATCCTTACCAAAACCCATGAGGGTAGAAGCTATATCATCTTATTTTGTAGGTAAGTCATCCAATACTCAGAGAGGTTAAGTTACTTGCCTATGGCAACATAACTAGTAGAGTCCCAATTTGGACACTATTATTTCCAACTCTGAAGTTCATGTTTTTTATGCTGCTGGATGTTACTGTTTTCTTATATTTTGACAGTACCAAGCCAAGTCCCAAGGACAGCTCCTTAGGGTGTTTTCCATCCAGTGGTATATAGGGCTAAGTTTAATGGTTGCAGGTTTATAGGCGGCTCTCTCAGCTCTCAGTGATATCCCTTCTCTCTTCCATTTTGCTTACCTTGTCCTAGTAGATGTTTTCCTGGTAGTTGTCCTCAGACTCTGTTGTTCCCTTTTGAAATCTATGGCTATTGTCACTGGCAGCAAGGATTTTAGATTTCAGTTTCATACTGAATTCTCTGCCTGCAGCTAGTTGAAATGACTGTCTTAGCTCTCCTGAACTGGAGTTGGAGAATCCTGTAGGGCAACTGACAGTTTTCTGCTCTCTTGTAGGGGCAAGTAGGTTTGAAGGAGAAACTTGCCTCCAAGGCCTGATCCAGTATGCCCTGATCCTAACATTTAATAATAGAATTAGCATATAGTTGCCAGCCATCTGCCAAGCCTCTCCCTCAGATTCTTTCCCACTTGCCCACTCACTTACCACATACCATTTTTTCTCTTCCCATCTTTTACACTCTTATTTCCCAGGAGAGGGATCCTGCTCTTGTCGAATAACATATGCTTCTTTAAAGTCAGACTTGTGTTGCATTCCTGGTACCATGGCTTTTTGGTTGTTGTTTTTAGCTTTATGATCTTGATCAGGTTATTTAATATTTCATCATCTATAAAATTTAGGTAATGCTATATGCCTTGCAGGGTTTTGTTGTAAGGTTTAGAGATTATGTTTATAAAGTACTGGGTACAGAGTAGGTCCTCATAAACAAGGACTTAGTTTTTTCCCTTGAATCCATTGCTGTGATTTAAGTTGGAAAATATTTAATAGCATCTGATATGTGCTAAGTTTTGCTGAGGATGCTGAAGAGATCAAAACAAAACCCAGAATCTCTTAATTCAGAAAGTTGCATGGTGTAGAAAGGAGACTGACATACAGATAAGTAACAGAAATGTGCTAAGTGCAATGGAGGTATATATAAAGTGCTTAAAGCAATTAATACTGTTTCCAGCCCTGTCTGTGGAGTGGTTTTCTTTTGGAAAAATACTTGGTAGTCAAGATGGGGGATAAATGGAAAGAGAGAAAAAACAACCCTTAAAGGTTTCTATAATCTGTGAGGTGCCAACCTTTTAAGAATTGATTTCGGCAAGGCACTTGATAAAATCTTTCACGAAGTCCTTGTACATAAGATGGAGAAATGTGTGCTGGCTGATAGAATAGGAGGTGGATTTGAAGGTGGTTATACAACTATGTCCAGGATGTTTTTCTCCTGCAGTACTTTATTTTTACTTCTGAAATCTCTGGGCTGGAAGGAACCTTAGAAATAGATCATCTACTCTCTCTATAATCTGGTTTCTTTTTTTCCCTTTTAATTTTTAATTCAGCAGTACAGAAAAGTATATAGTGAAAAATATACCTCCCTCCTTTTCCAGTCCTCAAGTGTCTCTGCCATCCATCCTCCCCAGAGACAAACACTATTAATAGTTGCTTGTATGTATGGTCTTGTTTTATTATGCAAATCTCTTTACATTTGGTGTTATAGTTATTTGAATGTATGTGCTGTCTCCTTTAGTAAATTATAAGCTCCTTAGGAACAAAAACCCTGCCTCATAATTTTCTATATCTTCCCAGATTACTTGCACATCGAATATTCTCTATAAATATTTGCTTGATTAACTATTTAAAGGAAATCTGGACCAGGGGTGAGAAGAAAGGCCTCTTGGGGAGCATGCTATAGTTTTCTGTCCTTGACCATATCCTTTACAACTTTTTCCCCAGTGACTTGGATGAAGGTGTAGAAGGCATGCTTGTCATCTATTCAGATGACACAAAGCTGGAAAAGGGAGCTAATAACATCAGATGACAGGATCAAGACTGCAGATTATCTTAAGAAATTGGAATGTTCACCTGAAAAGAACAGGGACAAATATAAAGTCCTGTGTTTAAAGGGGAGCCGGGGGGAAATATCCAACAAAGTAGTTACCCAAGTATAGAAATAAGAGACCTGTCTCAATAACATTTATTTGAAGCTGATTTGGGAGGGTAAGGGAAGGACCTTGATTACCTTGAAGCTCAACTTAAGCCAACAGTATACCAGGATTGTCAGTAAAGCAAACACAGCCTTGGCTGAATTAGTAGAATATAAATCCAAGTATGGGGTAGTTTGTGGTTCTTACATTCTCTTTATGGATCAGATTGCTTGTTGAGTATTGGGTCCACTTTGGGGTGCCACACATAATAAAGACTGAGAAGAAATTGGGGTGTATGTAGAGGAGGTTAACTAGGAAGGTAAAGCATAGGTATAGGAATTAGATCTAAATTGTATCCTTGGTTCTACTACTTAGCAGTTGTGACAGCTTGTCAAAGTCAATTCCTCAGAGTTTGTTTATATACCTTTAAAATAGGGCAGAATATTAATAACAATCTGAAGATTGTCATAAGGATTAGAGCTAACCTAGACAAAAGGTTCTAGGCCAAGTCTTATTAGAGATTGGTTTAATGACTAGATACAGTCCCTATTTTGAAGGGGCAGATAACTAAGTAAATCCATGATTGTAATGCAGCTTGTTAAGTGTCCAAAGAGCTGACTTATGGAAAAGACGGTAAACATATTCATACAGCCCCTAGTAAATGCAGATTGAGTCAGATTGTTGTATAGCAATAGAATGGTTTTCCCTAGGAAGTGAATTCCCCTCAGTGAAAGGATATAGTCAGGTTGAAACTGTATGATGACTTGTCAGGGTTACTTATAGAGGGCACTTTTTATGAGTAAGAGGTTGGACTAGAAGGGTAGGCAAACTATGGCAAGCTGGGAGCCACGTCTAGCCAGAAATCTATTTTTGTAAAGTTTTACTGGAACACACCATACCCAGTTATTTATGTGTTATATGGCTGCCTTCCTGCTGCAATGCAGAGTTGAGTAATTGTGACAAAGACCATATGGCCTGCCAAGCCTGAAATATTTAATCTCTGGCCCTTTACAGAAAAAGTTTGCTGACCCCTGGACTGGATAAATGCTTCCTAACCTAAATTACATTGTGAACTAATAACTTTCCTAAATTCTATGTCAGGAGAATTTCAGGTGTCAGGAGGGAAGAAGGCAAGATTTGAAGTAAGATGGCCACAGTTTTTTTTGTTACTGCAAGGAATGAAGACTGGAAAACAGTTGATTAAATAACCTCCAAGATCCTTTAAGAGACTATGATTTTATAAACAGATGCCTTTTGGTGTAAGATTATGTGTTTGTATGCCACCAGGGCTAAAGGAGTCTATACGCAGCTAGAATTGGGAGGTGGTCCTGGTGTAGTGGAAAAGACTGGTTGTGTTAACTGTTCTGAGCTCCACTTTCTTCACTTGTAACTGGAACTTTCCAGAGTTTTTTAAAGACTAGAGCTAATGTGGGCACTCAGTTGTAGCTACCATTACTATATTTCATAGAGCATCTCATTGGAGTGTGTGTTATACCAGTCTGAATTTTGGTTGGGAAGTATAAATCCTTCCCTTGAATGCTGCCGGTTGGGGTAGTACACAAAACACTGTCTTGGTTTGGACTGTCTTTAGATCTCTTGGCAAATAGGGGATAAATAGATCTCATAAGCAGGTACAGGAATATCTTGTGGCTGGCAGTTTCAGTCCATACGTTACAGGCATTGTTCTCTATACCAGAAAGGCCGACATTTCCCAGACAGTGCACGTCTCTCAGTGGAAAAAGGTTTTAAACTTTGCTTCTTCCTTATATACTTTGTCTTTTATATTCAGAGTCTACTGCCAACTAACAGTTTTTCTTCTTCTTTTTTTTTTTATTGTTGTTGAAAGTGTTGACTCGGAGACGAAAAGAGGCCAAGAGCAAGAGCGACTGTGGGATAGCTGTCCAGACTTCCCTAGACATTGACAAGTAAGTAGGCGTGCTGTGTTCATGGAGCTCCTCTTGTTTAACGTACCATTGCCTGGGCCAAATGAAGAAACCAGTTCCTTTCTTACCTTTCTTGGGTTTCTTTGGTTTGCCAATCACTTCGTTGCTTGGATGCCTGAATTTCTTTTTCTTATTCCCAGTTTATGTCAGTGTAAGTGGCCTCTGTATATCCCTTTGCATTACACTAAAAAAACCCTGCTACCCACTCCACTCCATATTGCTCTTAGCTTTGGAATCAGAGTGTAAGTGAAAACAGTAAAGCTGAATTTCAGCATATCAGTTTTATAAATCAGTTTAGGTTATGGTGATTTAGCAGAACTCAGGAAAGCAAGAAAATATGTCATACTTACCACAAAGTTAAGGATGTTGAGTTATGTTACTAGTGTATGCAACTTTAATTTTAACACTATCTGCCAAAATAAACTTTATGTCCTATAACTTAAAATGTGTGTGTATATATGTAATAATTTATTATGTACAGTTAATTCCACTATTTTAGCTGCAGTAAAATCTATTTTGAAATTAAAAAATGTTCTTTGAATTTGCATATTGGTGTTGGGTGCTTTTGGGAAGCATTGAGCTATTTTGCACTGTAATGGTACAGAAGTTGAGTTGCAAAAAGGTTGAGTAACATATAGACTTCCTTGGGTTATAGGTTGCAGCTTGACTAAGAAAGCACATTCTAGGGTGGCTGATGGGGGTCAGGTTTAAGTGCTCTCTCCCGAAAGTAAAGACTTTACTAACAATGCATTAGAGCAGTTAGTCATTAGGCAGAAACGTTTGTCTTTGAAACACAAATCTTAGACCCTAAATTTTAGAGTTGCCTTCCCTAACCCAGTTGAGCAGAGCTGATCCCTTGCTCCTTCTGGAATCCTACTGTCAGGTGGACATCCCTCTAGGACTGTATTCATCCCAGTGTATTGCAATAATAATTTTTTGTTTCTTTTTGACATTTCTGTTTTCCTGGCTAGACTGTTAGTTATTTGAGGTGGATACCTGCCTTCATGCTTTATTCCTGGGCATCTAATAAAATGTGTCTGAGACAGTAATAACAATGATAGCTATTTATTAAGCACCTAATACTGTGTGCCAGCCACTGTGCCAGGTGCTTTATTTACTGTGTAACTCTTACAGTAGCTAACACAGAAACTAAAGAGAAATTATAAGCAACCTGTTAAGGTTATGTAGCCAGAACTAGCAGAGCCTGCCTACCTGATTTGTGTCCCTTTTGCAGGGCTGCTGTCTTTCACATAATAGGGGATTAATAGATGCTTTTTACACTAATTGATAAACCTTAAAAGTTACACTGGTCAAGCTTTTCTTATAAAGCAGAGTTTTGCTTGCATTTCTCCCAGATGGTTAAGTACTTGAGAGACTTATTTCTTCTATTTTAAAGACTTCCAGAGAAATTATTTTTTAGAGCTAATCCAAATCTCCTTTGCTGTAGTAGTTGCATATAAATGGCCAGAAGGAGAAGTCTAAGATAGCAGACTTTGGAAAGTTTTCTTTAGCTTCATAAAACTAAGACACTTAGTGAATTAGATAGACCTGGCTTCTGACAATCATTAGTTACAGGACTTTGAGGAGAATAGTACCTTTCTAATAGGGCTGAAGAATTAATTGAGAAAATGTGTTTAGGAGCATTTGGGATGCTTCCTGGTAATTGTTGTCAGTTTTGACTCACATAAACTCATAAAATATTCTCTAAAAAAAAAGAGAGAAATTGTGCTTTAAGGGCTTTCTACTAGTTTTCACCACAGAGGAAATACTTAATTAATGTTGATTTTCTTCCTTTGTGCCCAACAATTCCGTTTTTACCGATGCACAATAAACCTTACCTCAAGGACACAATTTCCTCTCTTTCCACAAACTCAACTGTTATAAAAAGATAAAAATAACTGTGCATATGAAATTATGCAGAAGCCTCTGGTGGAACCACATAGTTTTGGTAACTTCCTAGTCGATGTTGCAGGTTGTAGAATTAAGGAAGTCGGCATATGGACAGACTTGATTTACTAATCAGACAAGTTCATCCACCCTAGCAAAATTGTCATCTTAATTTAATGTTCTTGGTGCTCCCTTTTCTGTCTAAACTTTAACTTCCCTTTGAAAAAACTATTACACTTAATTTCAGATGAGTTCGACAGAATATTTTATGTCTGAAGAGCAATCAGCATTGTTTGAGATAGTTAGAAGAGTTGATTTCATTACCACCCCACTGCTGCAGCAGCGGGATACAGAGAAACAGCCAGGGAAAACCACTAATCACTCAGTCTTTTTGATTGGCATCGGGTTAGTTTTATTGACGGTCCCACTGAGTGAGTGAATCTGCATTGGTTGACGGGTCTCCTCTGTAGAATAACTTTGAGATGTAAAAACACAATTTGAGACATATCCAGGAGCCCAGCTGCAATAAAGCTGCTTTTTCTGTCTTTCTTCTCATTGGCTAGGAATGAGAAGTGTTATCTCTGTAAATCCCTGGTCCCGTTCAAAGAGTACCAGTGTCATGTAGAGTCCTGTCTCCAGTTTGCAAGAAGTGACCAAGGAGACAGGCCTGAAGAGCATGGGAGAGTCTGCTCAGATGTGGAGGGGAAGCGGCAGCAGCGGCCGAAGAACACAAAAGTATGTGTGGAGTGTCTTAAGAAAGGCCAGCTAACCCTCAGTTATGTTCTGGGCTTTTTTACCCCCTCCACCCACTCCCTCTTTCTCTCCCTTCCTCCTTCCTTCTGTTTGTCTTAAAACATGATTTGCACTTCTAAAAATTATTTTTTTAATTAAAAAATAATATATGCTCATTGTAGAAAATATGGGAAGTTAAAAAAAGTATGAAGAACCAGGGGAAATTATCAACCATAATTTAGCTACTCAAAGATAATGTTTAGTATTTTGGCCTGTTTTCTTTCTGGTCTTTATTTCTATGTATTTTTAATGTAGTTGACAACACACAGTTAACGTTGTAGCATAAACACCTTCCTTGGTTTATTTTTAAACTATTTTTAAAAATTACTCTTAATGTTTATATCACATAGTCACTTAACCATTCTCATATTATTGGACATTCAGGTTCTTTCCAGTTCTTCTGTATTATAAGACTGTGTTTAAAACATTAATCAGTCTTTGTACCACTGATTATTTCTTTAGAATAGATTTCCTGAAGTGGAACTCTTAGGGCAATGGATATAAACATTTAAAAATCTCTCGAAACATACTGCCAAATCGCTTTTTAGAAAGGATATCCAGTCATACCCTCACTGCCAGTATTCGAGATCAACTCTGTTGAATGCTATATTTGCCTGGCCTTAGTAAGCTGTGGGGTCTGGCCCCTGGTCACTGGGAAGACGGATGTGCTTTTAGGATTTTGTGATTAGAGATTAGGAAGAGCAAGTCTTGGCTTAGAGATCAAAGATAAAACAATAGCACCATATTCTATGCTTAGTCACATAGCAATCACTATATGCTAAGGTAGAGAAACCATTATCGCATGACAGAAGAAAGGGACTCCTGAATGGAGTGATTCTGATATGGTGATTTGGAGTTGGGTCTTACAGGTATATGCTTATTCCATAGAACCAGTTTATTCTTCTGGCATCATTGCCCCTAGAAGCTACCTCCAAACTATTATTTCCTATTTTAGATCTCTGCAAATCTATTATTGGTCAAAGGTTACTGTTCTTTAATATGATCTAAGTGGAATAATTTGCCTTCACTCTGATATTTATTCTTAGATAGTATTTTTTATCCTAAAGATGTATTTTCTTCATCATATGGCCTTTTGCCTTTTTACTTGTGTACCCTCATTTATTAGAAAGCAAAAGACTTTCCTAGAGGTGTCTCCACACCTTTTTCTCCCAAAGACAGATGTGATTTGAGCTTAAGAAGTTGTGTTTTAGATTCTCTGCCATGAGTTAACCCTTTCATCTGTTTCTGTCATAGGAAAAAGGCCGCAATGAAGGCCGACTCCTCAGTCTTTTGGAACAGTCTGAGCACAAGACTACAGGTGAGAACCCCCGGACCAGTTTTCTGGGTTTCTGCCTAAGGCTTTCCATTGAAAAGAACCATTGCCAGCTCCCTATTTGTTGGAGTTATGTGGGTGCACATTTGACCTAAGCAGCCAGCTTTGGAGACTCAGTCTAGTTGATCTCTCCCTAAAGAAAATGGGAGATACTCTGTTTTATTCATCATGCATTTCTTTTCAGTCTTTATAAAGTTTGAACTTTCAGGACTGCATGTTGAACTGGGAAAAAACATTTCCAAATCATAGGGGAAAGACATAAGCCTCAACTACCTTCCGAAGGAACAGGCATGGAAAATCAAGCATACAAATAATACTGCCTTCTCCTAATGTTCTGTGCATCATTCATATGTTATCTTTATCTTAGTGTCTTAACCTGTGCTCCTGAGGGATTGTAGGAATAACTCTGTCTCTTTGTGCCTAGTATTTAAGGAGCAGTAGAGTAGATTTTGGTACTACTGTGCAATGCTCATAACCAAAGCAGTTGGTTATGAGCATTGCATAGAGCTAGCGATACCAACATCATAGATCATAAGGTTTATATCTGGTAAACCTCCAAATATGTTCTCTGCTGTAAGTAGGCTCTCGATAAATGTTAGCTGCTATTATTACTGTGAGTGTTACTAGTTGCTATTGTTAAAATTCTCTAGATGCAGTTAGAAGAGGAGCTTTTGCTTAAGCCTTTTTAATGACTGTAAAAAGGCAGTCTCTCTGAGCCCCTTGTCCTGCTGCCTCTAGTTCAGTGGGTTGCGAATCTTCATGGGTGGCAGATTTCCCTTGGCAACTTCCTCAAGTCCAGATTCAAAGTAGGTTTATTCAGAGGTGCTTCTTTCAAAAGCGTTCACCTTGGTACTTCTGCAGCTGAGCCTGTTGGATCCTATATGCTCACATTCCATTGGTCTTGGGGTTGGAGAAATGAGCTATCTGGATAAGCCTGATGAAAAGCAGTGCCTAAGAACACAGGAAGAACATGATTAGTGAGAAGTGGTATGAATACAGCACTACTAATGACATTATTACTTTTTTTATCCTATCACAGATGCAGAGATAAAGACCAAGTCTTCAGAAACAGTGGCCTTCGGGTAAGTTGGGGTGTTCATTGAAGTGTGACTCTCAGCAGTTCTAGAAAAGTACGGGCCTGGTGCTGTGTTCTGTGTATAGTGTGATATTCAAACTGTTGAAGGTAGAAATCACTGTGGAACTGTGTGACTTCTCTCGGTATAACTCTTTGATCCCCACATGTCTGGGCTAAGAATTGGGTGGCTAGCTCAATTCACTCATGGTGTTAAAATAAGCAGAGCAAAAGCTATGTTACTCCTTCTTGCCTCTCTGTCCCCACCCAGCCCTGGTCTTCTGACTTGAATTTCAAGCAGCTTAGGAATTTGGGTCTGAATCCTCATTCTATTACTGCCCAGCTATGTGGTTTTAGGTATATGATTTACCCAATGTCCTCATCTGTGAAAGGGGAATGATGGTACTTATCTGGTTGGATGATTACAGAGATTATGCAAATTAATAATATATATAGGACGTGGTTCCATAGTGTAGCAGTTAGCACATCTGCTTTACATGCAGAAGGTCCCGGGTTTGCACCCCATTGGAGCCACGGTCCATGGTCTTTGGCCATGCCACCCTGCACAAGCCCGATGTCTGATCTCAGAAGCTAAGCAGGGTCGGGCCTGGTTAGTACTTGGATGGGAGACCACCTGGGAAGACCAGGTGCTGTAGGCATAAATAATAATAAATAAAAAGTAAATAAAATAAATAATATATGTAAAAGCCCCTGGTACCATGCGTGACATGTATTTAGTGCTTATTAGTAAGTGTATATTGAATCCTGAATTTTCCCCCCTTCTCTCTAGGGTACCTTCACCAGGGAAGGAAGAGGCAGGCTGCAGCAGAGAGATGCAGAGTTCCCTCACACATCTCAAATTAAATGAGTCTCCCATCAAGTCTTTTGTTTCCATTTCAGAAGCTACAGATTGCTTAGTGGACTTTAAAAAGCAATTTACTGTCCGGCCAGGAAGCCGGACACGGACCAAAGCAGGCAGAGGAAGAAGGAGAAAATCCTGAATTTCTAGGGTCTGAAAGTTGACAAAACTATTAGCAATAGGGGTGGGCCATGTTCGTTAAGGCTTAGTGGCCCCCAGTTCATTGTTGAGCAAGTTTTGGCCCTGCAGTTTCTACCACCAGCACCTATTCAGCATTGTGGTTTTTATGTTTTCTATGATCTACACAAACAACTGTGTATAGTATTCGGTTTTATAACAGCTTGTTTGAATTCATTTACAGTTAAAAGAAAACTTAAATATATTTATGTTTGTATGAAATCTTATTTCATTAAGGTGGAGTTCTTTTTTTCTTCTGTTACAGGGTATTTGGTAGTCATATTTTAATTGTGGAGCTAGTTTTCAGATTCATAAATTACATGTTCTTGAATGAATTTCGTTACTGGTCTTTGATATACTGCCAATATTCACTGACTGTATTGCACAGCCCTAAACACTGTGTGGCTACTCCCTTTACCTTTTCTGACATCATTTTGGAAGGTGCCAGGGCTACTTCTTATTCTGCTATTCCTGCCATTCAGTGACTCGTTATTTCATTTTGCTGCCTCACCCAGTTAAGAATTCTCAGCCAGAGCATAGGACTTTTGACGAATATATCCTGCCATTCTTCCCAAGAATTTGTAAGTGAACACTCTGTTATTAGTTCCTGTGCAATTATTTTTTCTTCCTAGATAAACCAGCAGGGATGCTAGGCATATTCATCTGTTACAATTGAAATTGGTTGTCTTGTTGCCAGAGGTCATAGCAGCAACAGGAAATAGGTTCTGTTTCATCACATTAGTAGAAGAGTGTACATTCTCGATCGCATTGCCTGGTAGTTGCTGGTATATGCACAACAAAATTGATGTCTGTCCTCAGTGCATGGGCAATCGTGAGAGAACATCGAATGGCAGAAGGCAACTAACTACATGAGGGAGGTGATCACACACACAAGCGTGTTAAGAAAGCTAGCTTTGGCCCAAACTCATTTAAAGATGTAATGAAAGACTGTGGGAGGTGGTTGCTGACCAGGAAAGGGTCCTGGGACAAGATAAATAGGGACACTGCTCAGACTCTCCTAACTTCTGATTTATAAGTTCAGAGTTGCCTTTTCCTTACTTTAAAATGAAAATGAGGTTTGTGTTAGACCAGGGAGTTCAGAGATAGTTCAGATGGAAGGCACATCACAGGCTTCTAAGGCACTTTTTCCTGCATAGGTGCCTTGCACACAAGATCTTTGAGTTAGGAAGAGGCAGGGTGGCAGGCTCACTATCTATTCCTTCCATGTCTTGATGTTGGATGGCACTGACATTGTGGCCAGTATCACATTCAGCAGTCCCCAGCCTTTTTGACACTAGGGACAGGTGCTCCAATGAGAATCTAATGCCTAACAATCTGAGATGGAGCTGAGGCAGTGATGCTAGTGCTGGGGAGTGGCTGCAAATACAGATGAAGCTTCAGTTGCTTGGCCGCTGCTCACCTGCTGTGTAGCCCTGTTCCTGACAGGCCATGGACTGGTATTGGTCCACAGTCTGGAGGTTGGGGACTCCTGAATAAGTCATACCTGTTATTTTCTGAGCAACTGCTGTGGTTCAGGCCATATATATGCCATCCTTTAATCTTCACAGCAACCTTAGGAAGTAGGTATTATCCTCCCCAATTTTTTAAATGAGGAAACAAAGACTGAAAGGAGCAAATAAAACTACTTTGTGTCCATGGCAATGACACCACAGTGCCCCTCCTCTTAAGTCCTAAAGAAAATGCTATATTTTGACTCTAGTATTATTTTCCTGTTTTCCTTTTAATGAAAATCGGTTTATCAGTTATGTTCCATCAACTTAATTCTCACCAGTCTTCTCATTAAATGGCAATTTGTTGGAGGTATCTGTAAACCAGGATAGTATGTTAACCTCTCTGCCTGCAGATAAGAAAAGGGAAAGGGCTGATTCTGCAAAGTGAATTATTTAGCTTAACCCTTGTTCCGTTTGTCTTGAGAATACTTGCCAGCAGCGCTTGCAGCTGACGCGTTTATCCCGAGGTGACTTGCAGATTACAGTCCTAACCTTACCCCAAAGCTTGCCACAAAATATCTTGCTTTTATTATTATTTTCACATCACTCTAGTATATCAATAGTCTTTGGGAAAAAAAGACATCATTCTATTTATAGCTTTCTGGTTTTAGTAGTTTGGTTACTGAAAATGTCAAATCCTAGAAAATATAGCATTCCTATGTGATGTTAAATGAATTCTGGCAGTGAGCTGCACTTTTTTTTTCTAAACGGAAAAAGGGTTAAAATTAGCAGTCTCCCTAGAGCAGGGGTCCCCAGTCCCCAGGCTGTGGACGGGTACCAGTCTGTGGCCTGTTAGGAACGAGGCTGCATAGCAGGAGATGGGTGATAGGCGAGCAGGCAAAGCTTCATCTGTATTTGCAGCCACTACCCAACACTAGCGTCACCACCTCAGCTTCACCTCAGATTATCAGGTATTAAGATTCTCATAGGGGCACCTCTCAGGAGGTCCCTGATGCCAAAAATGTTGCAGACTGCTGCTAGAATATGGGTCAATGACAAATTGTTGGAAGAGAGTGTACATCAGCAGGACCAGGAACAACAGACTTATTTGTTAGCTAATGGAGAGTGAGGGGGAGACAGCCACCTCTCCAGTGCCCTCTCCCCGCCTTCCCCACACTGTCTTTGGTAAAGGCTGCTTGTTAGTCTTACCTACTCCCCTCCCCCGCCAGTGGTCCTTTGGGCGGGGCACTGCTTAGACAGTGAAGAGACAAAAGTCAGTGGAAAGTATCACATCAACTTGAGTCCGAACCCCTGCTTATGATACAAGCTAACCTCTCTGAGACCTAGTTTCCTTTCCGGTAAAATAGGAAAACTCATGCAAGGTTCTCAGGATTAAGATGATGAATATAAAGGCATAGTATCTGTGACATAGAAGACGAATAAGTAGCAGCAGTTGTTACTAACATGATGTTAGTTTGTATGTCATAAGTAGTGTTAATAGTGAGAAGTGGAAAAGCCAGAGACAGTTGTGGTTCAGATGCAGGAAGAAACAGTTCTTCGAGGAGTGAGCCTCTCCATCAATTACCAGCTTTCCCCAGTAAGCTCAGACCCTGGGGTTCTATTCCTTTTCCCAAAAGATGGGAAGCAGCTGTTCTGGTGTTGCTGACTCAGGGAGGGCTGGGAAGCTCTATGAACTTCACAGGCAATTGGTATAAATTGGGAAAGAGAAAGGGACTTATCTGTGTTGGGCATTGTGGTCATTAACTTCCTTTCATCCTTCAGTAGCCCTCCAGCAGAGCCCATGCCTTGCCCATTGCCCCTGGGCGCTCACCTTTCTAATATATACCCCACAGAGTCCTACTGTAAGAACCTGTGATTTTGCCTTAGCACTTCTTTAGCCTTGTGTGGCACAGGCTGGGAGTGTCAGGGAATTAGGGCCCCTGAAGCAGCCCTCAGCCAGCAAAAGATGAAAGTTGGAGGATAAATACCGCAGCTTCCTCACCTCCCTGGTGGGTACATTCTTTTTGTCTCCCAGAGTTCCCTTTTGGGGTTTAGCTTCCAGCAGCAACTTCACTGTACACTCTGCTGGTTTCCTACCCTTCCTACCTCACCCCCAACTCCCATATCAGTGCTTCCTGGATCAGAGCTAGGACTAAGGTGGGGGACCCCCATTCTTGGGTTCATGTGAGGGCAGGGTTGGCACTTGCATGAACCTGAGGGTCTCTTTACATTTTGTAGCAGGGCACCTCACATGCCTTACCCTAATCCCAGCCCTGGCCTAGATCACTTCCCAATTAAACTGTTTGGACTCAAATTCAATCTGTTTTGGGGGGAACCCAACTTAAGGCCTTTCCTATGGAGAAATGAGTCTCCATTTGTTATACATGGAAAACAGACTCTGAGAAGTGAAGAAATTTGCCTAAGATCCTATACTTTGTAAAAGGGAAGGGATTTGAACCCAGGTCTGACAGCTAATGTTCTCTACTGCACTATACTACCTCCCACCTCTTCCTCGAGTCACAACCTCAATGGAAATTTTAAGTTTGGTTGGGCCCTTTCTCACTTGTGAGGCAGGGCAACTTTGACCCTAAGTATGGGAATTGGGGTGAGGGGAAGGCAGGTAGTAGTAAGTGGATGATAGTACCAGCAGGAAGATGTGAGCATGTATAAACCCGGAATGGAAAGGCTGCTGCAGCCATATGCACCAGGAAGGCAGGAAGAGTTTGCTATTTCTTCCCAGTTTCAAAAGCCCTGGACTATGGAGGTTGTGGGCTCTTCTTCAATTTAACAAAAATTAACCAGTAACCTATTTCACATCAGGTCTAGAACTGGGCCCAGGGCCTCCAAAAATGAGTAAGAAGCCTGCTCTAGGAGCTCACAGTACAGTGGGAGAAGGCAAACACCAAACGGATGATTATTTTAATAGACAATGCAATGATGGAAGAAAGTCCAAGACACTTTGGAGTCCATAGGCCACCCTGAGCTGGGATCAGGGCCAGGAGGAGCTTATCAGGGAAGGCTCCCAAGCATTGATGAAGACCGAGGCGTGGTTTAAAGGCAGAAGTGCTGGAGAGGTCAAAGGGATAGTCATCCCAGACAGATCATGAACAAGGACCTAGCAGTAAAGCAGCTCGCTGGGTATAGGAGCCCTGCAAGGCACTTCTGAGTGAGAGGGCATGGGATGGATGGGAAGTTGAGGGACACTTACAGAGGGCCAGGTATCTTCTGCTGTGAGAAGCAGGCCTGGGAGCTTCTCAGCACAGGAAGGCCTGGGTGCAGCCCAGCCCTGGTACTCCAGCTGTGGCCCACCTTTCCTCCCACTGACCGCCTCTCTCCATTCTTTAGTTTTTTCTGGACACCTGGAGATCAGCACTGAGGGGCTATGAGGGATCCTTGTCAAGATTTGTCTTTCTACTTGTTGGTCAGTGGCCAGCTGGTGTCTGAAGAGCACTGCTGGCCTCTGCTGCAGCCAGGCCTCTCACAACTGCTCACAGACTTCAAGTCCAGGCTGCCTCTTCCCTCCAAAGGCCCTGCACAGCCTTCTCTGATACTCTGCCCAGGGTGCTGGGACCCCTGCTCCTGGGAAAATGGATGCAAGATTCCAGACACAGATGAGGGGCCCTGGTATTGCTTTGAGGCGTGCCCTCACTCTGACTCACGGGACCACAGATCTTGGCTGTCAGCACGGATCCCAGCTGGACCTTTCACATTCAGTTTCATATCCTCCTCTGCCAACTGAACAAAGTTGAGAGAGATGAACTCGAGGTTAAGCAGGACGCTATGCTGTGGGTGATGGTCCTGCTGCCCTTCCCACTTCTACCCCATCTTGTTGCTTCCAGTGCCTGCTTGGTACCCAGCGAACTGTGCAGCAGGACTGATGTCTGGCGTGTTTCCAGGCACAGTCACACCAAAACTGATACAAGAGCTCCCGTCCCTGGTCTCTATCCTGCTGTCGTGTGGAGGTCATGTACTATCTGCGGATAATGATGACTGCTGATGAGGCAGCCTGAAGTTTTAAAGTATCTGTCCATCAGTTTCCCTGAAATGAAAATTGGTGCAGTATGTCTAATCTCCTACTGTGGTGGGCATCTTGGTCCATATTTTGCTATAACAAAAGGATTTGACAGGCAGGTGGCTTATATGTAATAGGAATTTATTTCTCATGGTTCTGGATCCTGGAAGGCTGAGATCAAGGTGACAGCATGGTTGGGTGAGGGCCCTCTTCTGGTTGCAGACTTCTAATTGTGTCCTCACATGGCGGAAGTGGGGAAGGAACCTTCTGGAGCCTCTCATGAGGAGACAAACCCATTCATGAGGTCTCTGACCTCATGACCTTGTCACCTCCCAAAGGCCTGTCTCCTAATACCATCACCTTGGGCATTAGGTTTTCAACATGAATTTTGTGGGGACACACATTCAGACCACAGCAGTGAACACAGTGATGAGGCAAGGTTCGAGAAGACTAGTTCAGGGGAAACCAACTTTGTGGCCTATAGGTCCACTGTAGCCTGAGATCCCTTGTCTTCCGGTAGGGAAGACCCATGTTGTGTACCTACTCTCCCCACTTGGCCTACAGACCGAAGGTGAGACTCCATAGCCTGGCTGCTGCCTCTCTCACCATACACCCCACCTATCCTCTTTAGGCCCTGGTTGCTGCACCCCATTCCATGAAGGTGCCTCATGCTCCATGGTGTTGTATGTGTTCCTCTCTGCCGAGGACCGCCTCTGCCAGTGTACTGCCATTCTTCCTTCGAGGTTCTGCTTCCTCAATTTGCCCCGGCCACTCCTGGGCAGAGTTTCTCTCTTCCTCTTGTGTGCCCATGTTGCCTCTTACTCATTGATATTTCCACATTTTGCAGAATCGTCCATTGGACTGCATATTTCCCAGGCAGGCCACTTGATCTTTCCAGGGGTGAGCCAGCACCTCAAAACTCAGATTCAGTGTTTGTAAAATGGACAGAGCTCCTAGCACTGCAGGGGGTGCATCTCAGGGCCCTTGACCCAGTTCAGGGCTTTAACTTCCTGTGGTCATCTTGCTTAAGTTTGTATCATGGCACTGCCTACCCTGGGCTCTGCTTAGGGCAGGCTCAGAAGGAAGTGCACCTTTCTTAATTAGCTGGCTTCTAGTAAGAGGGTGGGGCTTGGGGACATTATAACTTAGGTCACTTGTGATTTTCACTTTTGGATGCAAGCCACGAGAAAAGGGCTCAGGCCTGAGGAGAGTGAACAACTGCTGCTTCTCACGGGTAAGAGCCTCCCCCTCTGTTTAGTTCTTGTGTGCCTCAACCTTCACCCTCATCTCTCCTGCTTGGCACAAACTGGAGGAATAGAGACTGGAAGGACAGCCGCTGGTCCTCGCTGGTGGCTCCCTCCCTAGCAAGCATCCCTCAAAGGCATGCTTGCTTCATGTGGCCGACTCAACTGAGGGAGGCCAAGAGGCCCACAGTTCTTCAAATGTGTGCAGGCCCTGGGCTGGGCTCTGGGGATCTGGTGATTTGGGAGACACGTCCCTCCATGCAGGGCTTCAGCTGGAGAAGACAGACATAAATAGGTTTACTGAAAGAGTAAATACTGGGGTTTCTTGGTGGAAGTTTCACAGGCCCTGGCATGTAGGAGTGCTGAATAAATGTCAAATAGAAGAGGGAATGAATAGAGGAGTGAATGAATGAATGACTGAGTTAGCCAGGCCTTGAAACGAGAGGGAGAACTTATCACGTATGTAGCCCTTAGCCCTTTCCAAAGGTAATTGCCTCAGTTGCCCTCTTTTATTTTTGAAACAGACCTGTAATGTGTGTGGAACTAACATTCCCATTTGACATCTTGAGAAGTAGAGTGTAGGTGTATGTGACTGGGGAGATTTGTTAGAAACCAATACCTTGGTTCTCTGAATAAGATCCCCCCTTCCAATTTTACAAAGCTGTATGAGCACCCACCTATGTGAACCCTGTGCTGGGCCTTAAAGATGCATAGGTGACTCAGACACAGTGGTTCCAGACTCTGGGAACACGGCAAACGAAGGCTGGACAGCAGGAGACGGCAACGCTTTGTGGTCAGTGTGGCCAGAGTATAAGGGGAAGTAGCGAGAGATGCTTGGGCTGAGGACAGTATGAGCGGCCTGCAATGCCACAAAAAAGTTTTGGATTTCATTTTTCTGCAGTGGGAGCCATAGCAATGTGACGATTTACATTCTTTCTTAGGGGAGATCCAGCTAGGGAATGAATGACATGATAAGATCTATTTTAGCACAGTCACTCTGGTGATGCGTTGAGAATTGGTGGGGTGGGGAGGCAGACCGGCTGGAGCTGCAGTATCAGTCAGGAGGCTGTTGGAATAATCGGATGGGAGGAAGGTCCATGGCAGTGGCAAAGGGAACTGGGAGGGGTCTTTCTGCCCTCAGCTGTCCTGCCTGAGAACAGCCTGTATAGAGGTGGTGAAGGTCAGGGGTGTATACAGGCAATCTGGAGAGCTGTGTGAGCTAACATCCCTGCTGTCCCCAGCCAACGTGGAGGACAGGAGAAGAGTCATGGGCAAAAGTGAAAGAGAAAATGAATGTGGCTTTGCTGAGTTTGAAGAGCCTCTCTAGCATCTGGGTGATGTCTAACAGACCACTGGAATTTGGGATTTGGCTCAGAATGGGTAGAATCGGGAGCCATCACACAGAGGTTTTAATCAAATCTTGAGGATGAGTGAGATAAAGAGGGAGTGTGGAAGGGAGGGCTATCAGAAACCTGGGAGCCCTACTGTTTGAGGCGAGAGGAGAGAAGGAGTCACAAAGACTAGCGGAGACTTAGGAAGGGGACCCAGGAGAGATTGACTGTTGAAGCCAAGGGACAAGATGATTTTGCAGTGAAGAGAGAGCCCATGGCTTTGCATGCCTGAGAGAGGGCAGTGTAGGTGGAAACTGAGGGGAAGGGTGGGACTGGGCAGTTAGGAGATCTTGGGTGACTGCGGGGAGGCCAAGTTCTTTGGAGTGATGGGAGTAGGAGGTAGGGAGGGGCTGCAGGGCTGGAAGGGTGTCTTTCCTGCAGTTTGCTGTTCCAGGAAGAGAGGTGGAATGATTCGGTGGACAGATGCTTTCTACCCATCTTGGGCCCTCCACTGCGTCTCCCTTTCCCTTCACCCTTGAAGGGCACCTGGATCACCTCAGGCTCCCTCAGAAACTTGCTGGAACAGCAATACCAGCTCTAGCTTGAGTGAGCACAATACCTGACATTTCTACAGTCCTTTACAGTGTGCAAAGGACTTTCAGAATTAACTCCTTTCATCTTCACAAGAATTGAATGTTTGTCCCGTTCTAGAAGAGGAAATTGAGGCTCATAGAGTTTCAGCTATGAAACGTATTCAGATTCAGCTAGATAAGTCGGAAGACACTGAGCAAGTTTCTGTCACTCTCATGATCTCAAATGCCCTGTGCAGCCCTTTGACCTCTGTTGGTCCCCATTTAGCAGATGAGGAAAACCAGGTCCCAAGACTGAGGGACAGGGAGGGGCGGGTGGCGGCGGGCAGTAGCTCTGAGCACAGGGCCCTTTCAGCTCTGCATTGCTGCCCCTTCCCAAACCCACCCAGGAGCCAAGGTTTATATTGCACATTAAACTTCCCAAAGTACTTTCCCAGATGTTATTCCACTTAATTCTCACGACAACCTTGTGCTGGTAGATATTATTTCCTCCTATGTTACAGATGAAGAAACTGAAATTCAAAGAAGTCATAACTGAACGGCCTAAAGTTTGTGCCACTGGTGGCACAAATCCACACCTGTCCCCATCTTCTTTCAGGAAGAAATTTACACATCTCACTTGGCAAAACATCCACAGTCCAGCTCGCTAGTTGCTCCAAGCACAACTTTGGCCCCTTCTTACCTCACACCCTTTGTTCCTAAAGCTCTAGACATCCCTGAACTCCCAGCACAGCAGCAAGTCCATCTACATCGCTGCCTATGTCAATCCCACTGTGATTGCTGGTAAGGCTGTGAGGTCCCTGAGGATGGGGCCCTGTGGCCTCTCTGTACCCCAGCATCCAGCATAGCAGGCATCACTAAATGTGAATGAATAACAATGAATGAATGGCATTGGGAATAGAAATCAGCCTTCCCGGTGCTCTCTCATTAGAAGTAGTTCTGGAAAATGAGGGCGTTCTGGTTGATTACTAAAGGATCTTTAGTGGTCAGAGGTTCTGAATTCTGCCCATAGCTTCCTTCCTGGTCCCCTTCTGAAGGAAGAAAGTTAAGGATCTGGGTCACAGCCTCCCAGGGCCTGTAGAGTAAATGGTTCACCTGGGCTGTCCCTTTCCTCCTGTAGGTGGCCTCCCCTGCTCTGCGGAACCACATGGACCCCACTGGGCCTGTAGGGGAAGGAGCCCTCTGCTACCCCCAGGAGGGCTTGCCCTGCCCCTCAGCCAACTCTGAGCTGGTAAGTTCAGCATTGAGTCCCTGTCTTATGCCCATTCAAGGTGGTCAAGAGCAGGATTGGCTCACAGCCGTGCAGCCCCTTTGGGTTTGCCAACACTTTCATATCTGATCTGGTAGCTATCTCCTCCAAGGCTCCACACCACTGCAAGGTGGGGGGTTTCTCCTCATCTTACAGCTCAGGAAGAGGGCCTCCCAGAGGTGATGTGCCTTGGGTTAAGGCACAACAGGAACCTGAGCTGAGCTGAGGTGTTTTGACCCCAAACATATTGCTTTGGCCACCTTGTCACACAGATGCCACCCCTGCCCAGAACAGGTTGACACGGTCTAGAAAGGACCTTCCTGGATTTTTCTGGTAGAAAGCTGTGTTCTTAAGGCATTCCTGTCCCCACTTCTCTGGTCACTCTTCCGGGCCTTGCTGTCTGTCCTCCACACGTCAGACACACAGAGATGATAGTGCTGAGCCAGACTTGGAGGTTATGGCGCGGCTTAGCCTGCATGCTCAGAAGTGAGCTCAGAAGTGAATTTCTCTTTTTCCTGTCGTCTTGATCAAGATTTAGAACCCTTGTATACCACATCCTAGAGCAGGAAACACTTGTGTAAGCCATTTCATATCCTTTAGTCTCTATTTCCTCATCAGTAAAATGGAGGAAAAGAAAGTTGGGTCCTTCTACCCCTGGGAAGGTTAAGGGAGCTAGTGGAGCTAATAAAAGGCCTGCACAGAGGAGGCTCGTGGACAAGCCCTTCAGTGTCCCTTGCAGCTTCTTTAGTTTTCTGGCTCATTCTGACATCTGCTGGATTTGGCTTGCTGCCCAAACTGTGAGCATATCACTCCTCTCTGCATTTCATGCTCCCACTTTACCATTGTCCAACCTCTGCCCTAGACCTTGCTGTAAACATTTTCTCTGTGCATAGCCCATGGCAGGGCTGCAGACGTGAACAATGCCAGCCGCGGTGCCTGGCCCGCCACCACCTTCTCACTCACTTGCCTCCTGAGGCTCCTGTGCCAGTCCCACACCTGCCCTGTTGGCTTCATTGCACACATCTGCTGTGTAAAGACAATTCCCTTTGGCTTTGGGGGACTTCACAGGGAAACCACATTTCCCATGGCCTTGGCCCCCCTCAGCATCACAGGCTCACCCTTGGCTGCCTTTCCCATGGCAATCAGAGGAGGTTAGATGACCATGTGTGGTCAGAGCGCAGCCCATCTCAGAGTCCCCACCCCTCTCCCAGGTCTCTTTTTGTCACCAGAAGGGTCATGGAATCTGGCTCTCCAGGCTGGCTATACCTTGTGTTCTGAGGAGAGGGAACCCACATTTCAGTGAGCAGGACCTACAGGCCAGCCACTGTCCCACCCCATCTCAGTGCTCACAGCATCTCTGAGAAGTAGGTGCTATTTTCCTTTTTGCTCAGTAGAACAGAAAACTCAGTTCCTCTCTGAGTCTCAGTTTCCTCATTCGTAACAGGAATAACCCCTTGGAGCATACATGGCTGCTGGAAGCATCTACTGTAATGTAAACGCGGAATTAAACCTCTGGCAATCCCATCAGGGTCATTTGGGACCTCAGGTTTCTCTTTCTCATTCTCTTTCTAAAGCAGTGGTGGGACAGTCATCCCATCTCCCTCAGGGGGTGGCCTCTCCTCCCTGGCAGGGGTCTTCTTAAGCTCCCCACAGCAGGCTTCTGGTGGAGAAGAACCAGGGGTGTCCTGTCCTCTGCTCTCCCTGCCTGCTCCTCCCTCCCTTCACTCTGACCCACTCCTGGCCCAGCTTTCCCCCAACTTCATCCCTTTGCACTGAAGAAAATCCCTTTATGTTCTTCCCCCAGATTTTCAAGTGGCGTTTTCCCTTCCTTTATTTAGGTTACCTCCACAGGGAGCACTTCCCTGACCAATATCCGAAAATATCTCTTCCTCTGGGGTCACTCTCGGACTTCCATTCCTGCTTTTTTTTTTTTTAAATAGCTACCATTACTACCAGAACATATTATCTGTTTATTTGCTTATTTTCTGCCCCTACCCTATAGTATGTGAGCTCCACAAGGACGGGCCTTGGCTGGCCATGCTGCGTTCAGTGCTTAGGATGTTGCTGGACGCGTAGGCAGGCCTTGGCCAGTGTCGTGGGAAGGATGACCGACTGAGGGGAGGGCTGTCACTGAGGTGTTGCCTCCAAACTCTCCTCACCACCTCACCCTCAGACTCTCTGTCACTTTTTCCTGGGTTCCTTACCTGAGTTTCGCTCCTGTCACCTGCTGATGTTGGACTTGTGGGTTCGAGGCTTCACGGGACCTCTCCCTATATGCCCTGCTCCTCCACAAAGGCAGTTCTCCTGGGTCTGACACAGTCCCAGGCCTCACAGGAATTCTGGGCCAGGGAAGCCCAGGGGGAGGACTGACAGGCCCCAAGGCACATCAGGGTGGCCACACCGAGCCCCCAGACCAACCACTCATTGTGGAGGCCCGCCCTCCCAGCTTCAGCACTGGCCTACTGGGGAGAGCTGAGCAATAAATGTTGATGGTGTGTTAAAAAAAAAAAGTGAGGGCTGGGTCTGCTCGGGCTCCAGAATGGAATGGATCTGAAGCAGGAAGCACCTGAACTTGAGGTTTGTTCATGCTTGTGTTCATTCATTTGCTCATTCAATGACAACTCACTGAGCAGCTTGGCTCAAGGTGATGTGACAGGAGAAAGGCCTCGCCAAATCCAGCATTCAGTGAAGTAGAAGAGGCGGGGGATGTAGGGAGCTGAGAGGGAGCCAGAAAGGAAAGGAGCAGAAGAAAGTGAGTGGATCTTTCCTCCAGAAAGGAGCCCGCTGAGGCTACAGGACCTGGGTGCAGGCTGAGAGCGGCCAGAAAGCCTGGGTATGTTAGGAGGTGAGAGGTGGGGCTGAGCAGGTGCTGGAGAAAGCAATGAGACTCAGAGGGCACTCAGGCCAGCCCTGGGGGAGCCGAGGGAGCGGTGCTGGTCTGGCCTAGTAAGGGGAGGTGAAAGCTGGGCAGGGCTGTCCTGTCCTAGTTGGGGCTGGGGAACTCGGCTAGGTCTCTTGCCCAGATGTAGGCCTGTTTCTCCCCAGGTACAAGAGTGCCTGCAGCAATTCAACGTGACGGGGGCACAGCTACGGCAGATCCAAGCCCGCCTCCTGGGGTCCATGGAGCGGGAGCTGAGCGGGCAGGCCAGCCCTGCACCTACTGTCCGGATGCTGCCCACATACGTGGGGTCCACCCCACATGGCACTGGTGGGTGGCATAGAATAAGACAGGTGGCCAGGCCAGGCTTGGGGAGAGGGTTCTAATCTGAGGGAGGGGGAAGTTCCTTATCCCTGTCCCTATCTCTAAGGTTCCCATCTCTAAGTTCCCTTGACAAAAACTTCACAGGCTTTGGGAATGTTTCTGGAAGGCAGAGGGCTTGGTCTCACCAGCTGCATACCTCTCTGTGACTTACTTGTCCCCAGAGCAGGGAGACTTTGTGGTGCTGGAGCTGGGAGCCACAGGGGCCTCACTGCGTGTTCTGTGGGTGACTCTGACGGGCATCGAGGGGCACTGGATGGAGCCCCGGAGCAAGGAGTTTGTGATTCCCCAAGAGGTGATGCTGGGTCCTGGTCAGCAGGTGAGAAGGGCTCACCGCCCAGGCTTTGGGACCCAGCAGGGTGGCTGGGGCTCTGGTGGGCAGAGCTGAGCCCCCCCACGTGTCCACAGCTCTTTGACTTTGCTGCTCGCTGCCTGTCTGAGTTCTTGGATGCACTCCCTGTGAGCAATCAGAGCCTGCAGCTTGGTTTCAACTTCTCCTTCCCTTGTCACCAGACAGGCCTGGACAGGGTGAGGCAGAGCGGGCATGGGCTCGGTGGGTGGAGGGGCTGCAGCCCTGTGAAGGCCGTTGGAGGAGTGACCAGCTTTTCTGCCTCCAGAGCTCCCTCATTTCCTGGACTAAAGGGTTTCGGTGCAGTGGAGTGGAAGGCCAGGATGTGGTCCAATTGCTTCGAGAAGCTATCGAGAGGCAGGGCGTGAGTGGAGGCAAGGCCGGTGGGAGGGCTGCTCCGGTGACCTGGGCCCGGGCCTGGCAAACATAGGCGGTGCCTGTGCTTCCGGGATGGCCTGCTGTCCTTTTTCGCTTTATCCAGTTTAACCCTGGGGTAAATGCTACTAACATTCCCATTTTCTAAATGAAGAGACTGAGACCAAGAAAGGTCAAAGTGATGTTCAGGACTGTAGAGGGGAAACAAAGATAAAAAGGCTTGACCCTGTCCTCAAGGACCTCACAGTATAGTGAGGAAAGCATTCCAATAAAAGATTGTCCCCATTGAGGAGGTGGTTCCGATGACTCTGGGAGCATTGAGGAGGGCCCGCCACAACCTGGACTTTGCCAGGTGCATAAGCTGAGGCTGGGGAGGAAGATCTAGTTTTATAGAAGGGCACATGCCTGAGAAGGCAGGTCTTCTGGACTAGTCATTTAGGTGCTGTGTGAGCAGCTGAGGTCCAGGCTGGGAGGAACGGGCTTGGAGAGCTAGGCCAGGATGAGGGGAAGCCCGCGAGGTTCCTACAGTGCAGTCTTCAAGGCCATGCTGGCTCCCCCTTGTCCTGGTCCTGTGGGGGGCATTGGTGTTCTGGAGGGGTTGGCTGAAGTTGGGAGCCACCGAGAGCTCCAGTGCCTGAGTTGGGGGCGGAGGAGCCAAAGAGACATGGCATGGGAGGAAGACCTCCCTCTGTTTGGTAGAGAGTCCAGAGTGTCTGTGACAGATGCGGGGAGCATGTGGACACGCATGTTTCATGGGATCTGGGCATCTCCCTCAAAGACAAGGCCCCAGCCCTGCCCCTCCCCCAGGTTCTCTGCCCTGTTCTCTCACTGTCCAGGCCTACAGCATCGATGTGGTTGCCGTGGTGAATGACACGGTGGGCACCATGATGGGTTGTGAACCAGGGGCTGGGCCATGTGAGGTCGGGCTCGTTGTAGGTGAGCCATGGGCCATTTGTGGCAGTAGGTGGGAGGCATGGCTGCCTAGTGGGCAGGCCCTGATGGGCTCATCCCTGACAGACACTGGCACCAACGCCTGTTACATGGAGGAGGCACGGCATGTGGCGCTGCTGGACGAGGACCGGGGCCGTGTCTGCGTCAGTATTGAGTGGGGCTCCTTTGGTGATGATGGGGCCCTTGGGCCAGTGCTGACCACCTTTGACCATGCCCTGGATCAAGAGTCTTTAAATCCTTGTGTCCAGAGGTAGTCTGACCTTCTTCTCTAGCCCTACTACTGCTCTGCTCCCCACCCTTTCCACTTGCCTGTGCTCCAGCCCCTGGGGTCCACCCTCTCCCTCTGAGCATCTCCAGATTGCTCCCTGAGTGGTCCTGGCCAGGCTCAAAATAGAAAGGGCTCAAGGTTCTAGAACTTAGTTTTTAACAGTTGGCTCTCCCTTATTCCTGCCTCTGGCTAGCCCTGACAAGTTAGAGATTGGGGGTAGCTGAGTAAAGTGTCCCCTGCCCTTCTTTATGTCTTGCTATACTCCAGAAGGCCGCTAACCCTAAGCCAGAGAAGGCAGTGGGGTCTGGGTAAACACCCACCTGTCTCTTGGGAGGCTATTTGCTTCTGAAACCTCTAGTCTTGGGACTCCAAAGAAAATGACCCCTCCTTGGAGACACTGGCAAGTGGGGCCAGGTGGGCCGAGGGCTTAGGAAAGGTTCTGTTCAGCTACTCTTCCCTCCTGCAGGTTTGAGAAGATGATTGGGGGCCTGTACCTGGGTGAGCTTGTGCGGCTGGTGCTGGCTCACCTGGCCCAGCTCGGGGTCCTCTTTGGTGGCTGCACCTCCCCTGCCCTGCTGAAACGAGGAAGCATACTCCTGGAGCATGTGGCTGAGATGGAGGAGTGAGTGTGGGAGACTAGTAGGATTAGACCAGGGGATTCTCCACTTGGGAGTGTGGAGGCTGCTCTGTCCCCAGGGAGCCACGGGGCTTCGGGGGAAACGGGGAAGGAAGCATCTGGGCTCCTTGAGCCTCAAAGTGGCACCCTGTCCTCCCTAGCCCTTTGGCTGGGGCAGCCCGTGTACATGCCATCCTGCAGGACTTGGGCCTGAGCCCTAGGGCCTCGGACACTAAGCTCGTGCAGCACGTGTGTGTGGCTGTGTGCACGCGGGCTGCCCGGCTCTGTGCTGCTGCCCTGGCCGCCGTCCTCAACCGCCTCCAGCATAGCCGGGAGCAGCAGACGCTTCAGATTGCTGTGGCCACGGGGGGCCGAGTGTTTGAGCAACACCCCAGGTATTGGGAAAACACAAGATCCTGTATGAGCAGAAACATTTGTGTTTGTGACACACACCCAGAGGGCAGTGAGTATTAATGGCACCTGAGCACAGTGAGGCCAGATGGAGGGTGGGATGCCAGAAGAGGTCAGAGGAGAGAAAAGATCCTGTTCAAGGGAGGGGTCCCTGGGGGCACTGGGTGTGTGATTGGTGCACAGATAGATTTAGAATTGAACTGATTTGTAGTGATAGGGCCCAGGGCTTCAGTAAGCCCTGTGGGTCAGGGCCAGGTGCCAGAGTACGCTTGGTATGTGTCTGTGTAGGTTCCTCAGCATCCTGCAGGAGACGGTGAAGCTCCTGGCCCCTGAATGTGATGTTTCCTTCATCCCCTCTGTGGACGGGGGTGGACGGGGTGTGGCAATGGTGACGGCTGTGGCTGCCCGCCTTGCTGCCCACCGGCGCCTGCTGGAGGAGACCCTGAAGCCGTTCCGGTTGAATCTTGAGCAGCTGGCAGCAGTGCAGGCACAGATGCGGGAGGCCATGGCCAAGGGGCTTCGAGGAGAGGTCTCCTCCCTCTGCATGTTGCCCACTTATGTCCGGGCCACCCCTGATGGCAGTGGTGAGGGCCTGGCCTGGGTGTGGGGCTGGGACATGGGCTCCTGTGCTCGGATGAAGCCACTCACTCTGTCCTGGCACTGAGGGTCTCTGTCCCACAGAGCGTGGGGACTTCATGGCACTGGACCTTGGGGGCACCAACTTCCGGGTCCTCCTGGTACGTGTGGCCACAGGAGGTGTGCAGATCACCAATCAGGTCTACTCCATCCCCGAGTGTGTGGCCCAGGGTTCTGGACAAGAGGTACCCACAGCCTGGGGCTGAATCATGGGTGGGGAAGGGCCAACAGCACCCTGCCCGCCTCCCGCCCCCTCCTCCCCCCCCCCGCCCATCCCCGCTGACTTGCCCCGCCCCTCAGCTCTTCGACCACATCGTGGACTGTATAGTGGACTTCCAGCAGAAGCAGGGCCTGAGCGGGCAGAGCTTCCCCTTAGGTTTTACCTTCTCCTTCCCGTGCAGGCAGCTCGGCCTGGACCAGGTGAGAAAGGGAGGGAAGTCATCCCCAAGGGCTTTCCACCCACATACCCTTCATGGAGTGAGCAGGAGGCTGGGCAGCGGCTTCCAGTGCCCTGGGCTTGGCGGAGGGGCAGACGAAGGCACCACTGGGCCAAGCCAACACTCAGCCTCCATTTCTCCAGGCGTGATGTGCCTGGGTGGATGGGTGTGGTGATGTGGCCTGGAATCCAGGACCACGAAGAGGCCTGGGGTGAAGAAGGACACGGGCACCTCTGGGGGCTGCCAGTGGGCAGGGGAGTGGAGCCGGGGTTAGGTCTGGGCGTTTGGGAGCAGTGTAGGCCCAGATCCCGACTGCCCGGCAGACACGCTGACTGTATGTCATCTACAGCACCAGTGTTCTGGCCTAGCGTCCTGTGGGGAACAACGTTTGTTCCAGTCTCTCAAAGGGGCTTGTGCTTGCATGGGTTCTTTTGCCCTCTCTCCCCTTGCCAGTGTCCCCTTCTCAGTGCCTGGCTCAGGGCTGGTTACCTGACTGGGATGGCAGAGCAGCAGGCACTCAGCGCATACCTCTGCGTGTCCTTCAACAAGAACGTTAGGCTTTTCATGCACACACCTGATGGCTGTCATGGAGATGGCTCTTCCTGGACCTCTGATCCACGCTCCCAAGAGTCCCTTCCTTAACACCCCCATCTTCTGCCAAAAAAATCCCCATGATAAAGAGCCCCCTGCTCCTGCAGGCATCCACTGCGTCTTCCATGCTCGTGTCACAGAAAAGCTTTGCTTCCGTTACTTCAACCAGCCCTTATGTGGCTGTCGCCCTCTGCTCCCCCTCTGAGTTCTCAGACACGTGCCTCTGTACTTGGCCTTGCTCTAGCCCGCACAGTCGGCAGAGTCTCTCTGCTGGTCCTCTTTGCTCCAGGCTAAGCAGCTGGTGTCTTTTGATTATTCCTTGTAAGGTGTGAGAAGCAGGTGGGACTCAGGATGCAAAATCAGGCTTGCAAGAAACACGGTCCTGTTAATTTCCAATTGCTGCACTTAATTTCTGTGTTGAGCCTATATTCTTTGGAATGGCAAAAACCAATTTGGGGACCCCATTTCCCAGATAGGGACCCCTGTCAGCTGCACAGTGAGCGTCCTTTGCTGTAAAGAACGTGCAGTCTGGACTCTGCCACTTCCTCTCTTGGGTTTTGACATGTCCCTAGGGAAGGAGGGAAGAGGCCTCATCTGTTCTCAGATCACCTAATCCCTTGTGTCCTCCCCTCCCCGCAAGGGTGTGCTAGAGTGAAGAGCATAAGATACCATGGAGTCTTTGTCCTGTCTGCTGAACAAGAAAGCTTTGCTAATCCTCTTGTTCTGTCTCCCCCAAACTGGCCTCTCTCTCATTCCCTCTCTCACTCTCTCTGGTTTCTGTTTTTGAGACAATAAGCATGTAACGCCCTAGCTGTGTTTACATGGGAAAAGGAATAAAGGGAAATATTACTGGGGAAAATAATGGTTAGTATTTCTAAAATCTCTTGCCCCAAAGATTGTGGACCTGCTCTTTATACTCCTACCTGGGGCGGAACAGTCATTTTCTCCTAAATGGAATAACCCACCTCAGAGGAAGCACACTAAAATGAGTACAGCCAAGCCCCTCTCACTAAGTTCACAATTTAAGGCCAATTTCTCACAATGAAGGCGTATCTATCTTGTTCCTTCCCATCTTGCCAGCTTTTCTATTCGTCCTTCACTAATATCCAGAATACACGCCTGAGTCTCCCATTGACACAGCTCTGTCCCACCTCTTAGAATTCCTCCTCTCAAGCGACTCCTGCTATTTCTTTCTGGAAGAGCAGGATCTGTTGTCATGTGGCCCTCAGCCTTCTCTGTCCTCTCCTTTCTCACACACAGTACCCATTTTACCAGCTCTGTTCCTTCCTAACTCCTATAAAAGGCAAATCCTTCTGGACAGTCATCTTAAAACGGCCAGACCCTCAGACCATCGGAGCATTCTGGCACTACAAGACATAGGTCAGACAGTTATTAATAGGTTTCTTCACACTGGGATGCTCCTGGGAGGGGACAGAGAGCAAGGCCCTCAACTTTATGGCAGAGTGGGCCCAGAATCCTGCTTGGCGAGGAGGAATGTCGTATGCTTCTGATGGGTTGCAGGCTTTGGGGAGGCCAAGTGAGATTCCAAGGGGCCTTCCTGTCTCCATCCCACACCAGGGCATCCTCCTGAACTGGACGAAAGGTTTCAACGCGTCAGACTGCGAGGGCCAGGATGTTGTGCATCTGCTGCGGGAAGCCATCGGGCGCAGACAGGCAAGGGCTCTGCCTCCAGCGGTGTTTTGGGGCTGCAACAGGCTTTGAGGGGAGCAAAGGGTCTCCTGCTTCCTGAGAGGGGGGCCCTTCGCTGTAGAGACCTCTGGGTCCAGCAACGGTTGCCGTGACGACCATGTTGCCCAGCAACTAGCAGCATCCTTTTGTGTGCAGGCAATGGAGCTGAATGTGGTTGCCATTGTCAATGACACGGTGGGGACCATGATGTCCTGTGGCTACGAGGACCCCCGTTGCGAGGTCGGCCTCATTGTCGGTGAGGAGGGCCTGGCCTATTGTGCCTCTATTTCCTGATGCTAGTTCACTGCCTCTTATTGCTTCCTCAGTTTGGACATTCCTCTGGCCGTGGGGATGTGGGATCATTCCCGTCTGACCCAGCGGGGCCCTGGAACACTCTATTGGGCTAGGAGTCTGGAGCTCGGGTGTCTAGCCCAGCTCAGCTGCTGACTCGCAGTCATTTAAGCTCTCTGAACCTCAGTTTGCCTTTCTGTTAAATGAATCTGAGCTTCGGCATTGTACAGATTTGGGAGGAAATACTGGCCCTGCCACTTCAACCTGTATGACCTTGGGCAGGTTGCCAGAGCCTTGGTTTCTTCATCTCTAAGATGGAGATAATATTAATGCCTGTCTTGAGGGGTCTCGAAGATGAAAAGAGGGGGGGCGAAGTGTGGCACAGTGGTGGAGCTGGGTAGGGGCTGCGGGTTGACAGAGAATGAGCTGTGAGAGTCCTTCAGGTCATCCGAGATTCTCAGTATTAAGCACCTATCCTGTGGCCAGCTGGGGCTGGATGAAGGGACAGGAAGACATAAAGAAGCGGGGAAACATCTGCCTTCTCAGAACTGTTTAGCAGGGGTTGAGCCCAGAATAGCATGTGACAGTCAGAGAGAGGTGAATCTAACTCTCTGCACTAGGGCGACAAGGCCGAACTCAGAAAGAAAGGGGTCCCAATATGAGTGGGACTTGCAAAGAAAGCCTTGAAAGAAGGGATCTGGCTAGGCGGGGGAGGAGGGTGCCTGCAGGTCCTTGGCATCAGTCGCCTAGAGCATGAGGTACTTAGTAGCCTCCCATGGGACCGGGAGCTTCTTGAACGTAGAGCCTGGCATGGAGAGGTGTGCCCAGATTGCTGTGGGAATAAAGCCCTGGGTGGAGGAATTCCAGGTGGGGCCGACAAGGAGACCACCTGCCTAGAGATGACTATGTTGGAGAGAAGAGGATGCTTTTGCACTGGGTATGTCCTCTGCCTGGAATGCTTTTCCTTTCTGTACTTCTTGGCTTCAAGGCCAAATCCAAATGTCATTTCCTCTCTGTAGCTTTTCCTGATCCTCTAGGCAGAAAGACTTGTGGTGCTCTTACACTTCTCTTTGGTCACATATAGGCAGTATTGGACCTGTTGGGTCAGACAACAATGATCCTGCATGGCCTTACCTCTGGCCACTCTGGGGTCCCTTGAGTCTGACTTCTGTCTGTGTCCCCAGCTCTTAGCCCAGCATCTGCGAGTTTAACTAAAGACCTGAAGGCCAGTCCAGGTTGCTTAGGCCTCTCGCCTGCTGACAGTGGGGGCTGTCACACATCTCTCAGGGGAATGACATGACTGATGGCATTTTTAGGTGTATGCTGAGGTAACATGGGAGATGCACTGATGGTGGTAGTGTCAGGGAGTATAGAGGAGGCCCGGAGGGCTTGGTGCTGGCAGTGTCTGCAAAAAAAAAAAAAAGTCAGGAAGGAAGGAAGACTAGGACCCGGGGCAGGGCACGAGCATGAGGGAGATGGAGAAGCAGGAAGTGAGACCAAATTTTGCCATCTCAGAGTGAGGAGGGCTCAGAGGTGTCTTGTCTGTACCAGTAAATGGCTGCCACCCCGTCTGGCCTCCCTGCAGGAACTGGCACCAATGCCTGCTACATGGAAGAGCTTCGGAACGTGGCGAGTGTGGCTGGGGACTCAGGCCACATGTGCATCAACATGGAGTGGGGTGCCTTTGGGGATGATGGCTCTCTCGGCATGCTCAGCACTTGCTTCGATGCAAGCGTGGACCAGGCGTCCATCAATCCTGGCAAACAGAGGTGTGGGCTGAGCCGGGCAGGGGTGGCTGGTGGCTGGTGGTGGCTTCTGCCGGAGATAGTAGCTGGTGGGGTCCCTGCCTTGTGTGCACACACACTTTCATGCAGGTTTGAGAAGATGATCAGTGGCATGTACCTGGGGGAGATCGTCCGACACATCCTCTTGCATTTGACCAGCCTTGGAGTTCTCTTCCGGGGTCAGCAGACTCAGCGCCTTCAGACCAGGGACATTTTCAAGACCAAGTTTCTCTCTGAGATTGAAAGGTGCTGGGACCTGCATTATCTCTCCCTCCACTCAAACATGTCTATCTGTCCACTTTGGGTGGAATGCTTGTTGGAGGGAGGTCTACCCTGGAGGATGGAGAAGTCACAAGAGAGAAGTAGCTAATGCAGCCTCTCTGTGTGTTATTCCTTCCTGTCCCCAGTGACAGCCTGGCCCTGAGGCAGGTCCGAGCCATCCTGGAGGATCTGGGGCTGCCTCTGACCACAGATGACGCTCTGATGGTCCTGGAGGTGTGCCAGGCTGTGTCCCAGCGGGCCGCTCAGCTCTGTGGGGCGGGTGTGGCTGCTGTGGTGGAGAAGATCCGTGAGAACCGGGGCCTAGAAGAGCTGACCATATCCGTGGGAGTGGATGGGACCCTCTACAAGCTGCACCCCCAGTGAGTCTGTGTTCCGGGCTGGGCGGGGAGACATGGCCACGTAGGACCTGGCTGTCCTGGGCTCACCTCAGCCCCTTCCCCTCACAGCTTCTCCAGATTGGTTGCGGCCACTGTGCGAGAGCTGGCCCCTCGCTGTACGGTCACCTTCCTGCAGTCAGAAGATGGGTCGGGCAAAGGTGCAGCCCTGGTTACTGCTGTTGCCTGCCGCCTGGCCCAACTGACCCATGTCTGAAGAAGTCCCCAGGAACCAGCTGTGCTGGACCAGGGCCCAGGCCCTACCTATCCCCCAGCTAGGCCCAGCCACCCAGGACTCCCAGAACAGCTCGTGTGTGACCCCTCTGTGGCCACCGGCCTCCAGCTCTGGCTTCCCGAGATAAGTAGCACTCAGGTTAGCAATATATATATATAATTTATTTACATTCACGTCCGCTAAAATCCCTACGCGCCCCGGCGGCCGGGCAAGGCTGTGTACATAAGGCCAAGTGTAAGTGCATGAATGCACTTAAGACAGAGTCAGGGCACGAGCTTCACACGACAGGCCCCAGGAGCGGGCACACCACGGCACGCACACTCGCCATTGTCCAGCCCGGGACTCCCGTTGCATATTCACATGCCCCATCGGGCAGGACTCCTCGAGGCTGGGGGCAGGGGGAGGAATAGGGAGGAGCTGTTGGGTGTCCCTGGGTGGGTGGGAGAAGGGCAGCATGTGATAGGCTGATTTGGACTGACACTGGGTGTGAGAGACGTGAGTGGCCTCCGGGTGTACAGCATGAGATATGTGTGCGGGGGATTTGTGTGGGATGACACACGAGACATGCGTGGGCACGTGCCCGTGTGGGGGTCGTGTGCCTGAATCCAGGGGCTGCCCCCCGTCTGGCTGTGGCCCTCAGTCCCGTAGGTTTGGAGCCAGGCCCTTCAGACGTGCCCCTACCCAGCAGGCACAGAAATGTTTGCATAAGGTCCAGCTCAGGTGGGAGCTCCGGGGCCACGTCCTGAGCCCAGCGTGTGCGCGCATGCCATGTGTGTGCGGCCCCTGGCCAGGGGCAGGAGGAGAGGTAGCACCACACACATATACACACACAGATGGGCTGGGCCCAGCCCGGATCCCGGCACTGTCCACTCTGGGCCCTGGGGGCAGGTGGCAGTGCCAGCCTGGTCAGGCAGGCCATGGAGGGGCAGGAGTGTAAGCAGGGTCTGAAGGGCCAGTGTGCAGGGACAGTGTCCGCCAGGAGGGGGCCTGTCCACGCAACTCCCTTAGGTGTTGGGGAGGGGCTCTGTCTGGCTTCTGCCTGTCCCTGGTGGGTCCCAAAGCTGGTGAGAGTGTAGGCGTTGGGGGCCTGGCTGGCCTCAGCATTCGGCCTCCGACACTGTGAAGAGGCCACCGTCTGGCTGGCCCAGTCCGGCCACTGCTGCAGCCAGCTGACTGAGGTTGCCGTTGGGGAAGTGCCTCGCCTCCCACAGGTTTAGGATCATGGCTGTGGGGCTGGGCTTGGAGGCAAAGAAGCTGAGATGGCTGTGGAGAGGAGTGAAGGGAGGGAGCCTGTCAGTGGCCCAGACTTACTCCAGGCTGCTGCCCCCCAGCCTACCTGAGGGCAAGGCCTCTCCTCTGCCAAGCACGGAGTAATACCTGGATGCCAGTGAAGAGGGCACAGGCCCTACAGAGCATCCTGCCCACCCCACCCATCCTACCCTGCCAGGATGAACTGCAGGTGGCCTTTGAGCCCCTCCCCAACCATCTCCCACCCACCTGTCCAGGTGGAGTTTCTGGGCCAGAGTCCGCCAGTCAGCACCCCGGCTACAGGGCAGGTCCAGGCTGGTAATGATCTTCTGCCGAATGAGGAAGGGGATCTTGAAGGCACTGGGGCCCACTAGGGCTGGGACCCCCCCTTCACTCTCCAGAGCTAGCAGCTCAGTGAACCTCGTGTCCTGGGGGAAGGAGTGGAGATGGCTGTTAGAACTTCCCCTGGCCCAGGCCTGCTGCTGTCTCCTGCTGGGGGACCACCCAAACTACCCCAGGACGTGGTGCCGCGTTGGCGCTGGTGCTTCTGGGTGGGCACCCCCTCACTGAGGCTCCAAGGGGCCCAAGGCTCAGAGGTGCAGTGACCTACTCAAAGTCACACAGCCAGTGAGCAGTGGAGGCCACTAGCCTCATTCCCCTCCTCCCTCCCACCCGCCCTCCCCAAGTCACCCTTGCTGAGCCTCTGCTGACCGCTCAGAACCCACTGTGCTCCTCCAGCCACCTGTGTCCTTGCACTTAGTCCCCACTGCCAGAAACGCCCTTCCCTGGTTGCTGCCTGTCTAATGCTTACTGATCCTTCAAGGCCTAGTACAAAGTCCCTCCTCGGGGAGGTACGGGGGCCCAGGCTGTTCCACCTCTCCCTCCTGCTGCTCCCACATCCTCCTCTGTCCCTTCCCCAAGTCCCACCACATCTGTCTGCATCTGTCTGTGTTTGCCCCTGCATCTCTCCCCAGAGATTTGGAGGAAGCCGTCAAACAGATTCTGGTTTTAGGAGGAGGTGGCCAGGTAGGCCTGGGGTGGGGGGTGGCGCACATTAGGAGGGTGCTGACACCCCTCCTGCCCACCTTGGTGATGTTGAAGTTGATATTGAAGCTCTGCCCATCGCCTTCCACCTGCCACACCCACACCTTGCAGGCCAGGTCACTGGTGCTGGGGCTGACACGCTCCAAGGTAAAGGTGCAGTGCAGGTACTGCTGTGTGCCATTCCAGATGTGATAAAAGGGTATCTCCTGGGGGGGTGGCAGAGGGGCCATGTCAGGTGTGCCCAGCGCCAGGTGTGCCCAGCTCCAGGAACCTTGAGTGCCCTCACCTGGTAGCTGACAAGGAGCTTGCTCTTCCACAGGGAGCTGGGCACGTCATGGATGGACAGTCGCAGGTTGTGGTAACTGTCCTTCAAGTGCAGGACGCGGGGCTCCTGGATTAGCTGTCCTCCAAGCTGCTTCTCCAGCTGCACCACCTCCTGCAGTGCCCCAGGTGGTCAGCTGAGCCTGGGGGCTAGGAGGGTTCCCCATCGCCACCCCTCCCCAGGGCCAGCGGCACTCCACCCTCAGTGCCAGGCACGCGGCCTCCCTGTGGCAGGTGGGGGGCGGTACCTTGAGTGCATCGCGGGTGTCGTGCAGGCAGTACACTCGGATGTTGTACTCCAGAGAGGTGCAGGCCACGGGGGCAAACAGAAGCAGCTTGAGGCGTTTGGCAGCGGCCACGCTGAGGGCCTCTCCCACCAGGGCGAAGCGACCCAGCTGCTCAGTGAAGATGTAGCAGGAGCCAGCCTCCAGCTGGCAGTAGTAGAGGTGGGAAGGTGCCTCCTCGCCCAGGTGCAGTACGTCCTATGGGCAGGGCCCGATGCATCAGCTGATGACCAAGTGAAGCTCTGAGGGGTGGCCAGATACTGGGGACAGGAGTGTGGCGCAAGGGCCACGTGGGAAGTGGGGTTGCGCTCAGAGCCCTGTGCTGGCTCCCTGGGGAGTCGTGGGGTGGGGGATGGGCAGCCTGCTTACCTCCCAGCTGCCCTCACAGGACTGCTTTTTGAGACGCAGGCTCCAGCTCTCGGGGCTAGGCTCCCCGCAGTGGTCCATGGCGAGGATGACGGGTCGGGTGAGCAAGACTCCGGGGGGCCCGCAGCTAACAATGGGACTCAGCAGGGTCTGACAGCCGGCTAGGGGCAACCTCAAGTGGGGAAATACAGGTGGGGAGAGAAAGTCGTCAGTGGGTTGTCCTGCACCTGGCAGGACAGGGCAGGGCAGCGGCATCCCGGCTGGGAAGCAGAGCTGGGCAGAGCTTACGGGCATCTTTTCCCTGGCCCTCCCTCAGCCCAGGCCAGACTAAGCCCGACGGTGGATGGGCAGGGGGCTCCCTGGTGACTGCAGGCAGGGGGCAGGACCCGCAGCCCCAGTAGCAGGGCCTGTGCCCACACCTCACATCCTCTGGCCTGTGCAGCGTGAGGTAGATCTCGTAGATCTTTCCACGGGGTATGGCATCTGGGGGGATGAGGAGGCTGATCCCTGTGACAGAGCGAGAGGAGAGCTGGGGCTTACAGGGCGGCAAAGACACAAAACACCCCCCTCCGCCAGCCTCTACATGAGCCTCCCTTTGAGGACTGACTGGTGCTATGCTGGCCTGGGGACAGAGGTGACACTGAGACTGTCAGGCTGTCCAACTACCTACACAGGCACGAAGCTGAATCACAGTGAGTGACCCCAAGAGAGGCCAAGGGAACTCAGGTGGAAAAAGCATGCCCTGTTAGTCTGGGCACAGGAAACGCTGGAACGAAAAGTGCCAGGTATGCTGCCCCTACCTTCCCCGCCTCCGGGGTAAAGTCCAGCTCCCCGGCCTGGCATTTAAGGCCTTTCACCTGTCCTCAACTACCTTTCCAGCAGCATCTCCAGCCTAGCTTGTGCTGCATAATCGCCATTCTGAGACCACTGCCCTGGACGTACCTCTACCTGGATGCCCCACCCTCCTGCCCTGCTCAAGTTTTCCCCACCTCCATCAGCCCTAGCCACCTACAAGGAAGGCTACTCTCAGCTACCATGCATGACTTTGCTCCTGACTTGGCAGTGACCCCCTGCAGGTGGGGCCGGGCCTTGCTCACTTTGGTAGCCCTCCCTGGTCTGGGGCCATCGCACACATGTCTTCGTGTCCAGCTGATACACCTCTGTCCCAGCATCTTGCAGGGGTGGCATCAGAAAGTGCTTGCTGAGGGAGCAGTGGTTCTAGGGAAGAGGCAGTGGGGCAGGACACGGGAGGACAGGGCTGGGGAGTTGCTCTAGTGATGGTGAGGTATGGTCCTGCCCCGCCTTCCTGTCCTTTGGGGATAGGGATCCCCTACATTAGGAGGAGGGGACAAAATTTTATGACTTTCACCAAGTCTAAAAGCACGTGCATGCTCTCCAGAATGGGCGACAGGGTGGGCCGGCTGAAGCTGAAGCCCAGGAGAGGGGAGCCATTGATACCGTATTTACAGCTACTGCTTCCTTCACTGGCCTGTGCTGCCTCCTGATACAGGCTGCCAGCATTGGTGACAGTCCCAGAGATCTGCACATGAGTGCTCTCTGTGGCGGAGGTATGCACACCCCCATTCCCATTCAATGAATGCTCAAGTGCTCAGGAAAGGGAGAGAAAACCATGGGTCCTGTTCTTGTGAAGCACCCAGCCCAGTGGGGAGAAAGACAAGTAGGTGGCAGTAAAGGGTGATGGGTGCTGAGGCAAGGCAGGGAGAGCAGCAGCTCACCCACCTTACCCATTGTGCACCTGTGCCTGCTCCTTCCTAAGAGCTTGGCATCTTAGGACCATCTCACCTCATCATCCTGGCAATCCTGGCAGCAGGGACATGAGGCACAGAGAAGGAGAGCTGCCAGGCCAAGACCCGGTGGATAGAGAGAGGGACTCATGTGTGCAGAGGGCAGCATGGTGTGGGTGGGGCGCTGAAAGCCCACTGTGGCTGCCACTTGCAGAAGCATGCTTGGGAGGGGAGAAGCCATTGCAGCTGGCCAGCAGGGGATGGGCCATTGTGTCCTTGTCACGTGGGCTTTGCAGGGGGCATTAGGAAGCCCCAGAAAACATTCAGGCAAGGGAGGGACGCGATAAAGTTTGGCTTCACTGGGCGAATACTAGGAGCTGTGAACCAGATGACAGGTAGGTGTGGTGGTCAGGGCCCAGCAGCGGAGAAGACAAGAAGCAGGAGGATGGATGCAGGAGCATCTGAGGAGGAAGAACGATGGGATGGGTGTGTGACTGAAGCTGGTGTAGGGATGAGGCGGGGCAAATGAAGAGTAGGAGGTCAAGGTGACCCCCAGTTTCTGGGTCAAACCATTTGACTATGCTGTCCCTGAGGTGGGGAAGGCCAGGAAGTAGGAGGTTCTGGGGGTGGGTGGGAGACGGTGCTGTTTTAGGCACAAAGAACCTGAGGTGCTGTGAGACATCCAGATGGAGCTGCCCAGGAGGCAGCTGGGTTTGCGATTCTGTCGCCCATGAGAACTGCGGCTGGGGATGGAGGAGTGGGAGTGATCTGCACAGACGTGGCGACTAAAGCCATGGAGTGGGATAGGGCGCCAGGAGGGAGCTCTGATGAACACCTACATTTAGGGAACAGGCACCCAGAGAAGTCGGAGAGGGGACAGAAAATCAGGGCCACAGGGGCCCACGTAAAGCGAGGGAACAGAGAATTTCAGGGTGGAAGTGGCCAGCCACACCAGAGGCTGCGGCGCTTCCTGGAAAGATGACCACGAAAAGGGTCCACAGATTCTCTGTCAACGTGTCTCAGGGACCCTGTCAGGTTTACTGAGGCAGTGGGTGGAGGAGCACCCTGTCCAGGCGTTTGTGCTCTGCTGTCTCTTCACCTGCCCCAACTCAGGGCCCAGGGCCCGCATGGAGCCTGGTGCATGCAGGCTGACTGGCTGGGTACATGAATGGACAGAAGTCCTTTGCCCTGGGTTACAGAGGGGAGACAGCTTCGGCCATGGGCCCATTGCCAACCACCACTGGATCCCCTCACAAACTCTACCCCTTTTCCTCGCTGGCCTGGCTCAGCACTTGGGGTGAGGCTGAGCAAGACAAGAGGAATCTCGGGGCTGTTCCGCTCTCCTCCATGAGGGACACAGGGGCTAGCCTTGCCTCCTAGAGCTCCCTGGAAAACTCTGGGGCCCTTCCCACCTGTATGAGGGATCATCAGCCGGCCCCCGAGGAAGTTGAAAGTCCCGTAGATCATGTTGCTGGTGCCACGAGGCAGGGAGCGGAAGTAGTTTTGGGTGGACAGGCGGGAGACGAAGTCCTCGGCCTCAGAGGTGGGTGAGCTGTGGTGCAGGGTGTGGCGGCCACCACTCAGCGGGCTGAGCAGGTGCCCGTTGGTAAGCTGAAACTTGGGGCTGGGCCCGTCCTGCCGGGGACAGAGGCTGCCCTGGTAGGTGGTGGTGGTGGTGCTGAGGTCTGGCTGGATGGTGAGCAGATGGGGATTGTCTGCAGGATAAAGACAGACTCAGGGAGTGGCAATGGGGATGGCCCCGTCCAGCGGCCCCTACACAGGGGCCCTGGGCAGGAGTGCTGGGGGCAGGGGCACCCCACCTGCTTTGCTGGGCTTGATGCTGACGGGCTGGAAGCCTGAGGTGAGGATGGACGAGTCAGCCACATCCGAGTCCAGCCCCTCCTTTTTACGGCAATAAACCAGGATGAGGACGAGCAGCAGCAAGAGGAGGCACACAGCCACAGCGATGAGGCCCACATAGAGGGCTACGTCCTCGGGGCCAGAAGCAGCTGCGGGAGAGAGCATGGCCTTGGGAGGGGCAGAGTGCAGGAGGCCAGGGAGGAGAGGTCAGCGGTCTCCACCCTAGAAGAGTGCAGCCCCCACTCCTTGGGCATCAGCACTAGCGGGGCAGCAGATGCGGGCACAGGGAGCATGGAGTTGGCATGTGTGCTTCCCAGTCCTGCATCTGCCACCACCTTGCTGTCACTCTGAGCAAATCGCATCCCTCACAGGCTTGATTCAGGCTGTTGCTGGAGAATGAAGGGGAAGAGACACTTCCCCTCGTGGCCTGGGGCCACTAAGCTGCACCCCCTCTTTTGGGGCCCAGGGCAGCTGGGGCTAGGAGATGCTCCTAGGATCCCCTAAACAAGGATCTGCTTCCTGGGTAGATCTGTAAATCTGGTCCCTGGTAGGTTCTTGCCAGGGCTCTTCCCCTTGTCTGCCTCCCAGGCTGGGGCAGGGCCGGGGAGTAGTGATTGAAGGCCTGGAGGAAGCTGTATTGATTTTAGAAGGGCTTTGCATAATGGAAGAAATGTCCATCAGAAAAGAATTGACACAGATAATTAGGTTTTTAATTGAAAGGATGGGGGAGGGTGTGTTCTAGAGAAAAAAATCCAACAGAGATCTTTAATTGTTAGTTATGGCCTTGTAATTAACAGGCCTCTCAAGCCCAGTGTCCCCACAAGACTTGCGTGAGCACTTGGGGGACCGGGAGGAGGTGAAGCTGCAGGAGAGGTAGGGAAGGGATTTGGGAGATAAGCCAGGGCCATGTGTGCACAATAAAAGCTCAAATGCATGCATGTCTCAGGGGAGGTGGGGGAGGTATTGGGGTATGGATGTGTTAGGGATGGGGGTGGTCCCTGAAGGTCCTGAGCTTTGGAGAAAGTGTGCAGCCTGTGGCAAGGGACCGACGCCCTCAGCCTCTACCTTCCTGGGGCTGGGCAGGGACAATCCTGGCAAACTGGAGAGGACTCCCAGGGCCGTAGACTCACTGTGTACACAGAGCTCACTGGTGCAGTTGCGGGTGTCCAGGTCAGCACCCTGGCACTCCTCGCCTCCATTTCGGGGCGCTGGATCAGAGCACTCACGGCTCCGCCAATGGGTGCAGTCGAGCCCACAGGCTGACCACTTGCTCCATGGACTCCAGCTGCCATCCACTAGACGCAAGACAGATAAGCACAGAGAGGAGATGGTGCGGTCAGCCTAGGGAGCCAGCCCAGGCTCTGGGTATAAGGCCAGGGCCAGGGCCAAGCCCGTTGGTCTGCACACCCTCTGGTGTCCAGCTGACCTGAATGACACATGCTAATGACAGGAGGCACGATGATACTGGCCTGCTTGTCTCTACTGCTTGGCCGTCCTGGCCCTGGGGCACTGCGGGCGCTGGGTTGCACGGTGACCCTCCTGCAGACGAGGCTGAGCCCTGCCCCTGCCCCACACTGACTGTACGGTCCTGACTGTCCCTCAGGCCCTAGGATTCAGCTCCTCTGCTGAGGCTGAGCCAGGTGCAGACAAAGCCTGGCCCCGTGTGCGGGCGGGTGGGATGGAGCCATGGGGGCGAGATGGAGCCAGGGCACGGAGATGGCGTGGTGAAGAGCGATGTGGAGGCGGCGGCCGCTGGTACCTGGGCACAGGGTGGCGCAGGCTGTTTTCTGGACATTCTGCCCCTCACAGAAGGCACCCCCGTTGAGAGGCGCCGGGTTGGTGCAGCTCCGGCTCCGTTTCTGCCAGCCGCGCCCACAGGTGGCACTGCAGACGGACCACTCGGTCCACGTCGACCACCCACCGTTCACTGGCCGGACAGAGAAGGACTGGGTCAGGGAGCGGGGGCTTCCTCAGACATGCCGGCCCAGGGGCCAGGGAGGGAGAGACCTGGGGCTCCAGCTGTGCAGGAGGGGAGCCCTGGAGGGGAAGCCACGCTCTGCCCAGTGCCCCTGGAGTTGGGCAGCACCCACTCCACGGCCCGTTCCGCCAGCGGGTGTTTGGGGCAGCCAGCCTAACTGCAGCTTCTGGGACCCTCGGCTCAGACCCCAGCTTTTTACACCTGTGACTCCCGCACCCCCTCCTCTGTCTGCTCCCGGAGGTACCCAGGACCCTGCTTACCACTTGGGGCTGCCTTTCCTAGGCTCCTTCTGTCCCCTCATCTCTCTCTGCCCACAAGTAAGCCAAGGGACCGTCTGACCACAGATGACCCACAACCCATGTCACATCTCCCAGACACGCCCCTCGGCTCCTGACAGCCACAGCCAGCCCCCTGCCCTTCCCAGTCAGGCCATGGCCTGGCCCTTCTGGCCCTGGCTCCCTGGGGAGCCCGCACAGTACAGCCCTGAGGACCCCTCCCCTGCATCTCCCTCCGCCGGCCAGTGCCAGGGCCCACCGTAGACGATGACGGCAGCGGAGGCGCTGCGGCGGCGTGCCACGATGTTCTTGGCCACGCAGGTGTAGTTGGCCGTGTCGGCCAGGCGGGCCTGTCGCACCACCAGGCTGTGCTCCCGCGTGATGTACACATTGGGGTCCAGGGACGGGTCCACTAGGTCCTCGTTCCGGAGCCACTCCACCTGGGAGAGGGAGCCATGTGGCCGCACTGCTCGCCCGCGCTGGCCCTGTCCACACGGGGGTGGCCCCTGGGGGGCCAGCCTGGGGGTCTGAGCAGGCACGACTCAAGCCTGGGGGCTGCTCTCACCTCAGCTGGGGGGACACCCTCCGGCGGGCGGCAGGGCAACACGATGCCTTGCTCCAGGGACACCTCCTTGGCCAGCGGCTCCTGCTCAAAGTTCTTGCGCAAATCTGGGAGAAAACAGGAGTTTCCTCCAGCCTGAGTGCCTCATGTCCCCTGGTCCCGCAGGGGCCAAGGTCCATGGCAGGAAGAAGTGCCAAGTGCCCAGAGGTACTAAGGGTGGCTGGCAGTGTCCATAGGCAGTTTCTTCTCCCATCAAGGCAGGACCTGAGGCTTTCTGACCAGACTGGATCCCCTTCCCCGGTGACACCCTTGGGCCACCCCTGCCAAAGGGCCAGGCCCTGGACTCACAGGCGATGCGGATGTAGGCCTTCTGACTCTTGGTGGTGCCTGAGGAGCTCCAGGCCACGCACTGGCACCAGTACTCCTCTAGCCCGAACACCTTCTCCACCTGCTGCCTTGAGACATTGATGCGGACCTCCATGACGGGCAGGCCTGAGGGCGGGAAGGGTGGGTAGCCAGGGCCCAGGGCCACATGGAGCCTCCCCATCCCATCCTGTTGACGGCAGACACTGGTGCAACCCTCAGCCTGGAGGGAACTCTAGGGGTCCCACGGGAAGCTCAGTTTATATCCCCTGAGGGCAGGGAGTACGTTCTTAGCTCTTCATTCCTTATACTTCATTACCCAAGGCCTGTCTTCCTGGAATCACTTACAAAAATGTCCCTAAAAGGACTTCATGTGTTTCAGAGAGCAGGGCACAGAGGAGCTTCTGGCAGCAGGGCTGGCAGCAGGGGCTGGCCTCCCAGGACTTGAGGCCGAAGGGTTGGGCAGATAGGCCAGCCCTGGGGGCTTCGTGGATAAAAAAAGGGTGAGGAAGTAATCTGGCTCAGCTCCCTGGGGGTTAGCAAGTGGATCCTGACAGTGATAATATAATAGCAGCTATTAACAGCATAATTACAGCCATTACGTAGTGTGATAATAGACCCCTGGGCTTAGCAAGCGGTTCCCACACGCTGGCTTGTTATCTTCCTCCATCCATACCCCTGGACAGCACTGCGCCCACTCTATGGATGAGGAAACAGAGGCTCAGAAGGGCAGGGCTTGCCGCCTTCCATGGCTGTCTGGGTTCAAAGCACATTCAGGGTGCTCTGTAGTCACCCTGGGATGGGCTGGGGGTGCCCAGGCCATAAGAGGAAATGTTGGTGGGGGTGAGGGAGGCTGGCCTGTGATGGGTGTTGGGACCTGCTCTGTGCCAGCTGGACTGGGAGGACCCCTCTCAGGAATGGACTGAGCCCCCTGACCTCAGCCAGGGACTCAGGGACAGGGGGCTTGGGGAGGACCCACAAGGGGGGACAGCAGCCCTCCTCCGGCTGCCCAGCCCTCTGCCGAAACCAGCGTCCCAGGAGTTAGAAAAGACTGTTTGTTTCCAATTTCTCCTCCTCGTGACCCCAATTTCCCTCGGGTCATTGGCTTATCAGAAGGAGGGAGAGAGGCCGGGGAGCACCGTGTTTCCATTGTTAACAGAGAAATTCAATTAGAGCTGCACTGCAGGAGGACCGGGGCTGAGCAGGGAGGCAGTTTTCTCTCTTAATTTCTCTATCTCGTCTATCCCTGAACTCTGCCCACATCCCTACTCACTGGTCTCTCCAGCTCCCACACTGGGCCCCCAGACTGTTCTGTCACTTGCCCCTGTCTCCGGTGAGTTCTCACAGGAGACTGGGGGTGGGGGTGTCACCTCTGGTTGAGGTCATTATCTGGGGTTCCCTGGGGGTGGGATGAGGGCTGAGAACCGAGGATTCCTCATGGAGTCTGTGCATAGAAGGGACCCCGGGCCCCCGCCGCCCATCAAGCACACCGAGTCTTGGGGCCTCCGAGAAGAAGCCATGCGCACGCCTGGGCGTGGAGACCTCCAGTGCATTCTCAACTGGGAACTTTTTCTCTCCAGGTGGACAGGTCTGTGGATAGGCCACTCCATCCCCCGTTGGGGTGGAGGAGCCCCATAACCCGGCCTGGGAGAACAGCACTAAATTTAAGCGCGCCTATTTCTTTCTCCCGGCCTCCTCCCACTTCTGTCCTGCCACCTCATCTCCTTCCTGCTGTCGTGAATGAGGGCCAAGTTTTTCTGCCATGTCCCAGCCCCAGGCAGTGCCCTTGAGCCCCACAAACTCCGGGAGGGCGGCAGACCCACGGGGAGACCCAGACCCTGCTCTGCCCAGTCCTTGAGGTGAGGGGCTGTGTCCTCCTTCCTGCAGGTCACTGCACAGCTCGGGTCTAGGGAGCAGTTTCGAGGCACGGCTGTGTCTGCACCTGCCTGGTAAATGTGAACAGATGCCAGCCTTGGGGAGGAAAGGGAGGGGCCCCTGTCGGCCCAGGAGCACGTGGGGTGTGAGCAGGCGTGTGAGTGCCATGGGCACGTTTGGAGGCCTAGGGGGAAGGTGCTGAGTATTTCTGGGAAGTAGAGGATTGGTGGGGTGGAGGTGAAGGCTCTGAGGCCAAGCTGGGGCTTGGGTCCTCACCTTCTCACCAATCTGAGTCTAATAAGCAGTTTGTGTAACACAATAAATTATACTCCTAGACTGGACTCTGATGCTTGGCTTTGCAAAGTTCAGGCTTTTATAGCATCAGCAAGTTTGGGTTGAGGGTTTTTGGGCTTTGGTCCCTAACCCCTGGCCTTCTGGATGGGGAGTAGGGGCAAGTGAGGGGGTCACGGGGCTCCTGGGCTGTCTACCCAGCCACCCCCAGCCTCCGATCACCACCATACTTGCCTAACGACAGAATGTTTCTGGGTCAGGGTCTTTGGTCCGTGTGTCTGTGTGGTGCTACCGCCGTGACATCTGTTTCGGGGTAAGTAAGGGAAGCCTATCTCTGTACCTCAAAGCACTCGATGGCTTTGGGTTGAAAAATCAACAAATCAATGAAAATTCAGATGTGCTGGCCATGGGAGGGGTGAGGTTGGATGCCCAGGGAAAGAGAGGACCCCGGCGATAACTGTGGGACAGGTCCCATGGGCTCTGCCGCTCTGTCTGGCTTGAAGAGAGCAAGGTCAGCAGAGCCTATTGGGGAGTATATGTTGGGGCTCTTGGTATGCATGCTGGGCCTGTGTCCCAGCCAAGCCATGGATTCCAGACCTTGTGCTGGCAGGAGACAAGGAGGGGTGGGTGTGGAGGAGGAAGCCTGGACAGGGAGGCTGAGAGCAGGACGGGGCTGGCCTGGGCCTCTCCAGAGGTTCCAGGACTGACCCTCAAGGCTCTGAAAAGGCAGGTCTCTGGCTGTGGCTTCCTCCTTCTCACCTGTCCTTTCCTTGGGGGAAGGACTTATTATGCCACAAAATAGCACTGGGCCCTGGGCGTGGGGTGGGGAGAAAGGAAAGGCCTAGAGCTGGGCGCCAATGGGGTATATGAGAACTCATGGCTACCCTGACCAACCTGTAAGGGGCCCCTCTTCATCCCCATTTACAGTAGAGGAAACTGAGGCTCAGGGAGGGGAAGGGACTTGCCCAAGGGGGTGGACACTCCCACTAGGACAATGTGGGCCCTAAGGCTGCCCACGTAGGCAGGAGGGTTCTGGCTCCTCTGCTGGGTCGTGTGGGCAGCGGCTCTGGTTCTGGGAGGTGCTGATGGGGCCTGGGACTCTCGTGGGCCACAGAGGTCGTTGACCCTCTCCATCCATCTCCCAAGGGTAGAGGGCAGAACTGGGTCACCTGCCCCAAGAGCCTTGGGGGCTGACTTCCTAATATCTAACCCAGGCCCGGCACAGAGCAGGTGCTCACTTAACACCTGAGGACTGCAGGAAGGAAGCTGCCAGCAGTGGGCGCCTGCAGGTCAGGGCACTGTCCAGCTCAAGGGCCTGGGCAGGAATCACTAACCCACTAACCTGGGGGCTGACACTTGTGGGGACAATGGGGTGTGACTTCTGTGGACCAGACACCTGGTTGGGTCCTTTTGGGCCCCTGGAGGCATTGGAGCCAAGGCCTCCATCCCATCTGTAACTGATAGGCTGGTTCTGAGGACTGAATCGCACGCGGCCTAAACGCAGGGCTTGTCAGCTCATGCCCAGGTTACCATGAGAGCTTCCAGTTTCCCCTGGGCAGAGGTGGCCTTCCTCCAGCCTCCCTTTGCCCAGCACCAGGTTCCCACAGTGTGAGTCTGGCATCAGCGTCCTTGTCCTGCTGTCTGCCCCCGGGCGCATTTCTCCAGCCCCAGTCCGGCCCCACTGCCTGCCTGCCGTTCCTCCATCAGCACTTCCTGGGAATTGCTGGTTCCAGGTAGTCTTAAGTCTGAGCTTGGCCAGTACTCTTCTCTGGGATCCTTCCTGCCTGGAGGGTAGGCCATCCCTGTGGACCCTCTGTCCCCAGCCTGCCTCGGCATCAGTGTGAGTCGTTCTGGGCGCAGCCTGCCTGTGCCCGGCGGCACTGTGGCTCTGACCTTACTCTTGTGACTGTGCACCCCACAAGGAGTGTGTGCTGTATGTCTCAGGCTGGCCGAGGCCCTGGGGGAAGGGGCTCAGGACTTAACCTGAGAGCTCCATGAAGTGTCAAGATGAAGGGAGAGGAAAGGAGCATAACTGGGTGAGGATGGGGAGAGGCCATTGTCAGCTTTGGGTCTGTTCCTGGGGATAGACTTGCAGCTGGGCAGGAGTCACCTGCAGGTGATGGCCAGGCTGAAGGCAGGACGTGGGTGTCCCGCACGAGGGGCACTTCTTGGGTCTGCTGTTACCCTGGAACCTCTCCCTCCACGTCTCACTGGTTCCCTCTCCTCAGTCTCCGGATCTGCCCCTCCCGTCTGGCCCCTGCACTGGCCCCCGAGTATCACCACAGTTCCGTCCATGTCACTCAGCAGCTTGAAATCCCATGGGACTGTGACCTCGCTTCAGAGCCGAAGGGGTGAGGCTCCTGGATGGCACCACTGCCCCCTATGCACACCCCACACTGTCCCTGCTGATCCTCTGCCTGCACACTGCTCATCCACCTCTAGGCCTTCGTTGTGCTATGTCCCTTGCCTGGGACACCTGAGACACCCTTCCCTTCTATCCCTGACCAGTTACTGTGCAGCCTCAGTCCTGCTCTCCTCTGGCTGCCATAGCCCCCAGGACTCGCTAAGAGGTCAACATGCTGCCCACCTCTCTGTGGGGGCAGTGTCTCTAGCACAGAGTGGGTGCTCAGGGAACGTGTGAATGAATAAATGAATCAATGCAAAAATTAAACAATCACAGAATGTGAGGTCTGTGAGCTCTTCAGTCATCTGAAACCAACCCTATCCAAACTCCCTTTCTTTGCTGGCACAGCTGCCTGGACCCTGCCCCTCCAACCATGGCCCCTTGGGGCATTTTTAGGGACTTCCCTTCTATTCCCCCATCATTCTGTGAGGCCTGGGGTGGGGGTGTGGGGCCTCCTGGGGCAGGCCTTGGTGTATATATACTGGCTTCCTGCTCACAGGTGTCCAGTGGAGGTGGCTGCAGGCCCCTCTCTGGGCCTCCATTTCCTCTGAGGTCCCCATCATGTGTGGCCCCACCTGCCACCCAGCCTGGCCTCACCGCTGCTCCCGTCAGTGCTGCGCTCAATCACATGGTCCACCTGGCGGACCCACTCCCCATTGCACTTGAAGAAGATCTGCGTGGCGGGCACAGCCTTGCACACCAGCAGCACTGGCTTGTTCTTGACGATGTACACGTCCTCGGGCTCCACCAGGAAGTGGGGAAGCAGGTCTGGGCTGGCGCCGGGCACTGGGTTGGCCACCGTGGCACTCTGCTGGGCACCTGCAGCAGAGCAAAGGGGGAAGGTGAGCCAGGCCTCCACTGATCTTGCAGGGCCCTCCAGGAGCACCCTACCCACTCAGGGGTGGGGCTGGGCCGTGGGGAGCCAGCTGGTGGGGCCCACGGGAGGCTTGAGGCCAGGCTGCCTCTTCTAGCCTGGCAATCTGGACTGCTAAAAGCACCCCCATTTCAGTGTCCCCCTCTGTAAAGTGGGGGAAGAAGCAGCCCCCCTCTTCTAAAGTGGAGAGATGAATGAGACAAGATGAACTCCCTGGTAGGAGTTCAGGGATTTGGTGAGGTAACCTACTACCCTGGAGTCCGGGGGAAGACGGAGGGAGAGCGAGGCCCCAGCCGGGCAGGAGCCCCTCCCTCTGGTGCTTCTGGTGAGTTGATCCCTATTCCTGGCCCCTCACACAGTAGGAGCTCAGAAAATACCAGTGAATGAAGGAGACGAGGTGGCAGACCTACGGGAGAGGCCCCGGAAGGCTGGGTGCAGGTGGGCTGCGGGGCAGGCCCGGGCAGGATGGGAGCCAGGAGACTGTCTGGGAGCCTGAGGGACCTGGGCCACGTCCCACCCTTCAAGGAGACCTGAATATGGGTTTCCTTCTAATTTAACTGAAAACCACAGCCATCCCACAAGTCATTTGTTACTAATTACACAGGTAATTGGCTCTGAGGCTTTGGCAGAGGTAAACCCCACAGCAGTCTGACAGGCTGCTGGACCAGCAGGACTCCTGAGAGGGTGGGGGTGAGGGTGGAAGTGAGTGGGAGGATGGAGTGGGGGCACCCCCAGCCTCCCCACCCAGCTGCCCACCAAACAGGCCCCTGACGGCCTGGCCTCCCTCAGGGCTGCAGTGATGTCACAACCAGTACACACTCACAGTCCACGGCGCAAAAAGGGAAAAATCGGGCTTCAGAAACCCATTCTGCTCCCTGCTAGTGGTGACCCTGAATGAGTTACTCTTTTGTCATCTGTGCCATGGAGGTCCTGTCTGCCTGTGGGAGAGTCTGGAGATGCCTCACAGAGATCAGACTCCTGGCTCCACTACCTTCCCCACAGAAGGCTCCCAATGGGGAGACCTGGCTCCCTGGCCTGGACCCCATCCCCCAGGGGCCTCCACGCTGCTCTCATTTTCTGCCCACATAGGGACCCTCTCTTTCTAAGGTGGGAGTCCACCCCCTTCACCCCAAGGTCATAATTTAGAGGAGGGCACTTGTGCTTGGTCCTGTAGAAATGGGCCGGGCAGGTGAGCTAGAAATGCCTGCCAAGCGGCTGAGAAACGGGGTGCGACTTCAGCAAGCCCCTCCCACCCCAGCCTGTTTCCTTGCCTGCAAAGTGGGGAGATGGTACTCAATAAATGTTGGCTGCTGTTAATACCCAGTGGTTTTGCACTGATAATGGCAAAGGTTTTCATCTCCCTCAGCTCAGTAACCCACATAGCAATCTCTTCAGGGGCGGGAGCTGATGAGGAAACTGAGGCACAGAGCCAGCAGGCGCTTTGCTCTTTGGATGGGGAGATGGGGATGTAGGCAGAGGGGAAGAGCCATCTAGACATCCTATAAACGAGGACTCTGAGGCCAGAGTGGGAGTCACTTACTCCAGACTCCCCAGCTTTGGCCCTGGACTCACAAAATGTTGAGGGATAGCCCTGTGCTTCTTTTGTTGTTACATATGCTCTTCACTGTCACTCAGCAGCCACTTGGAAGCTCCTGACCCAGGTAGTGGGCTCAGCCAGGGTAGGGCTGCATTGGGCTCAGGTCGCAAGGTCCAGAGAATGAAATGGAAGGCGAGCTCCAGAGGGTGGGCCTGGAATGGGGAGCTGGTAAGTCCAGTGGCCTCTCCAGACATTTATCAGGGAAGCCACAGCATTTCTGTGGACCTGGGGCCAAGCTTTACCCCTTAGCAGGGCCCCCAGAGGGGCTTGGAGGCAGGTGTCACAGGCTCCAGAAGGGAATGGGAGTCCCCAGTGGTAGGTGCCGGGTCTGCCCAGGCCTCACCTGCAGAGGCTCAGTGCGATGGCCTGTGCTTGCCTACTGGCTGGGGGCTGGGTGGGCAGGGGCCCTGGCTCACGATGTGGGCAGAGGGTGGGCGTGTGACCCTCCAGCCTCCCTATCGATCACTGCACCAAGCATTGCTCACGTCAGCCGCCCACTGAACCCACCACAATCCCTCATGTCTGCATTTAACTGCTAATGAAAAATAAATGTACTGTGACCAATAAGGGACATAGCTCACTTCTCCGGGGCCTCCGTCATACCACGTTGCTGCGGCCTCCCCTCCCAACCCAGGGGGTACATTTATTGGGTGGAACCTAAGAGGTACCCTCCAGGTTACAGCTATGCCCTCTAGCAAGGACACTCTAAGGCCATGGGTGGTGGTAGATTCAGGCCCCATTGGATATTCTCTTGAGGCTACAGAAGCTGCCTGGGCAGCAGAGCTGGCCTCCTCTCCCTTTGCCCCTTGAGCCCACTATGCGACCTCCACCCTGTGGTCAGCACTTGCAATCTGCCTGACGCCTCACCATCCCAGTTCAGCCTCTCGCCTAAACTAAGGCCCAGTGTGAACCTCAGGCCTCTCTCCCTCCACATCATAGGCTACTAGAGTGAATATACCTTCTCTTTGACATGAAACCTGTACTCATTCATTTATGGAAGATAATGCGAAGCAGTGCACGCTCACTGCCAGATGATCTATGGTCCTTTCAACAGAGCATAAGCTCTCTAGTTTGCTGCAGTCCCCACCACTCTCTATTATCCTACCCTGGGTCTGCTTCTTCTATTTCTGTGGTCTGCCTTGCTCCCACAGGCATTTTAGGATGGTGCCAATGCCTTTGGTTGATATCCCTGAGCCTTGTGTTCTGGCTCAGTCAACTCTCCAGCCTTCCTGTGCAAAAACATCCACTGATCCCTCCTAGGCAATGCCTCCCACCTCCAGGTCTTTGCCCACCATCTTCTCTCTGAAACACCCTTTCTTCCTCTTCTGGCAGCACTTTCCTATGTTCTCCTCAGGAAAGAGAGGTCCCGCACCTCAGTCTTCTAAGAAATCACACATACCATTTAACCCTCTCTGCATCTGGGGTCTGTCCTCACTGGTACTGGAGAAGTAAATGAGTGGCTAAGGCCTCTGTCCCCACCACCAGACTCAAGGCTGCTTAGTCTGATGTTAGTGATTGGGGACTTGGAAGTGGGGTGTCCATTGCCTCTCCCTTTGGGGCGACTGAGGTGACAAACATGGAGGGAATGCTCTGCCAGGGCAGACACACTAGGGCTTCAGGAGGGCAGACAGGTGCAGGGCCCACTGGCTCTCTGGGCCCTGCCACATCACGAACCCTACCCCCAGTTCTCCAACCACCACGCCCAGGCCAAGGCTCTCCCGCCCTCACAGGACGTGGCCCAGCTGCCTGCTGGAATTCAGTTAGAAGACCTCCTTCACTTACTAGCAGTTCCCTAATGGCTCTTGGTCACCGGGAACTGCAGACGGGGCTGTGTGCACACTCGGGCGCTGAAGTGGGAAGCCCACTTCCAGTGAGCCCTAAGGCTAGCCCGCTGGCCCCCACCTATCTCAGGAGGGCACTGGCTGCCCAAGTCAGCCCCAGAGAAAGGCACCCTTTCTCTGGCCGCTCTATTCAAGGTGGGAGCAATGCTGGCCCTGGGAAGACCATGCGTGTATGTGCGTACGTGTGTGTGTGTCTATGTGTGCAGGGAGGCTGGGGTGCAAGAGGGCATAAGAGACCAGTGGAGTAGACCATGATGGTCCTATTCTATGTAGCCCATCTGAGGACTTCCACCCAGCCTTTACATTTCAGCAAATGTGCCACCTCCTCTAGGAGGTCTTCCTGGATGTACACTGTCACCTGCCTGAGTGTCCACATTGTCCCCTGTGCCTCCCTCCAGGGTATATACCACATTCAGAACTGGGGTGGATCTTTTTGTAAGCTGACTCTGCTTCAGGCAGAAGCCCAGGCCTGGCTTGGATACTGATGGAGCATTTGTTGAGTGACTGAACTTATTCTCCCTTGAACTTTGGAAGGTCAGACAAAAGGTGGCCCTTTTATTCTTGTTCTGCAGGGGGACCTGGAAGAGACAGGGATCAGCCCACAGGCAGAACCACGGCAGGGAGAAGGCTCCACACCCCAGGATGCCCCTGCCACACCCCGACATGCTACTGCTCTGAGGTTGAGCGCCCCTCCCTTTTTCTCACCTGCAGTCTGGGAGGATAAGACCCGCCGTGTAACTCTGAGGCCCAAGGTGGGTGTGAAAGTGCTTTCAAATGTTTTATTTTTAAAGGCACCACAAAAATATGGGGTGTGATTAATCAAGCTATTAATGAACTTGTATTTACTGATCGAGGACTCGGTCCCTGGGAGCTAGGTAGGAGGGGTGGGGGCAGGGCATCACACCACTGCTTCCCAACCCAGTCCACCACCAGCTCCTTTCATCCTCCCAACAACCCGGGTTGAGGGCCATAGCCATAGCAAGGGGGTGAGTCAGCAAGGTCTCATTTTTTCTACTTCCCTGAGAATGTTCTAGATTTGAAATGGGTGAAGGAGGGGGCCGGGGGCCCAGTAGCTTCTGTTTTTCTCCTTTCTGCTCACGCAGCACTGGACGCCCTTACCTCGCGTGCCTAAGCTCTCAGCTGGCCTTGCCCGAGATGTGCATTTGGTAGGTCTGCTTGGGGCCGGAGTATCACACTCCACAGGTCCAGGCTGTGAGAGTAGAATGCCACAGGCTAACACACCATGCCGTTCATCTGGTGTTGGAGGCCCTGCTGGCCCAAGACCTGAGCTGCCACTTGGCCTTGCCTCTAGGGACCCCCTACCTGTATGTCCTATGGGGCGGCATCTTGACTGTTTGCAATTCCTCAAGGGCTTGTATAATTCTGTTCCCAGCTCTATCCCCCTCCCCCTTTGGCTAACAGCCCCACCCCCACCCCACCCAGGCCATGCAGTCACTCAATCCAGGTGGGCTGTCCCCATCTCTGGCCCTAGAGGTGAGCATATGACATTGACTGGTTTCCAGATGGGCAGGTCACCCCATCTCAACAGATGAGATCCTGGGATTTGGGATGGGCTGCTGGAAAAAGAAAACCCCTTTCCACTGGACAAGTATTGCAGGCCACAGGGAGGTCAAGTGAAGGGGGAGGCCATGCATAGGTCTGAAGTAGGGGCTTGGAGAGCAGAGGCAACCAGAGAAGAGAGGAATTGACTCCTGGCAAGGTCGAGGCCTGTTAGTCCACAGATTCCTTTCTTTTGCTGAAGCCAGTTAGAGTGAGGACACTTTCACAGCATTGATTCACTTGCCCATCTGCTATCTGCCTGGGTGACTTCTACTTGACCTTCAAGGTCTGCTCAAACATCCCCTCCCCCAGGAAGCCTTCCCAGACCCCCAGACAGAGCTGGCCACACTTCCTCTGAGCTCCCATAGTCCCTGAGCAAACTCGCCTCAGCGCTTCGCACATCATATCGTTACCATTTATGAGTCTGTCAGGGCCTTGAGGACAGAGACTGAATGGTGACATCCTCCCACCCCATCCTTAGAGCCTGGCCAGGGTCTGACACAGTGAACGCCCAGTGAGTGTTTGCTGAATGAATGTTGAACAGTGTTTCCTCACTCAGGAAGAGCCCAGAAAGGAGGGTTGAAAGTAGAGGACACACTTTCAGATTTGTCAGGGAGCCAGCTCTGCTCATTTTTCAATCAATCAATCAATCAATCAATCAGTTGACCAGTCAATTCCAGAAACTAGTGTTGGATCCTGGGGAGGCAGAGGCTGATGTGCAGGATCTGGGGGAGGCAGACAGGGCCAAGAACCATGGCCAATGGTGGGGGAATGGGGATTGTGTTCTCCTGCACCTCTGCATCCTGAGATGGCTTCATGAGCTATTATTTTTTAAACACGGGACATTCTTTGATGAGGGAGCTTCACTCAGGGGCTCTGAGGAGCAGAGCCGGAATCTGCAGTTGTCAGACAGGAAGACAGCTATGGGGGTGGGGGGTGGGAGAATGGTGGGTGGGAGGGCCTAAGATGACAGAGCTGGGGACCACATGAGCCCTGAGGTTCCAGGAGGCAACTCAGGCATGGACCTGCCTGGAAGTAACGACCCGGTGCTACACATCAGAGCATCAGAGCAAGCTGGGGAGCGTACCACAGAATTCTTCCAAAGTCAATACTTAAAAACCTCTGTACTGCCCACCAGCTGCTTCCCAGGGCTCGCTGACTGCTCCAACCTCCTCCCTCTCGTGTAGACCACCTGTTTCTCCACTCTCATTTTCCTCATGTGGGGCACACCCTGCACCAGGACAAGGTGGGTCAGGACTGGCCCGCCCCTCCAGGGTCTCCAGGAACCCATCAATACTTCTTTCTTTTCCTGGCCCCTTGGCCCATCCCTTAGTCATCTCCCTGGCCACTGATCTCAACAGCAAGGGCTTATGGGAGGGTGGGGGCAGGTCCAAGTCCAGGCTCTGTAGCCCCTGGTGTGTTCGGTGAACGAGGGTGGGGTCGACCGCAGTCTCTCTTGCCTAGGAGTGTGCAGAAAGTGGAAGTGACCGGGTGGGGGTGACAGCCCCTCACAGTGTCCCTCGGAAGGAAGGGCTGCTCTACCGACCTATTCTCACACACACTTGTGCATGGCACTCTGGTTTCCATGGTAATATGTGCGTGAAATATGTCAGAAGCAGCAGCAACGTCCTCAAGATCGTAGGAAAGTCACCCTCTTCCTCAGTGAGCTCCAGGGGCCTAGTCACAAGGACAGACACAGGCATCATGAGGAGGACATGCGTACGGGCTAAACTGCAAAGGACAAAGAGAGCATTGGGGTGGGGGGCAGCACCACCTCACCAGCTTAGAGGATGGTCACACTGAGTGGGGTGTGTGGCAAGGCCACATGGCCCACCAGCTATCACAGACCAGGAAGCTGCACTAAAGTGCCTTTGACTCTTCTCTCTGAAGTGCCTTCGACTCTTCTCTCGTTTTGCAGATGAGGACCTTGGTGAAGCTCAGGCCTTGCCTGAGGCAACCGAGGGCAGAGTGGGCTCTCGTCACCTCCCATCCCAGGCCCGATGGGGCTCTGGGCGTATCCTGGAATAGTGTCTGACCCCACCCAAAACACCACCCTTTGCTATCCCTGTTTCTTAAACCCTTAAAGCTGATCCCAGCACTGGGCCTTTGCAATGGCTCTTTCCACTGCCTCTTGCTCTTCCACGGTTGACCCTCTTTTATCCTGAAGGTCTCAGCTCCAATGCTGCCTCCTCCCAGAAGCCCTCCGTGACTGCCATACCCCCACCCTTTTCTCAGTCTGTTCTCTTCATAGCATTTACCATCATCTGAAGTCATCTTGTTACTCTCTGTGTCCCCTTCCCCTGAAATGGGTCATGACAACAGGGATCACACCTGTCCTGCTCACTGCTGTAGTCCCAGAACCCAGCCCAGGGCCTGGCACATAAAAGGTTGATAAACATGCTCTGAAAGCACGAATGAACAAATCTGGATCTTCTCACTCTGTGCCCAGAGCCCACACCAAGTGTCACACCCCTGCCATCACTCAGAGCTCCCAAGCCCACAAGTGAAGGGGACTTCAAAACTACCAGGTTGTCTGGGGGAGAGTGCTCCGATTGGGGGACAGCTCCCGGGGACCCCCTCCCAGGGTCCCTTCCCACCCCAGGGCCTTGCTTCAGGCCAGAGAAATAGTTAATAAAGCTGAGGCCTAAATAAGCATTTGATTAACAAACGATAAAATAGCTATTGTGTCCTCGAATTAAGCTGTAATTGTGGCTGATAATTGGCTGGTTAGAATTTAATAAGCTGCAATTAAATAGAATGGAATCCAGGGTAATTATGTGGTCTCACAGCCCAGAGAGAACTGGGGAAGGAAAGCTTTCTCTTGCTTTGGAATCTTCTGCTGGTGCAGTGTGTGTTGCTGTGGGCGTGTTTCTGGTTTGGGGTGTGTGTGTGTGTGTGTGTGTGCGCGTGCGCGCGCGCGCGCGTGTGTGCGCACACGCACACATGACAGGCCTCCTCTACCTTTCACCTGGCAGATGTGGCCAGGTGAGCCTGGCCCAGCCCCTTCACCATCACTTGGCATGCAGGCTCTGAGCCCTGTGGCAGCCTGTGGCAGCCCCAGCTGGAAGAGACATAAAAGGACCCCTGGCACAGTTCTCTGCAGGAGGGTGGCCCGCCTGTCTTCCTAATGAGGAAACTGGGCTCAGACAAGGGACAAACTTGTTCAAGGTCACACAGTGATCAGTGCCCAGGCTGGGCCTGATTCTCAGATTGCCCATGGATCAAGGGTGACTCCCACTGGCTAGCAGGCTGGAGGATGCCTCCGCCAAGGCCCCCACCGGCTCTCTAAGCACCCTTCCCCATTTCCATCCATGTCTTCCACCACCTAAACATAAAGGACGGTTCGACTGTTCCATACACACACACCCTTAAGACAAGGTGCCCAATACCCCATCTCCCATTCTGTTCTTCCTCAGCTGGCCTGAACGTCCACCTGAGGCCCTGGAGGCTGCAGAGCTCCCTGGTGGCCTCAACCCAGCATGCTGCGTCCCCCTCCCCGCAGGTGTTGCCCCCAGCAAGTACGTGGGGAAGATGAACGGCATCGCCCAACACGCCATTTATGACCCATCAGCATTTTTACAACATTGCCGGCAATTAATTTAATTAAAGACCCTGTCCCAGATATGGCGGCATTTCATATCTCACTGGTTTAATGGGAGCCCGGCCAGAGCAGGGGCTGGGGGTGGTCCAGGAGCGGCTGCGGTGTTCCCCAGCCTGGCTTGGCTCGGTGTACACAGGGCAGGGCAGTTGTGGCCCTGGGATGGAGCCTAGGACAAGAGGAGACCACGTAGTGACTTGCCATTGGGAAACACCACCCACAACCACCACCAGCACGTTTACACCCACACAGGCTCTCACACACATACACATGTACACAGCCATACCATTACCACTTTCTTATTCAACCCTCACGACGATTCTAGGAGCCAAAGAACTATTTTAAAACTCCAACTTCCAGGCAGTGAAAACGAGGCACGGGGAGGTGGAGTAAGTGGTGAGTGGTGATGGATTCCTCTGCAGGCAGGCTGGTTACAGGGCCCCCACGCTCTTAACCAGGACACAGGCGGTTGGCCAATATGCGATGGCTGCAACGTGCCAGGCCCTGCACTAGGCACAGGCCACACAACAGTTCCTGAAACAGACTCCAGTCCCTCTCTGCCCCATGGAGTGTCTTGTGGCCACAGCATCACCAGGGAAGTCCTGGGCACAAAGCGTCCTGGAATCACACTCACCACACCAAGCCCCCGACACACAGACCATGCACACCGCTACTGCCCGCTGTCTTCCAGGCTAAATTTGGCTGGGGTGGCTGATGCCCCTACTAGGGTGGTGACTTTGAAGCACAGGTCATCATCAGTCATCCTGTGACCCCATTCTCACTGAGCCCATCTGGACCCTTCCTCTTCCAGGGACTCACAGGAAAACCCAGTCACAGATTCAGGATCTACTGGGAGTGGCAGTCGCCAGGCACACACCCCAGCTCCTCCTTTGCCACTCCCCCAGCCACGCAACTGCCTACCTGTGCTTTGCCCTGTCCTGGGGCCCCTGCTTCCATGCCACCCCCATGTCAGCCTCCCGCCCATGGCTCCGCAACTAGGGCCCCCGGCCTCCCTTACTGCTGAGCTTGCTCCTGACACTTTCTCTGCCTCTGGATGCCCCCTAGGACCTCACACTGGTTGTCTACTATTGTAGCCCCTGAGTGCCCCCAGCCCCCCCCCCCCCCCCCCGGACCTCACACTGGTTGTCTACTATTGTAGCCCCTGAGTGCCCCCAGCCCCTCCCACCCACCCCCTCCACTTCATGGCCTCCCAACTCATTCAGCCCCTACCTCCAGCCCTCAAAATGTGCCCTCCTGTTTCTGCCTCCTGGCTTTGGTGCTGTCATCAACTATATCAATACAATGTTATTTCTAGGAAGAAAATCTGATCCCACACTTCAAACCCCTACAACAGTTCCCACTGACCGCAAGGTAAAAGTCGGCTCCCGCGCCCCCGACACATGTTCCCCACCCCATGTAACCTCATCCCTAGGTACTGGCTCACACCCTGCAGCCAGCTCAGTGCATCCACTAGGGCCCTCTGCCTACACGCCGGGCCCTCCCCTGACCCCAACTTTCCCCACACCTGCAAGGCACCCTGCTCACTCCCAATGCCCCCAGACCTGTTAGCTCATAATTTGGCATCCTCCGAATGCCCTCCTCGGTTCCTCTGTACAGGGGACACACAGCTTACTCCTCTGGCTCCCTGGCTGAGAGACCATTATCTGGCTGATGCAGGCTGGTTGTGTGGGGGCCGCCTCCTCCCTCACCCCCAAGTGTAGGCAGCAGGCCCGAGCCACCACTTCTCGGGAGTGTCCAGCTCAGATGTTGGCAAGTTGGGGGTCAGTGACTGTGGTCGAGTTGAAGTGTTCTTCCCCACTATTTGAAAGCTTTGGAGGTGGGCAGTGTGTCATTTCTGTCCCTGCCAATGACTAGCCCAGGGCACATACTGAGGGCAGGGGGCAGAGATCTCAGTTGGGCAACAGGAGACTGGGTCTTCCGTCCCCACTCTGCCTCTACCTGGCTATGTGGCCTTGGGCTAGTCGCTGTCCTCTCTGGGCCTTAGAAAGGTCAGGGGTGGCAAACTCAGGTGCCTTCAGGGACTGGAGAAGTGGAGTGAAATCCCCGTCTAAGGGGTCAGCTCAGCTCAGCCAACTGCTGCCAGCACACGCAGGCCAGCTAAGAGGTGCCAGATGTTTTTCTTTCTGGGGAAGTTGGGAATCCATTTTTAAGTGAAACTTCCTGTTTAAAATGTTGACAAGTAATTTAAACATTTAAACACTGTGTGGGCCAAACCAGTTGGCAGGCCAAAGCCATGCTGGACAATGTATAAGGTCTCTGACTTTACAAAGCTAAGGATTGGGGTCACAGCAGCGCGCAGAGGTGAGACTCCTCCAACACTGCTCTTTCCTCCTGGTCTCTTCCCCCTCCCGCACTCTTCCCACCCTTTCCAGCACCCCATCATCCTGTCTTCTCCCTGAGACCCCTCC
>NW_011888855.1:1363466-1376977 GCF_000151845.1 Pteropus vampyrus
TTCACCCTGATGTCCTCAGCCTCTCGTGCCAGGCCTGGATTGGCTGCCTGGATTTACTAAGGAGGGCAAAACCCAGGCTCCTCTCTTAGGAGCTCGCCCACTCGTGGGAGACAGACATTGGCTAGATGTCAGAGCAGTCCAAGGTTACAACTCTTAGTCAGCTTTCTATCAGAGAAGCACTGGTGACATGAGAGTATATAGGTGGGGGTCTGCTCTGAGGCATCCAGGAAGGCTTCCTGAAGGCAGAGTCACCAAGCTGAATAAAATGCCTCAGTGGCCCAAGGGTCTCTAAGGATGCTCAGTTCTCCTCCATCAAGGACAAGAAAAACACTTGTTTAACTCTGCCCCTCTCCAGCCTAGGTCCTATCTCTCTGGGCCCCAGCTCTGCCCTTCGCCCTGCTGCTGCTCAGCCCGAAATCTGGCTCTCACCTCCATCTTTCCACTGAAACCCTTTCTGCCATTTACCAAGGACCCGCTGTCTGATTCAGGCGTTCCTCCTGGCCTCGCCTTCAGGGCTCTGCTGAGGCTCCGGCCCCTCTACCCCTCTTATCTGCTTTCTCCTCACTCCTGGAGAATAGCAGGCTTCAACGAGGACCTCAGGGCAGAAGGCAACAAAATCCCTATTGCAGGACCTCTGGGCCCATCCCCACAGGACGGTTCCTCTCCGTTCTCCTATGTGGCCATCCCAAGTGGTTAGCTCCCTATGAAAACAGCACTGTCACTGCCACAGCTGAAAACCTGCTGGATCTGCCTCTTCTGTCCCTTTTTCTCCTGTCCCTTCAGACATCATGGGCCATTGTCCTCTCAACTCACCATCTAGCACCCAGCTTTTCATCTGTTTTCCCAGCACCCCAAGCTCAGTCCTGCCTCAGAGCCTCTTTACCTACAGCCCTTGATGCTGTTCCCACTGATGCCGCAGCTCACTCCTCATTGTTCAGATCTCAGCTCGTGGCGCTTCCGCAGAGAGGAGTGCCCCCGGCACTCTCTACCTGATAGATTCCCTGGCTGGCTTGTTTCTTTGTTGTCCATCTGTCTGGAACTGGACAGGAAGCTCCAGGAATGTATGGCCTGTCTGTTTCATTCACCTGGAGTGGGGCCTTGCACACCAGAGGCCCTAACTACATATCTCTGAGTGAAGGAATGAGGACATTTCTGGAAGGCCTGCTCCATGCCAGGCCCGAGCCCTGTGGGCTTTTGGGATGCTCACCATCCCAGGGAATTTTTCAGGCACAGAATGGAGCAGGTGTGCCCTGCCTCAGGGACAGTGGAGCAGGGATGCGGGCTGCCTTGGGGAAAAGGCAGAGGCCTTTCTGTGTAGTGGGGAAGGGCTGTTGAGGCTGGGGGAACAGCAGAAGCAACGAATTTGAGGCAGGCCATGTCTGGTGGCAGCATGGGTCAGATTAGAAAGGGTCTGAATCTGTGCTAGGACACTGAACATGGGAAAGCAGAAAAGGTTCTGGAGCAGGGCCTATGGGATCGGAGAGCTGTAGAGATGGCTCTGTTGTGGAGCAGGAGGGTGAAGGCCATCACCCCACTACAGAGGGGACCGCCTGACCTGGAATAGGTGGCTGGAGAGGAGGAGCGATGTGAAAAACATCTGGGGACAGGGTGAGGAGAGTGGCCATCCTGGCTGGGAGGGAGGTGGGGGAGCAGAAGTGACTCCATCGTTTCCTGCTTGGTTGAGGGGTAGATGGTGATGTAGCCAGGCATGACTGACTAGAAAAGTCTTGGCCCACTGCTCGCACTTGGGGGAGGGCCAGACTGGTGCCCTCTGGCAAGCCGAGAGAGCCAATAACCCTTGGGTCTAGCTGCAGACCCAAGTGTGTGATGACCGCTGTCTGTCGAGAGCACTGGGCCTAGAGTCCATCACCGGATGGAGCTCTGACCACCATGACTCAGTGTGAGCAGAGCAGGTCTCGGGTGGGTCACCGAGCCTCAGCTCTGCTTAGCCTCTATCTCCCAAGAGGCTAGGCTGGCTTTTAGGGGCTGCAAACCCCTGGTCCACAGGTTTAAATCTACATTTAAAAATTAGAAAATTTTACCTCCTGTTGAAGAAGTGGAAGCTGGGGCCATGCCGGGCCCATGCTCCCGAGCCATAGCTGGCTCTGCTTTTTAGTTGACCCAAGTGCCTTCTGGCCCTTCCCTCGCCAACCTGCTAGAACCGGTGGGTGCCCACGTTGGGCTCCGACTGGCCTCTGCTCCCACATCTGTGGGTGAAAATAAACTTCCCTGGACAGCAACAAGGAAAGCCCAGAACAGAGCAAGACTGGGCATTGGTGCAGACACATCCCCACATCCCCTGGGATTCCAGGGGAGAGGGGGCCCCATGTGCACTCCACACCCCACTCAGAGAACCCTGGTGCCCATGGGCTCCCAGTTCATTTTAAGGACATGACACGGCCTGGCCTCCGATCTGTCTGCTAAAACACTTCCATCAGCTTGGCCTCGAGTTTAGTTACAGCTTTTATAAAAAGTGCTTTTATTCCTCCAAACATAGACCCATTTGCTTAATTCTCTCCAGCCCTCCGCCTCATCTCCACGCCCCTCTTCCTCCCTTCTGCCTCCTGACTGTAAATAATCCTGTCCTCAGTGCCTATAATTAGCCCCAAGTAGAATAATTCATAACAAACTTTATTTCTTGTGGCATCTTTCTTGCTAACGTGTCACTGAGCGCCTCACAGGATCAGCAGGAGGGAAACCAGACTCAGGAAACAGGCGAGCGCCCTCCCTATGTGCTCCCCACGTGTCCATCCACGACCACGGAAGCTGCATGGGCCGAGGAGACCCTTCATGACCTCCTCCGCCAACCTGGGCAGGAGGCTGGGTGCCAGGGCATGGCCACAGGTGTGAATCCAGAGATTCTTCCATGTGTAATCATAATTGTACCAGTAACAACAACAACAATAATAGTAACAGCAGCTAACGCTATGCCTGGCTCTGCTTTTTAAAAATCAGAATTGTCTTTCTTTTCTTCTACAAATAAATCAAAACTACCTCCTTTAAATCTATAGTCGGATGCATTTTGACAAATGTATCCACTACAATCAAGGTAAACAGTTTATCCCTTTGCAAAACGTCCCCTGGAGCCCCTTTGCCATCAACCCCGTCCTCCAAACCCCAGCCACCACCGATCAGCTTTCTGTTGCTGTTGTTTTGCCTTTTCTAGAATGTCACAGAGATGGAATTATACAGTCTGCAGTCTTTTGTGTCTGGCTTCTTCCACTTAGCACCATGCCTCTGACACGGATTGTTGTTGCTGGATTTAGGAGTTGGTCCCTTTTCACTATTGAGCAATATTCCACTGTACGTGTGTCCCATGGCTTGTTTATCCAATAGCAGAGCTATTTTTAGATTTTGGTGATTACAAAGCTGCTGCAAACTTTTATATACAGGCCTTGGATGCACATCTTTATTCTCTTGGGAGTGGGATTGTGAGAGCATACGGTAAGCATGTGTTTAACTTGATTAGAAATTCTTTGTTTAACGTACTACATATATTTATATATAACATCTAACTTAATTCTCTCAACAACTTCATGAGTTAAGTACTATTATTATTCCAATTTTATAGGTGACAAACTGAGGCTCAGAGAGGTGAACTAAATTGCTCAAAGTCACATCACTAGACACAGCAGAGCCAGGAGCTTGGCTCCAGAATCCGTATCCTAAGGTCCCTGCTATACTGCCATTCATAGCTCTTCCGGGCTCAGCTCTGGGTGAGTCTCGGGGTTGTGGGCTGAGCTCTGACCTGGGAGCTGAAGGCCCAAGTCTGAGTCCCAGCTCCCCAGCTGGCCAGCAGTGGGCCCGCACAAGTGCCTCAGACTCTGGTGCATCCCTGTCTAAACAGTACCCACGAGTGCCTGCATCACTGAGCAGCTCTATGGCTCAAAGAAAATAAATTGAAGCAGACATTTGGTGCCCTCTGCAACTTTAGCTTCGAGATCATTACCATGCCATCCTGACCCCAGGACCTTACAAGATTAGCGGAAGAGACAAGAACGGTTCCTGACACTCCTATTGCCAGCCATGGCTTTCAACGCACAAACAAGTCACACTGCATCCATTCAATGCCTAGTCATTCATCCCCCTCTGCTATAGACTAAATGTGTGTGTCCCTCCAAATTCATATGTTGAAATCCTAACCCTCAATGTGATGGTGTTAGGAGGCAGGGTCCTTGGGAGGTGACTAGGTCATGAGGGTGGAGCCTTCATGAATGGGAGTAGTGCCCTTATAAAGAAGTCCTAAAGAGGTCATGAGGGTGGAGCCCTCATGAATGGGATTAGTGCCCTTATAAAGAAGTCCTAGAGAGGTCATGAGGGTGGAGCCCTCATGAATGGGATTAGTGACCTTATAAAGAGGTCCTAGAGAGCTGCCTTGCCCCTTCCACCATTGAGGACACAGGGAGATGGTCATCTGTGAATAGGAGGCAGACTCTCACTAGACACCAAACCTGCTGTCTTAATCTTGAACTTTTCAGCCTCCAAAACTATGAGAAATAGATTTCTGTTTATAAGCCACCAAGCCTGTGGTATTTTGTCATAGCGATTCAAACAGACTGAGACACCTTCTCTCTGGAGGACGGAGTCTTTCACTGAGGAGAACAAAGCCCGGACACTTAGAGTGAGAATGTCAGAGAGCAGAAGTGCTCCCCACCATGGCCACTTGAGGACAGTGGGGGCACCCATGAGGAGAGTATGAATCGTGAAGCAGGATGTTCACTGCAGCCCCACCCCCACCTTTGCAAGGCCATCAATGTGGGGTCACCTGGGCACGTCTCCCTGTCATCTGGTCCTGTTTGGCCCATTGCAAAATGAGATTTCTCTGAAGTTGGCTTGGACATAAAAAACAACCCTTGGTTAGCGATTTAGAATATGGAGGTCAGGGAGGCCTGGGGCCAGGTTGGGGAGGAGCCTACCTCTTGTCCTGCCCAGGAGCTCCCTCCAGGAAGTGCTCAGAGGGCTCATGGGGGACAGAGAACCCCCACCTGTCCCATGAGCCCTCAGCTACCCCAAGCTTTGGTCTAGATCGGCAGCCCCTGGACAGGGTGAGGGTCCCCGTCGAACAGAGAAAGAGATCACCCCCTTGCGGAGCCTAACTTGTTATTAAAACAAGAGCATAAAAGGGAAAGTGCTGATGTGAGTGTTACCTTATTGAGGGAAGCCGTAAGGCTTGGTGGTGGGAATGAATAATGGGTCTGGCCCCTCCCCAGACTTACAGCCCAGTCCCTGTCACTGCACCCTCTCACATCTGCCACCTCTAGCTCCTCTGAATTTCTTTCCTCCTCCCTCTGACACTCAGCTTCAGTCTCCTTTTCCTTAGACCAGCAGGTTCCTTATAAGTCCCTCTTCTCCCACCAACTCCTCCACCCCTGGCCAACGCCAAGGAGGCCTGAAGAAGGTTACCACTGAGGAGGAGGTAGTGAGGCCACAGTGGGAAAAGGAGGGCAGGGGGCCGCCTGCATCCTAGTATCTGCTCTCCCGGTGCCCACACAGACCTTATCCAAGTGCTTCCACTCTCAGGCTAGGCCACCACCTCCATGCACATCCTCTTTTTTCCTGTCACATTTAAACTGGCCCTGCCAAGGCAGCTTCAGGGGCAAAGACTCTATCCATGGACTGGGCAGGTCCAAGCTTTCATGGGAGCACTGGCAGAGGACAGCCCAGGCTGTGTGGACCTGAGCACCAGGGACAACCCTGGGCCTGCCCAGCCAGCCCACCCTCCTGGCCTGCCTGAGGCTCAGCGATGCTGTTATCCCACCCCACTGAGCCAATGTGACAACATCCATCCATCACTCAGCTCCAGCACATGTGCCCTGGGATGCATGTCCACTCCCTTCATCGCCTGTGGATCAGGGAATGGTGAGAATACAGGAGGGAGAAGTAAGCCAAGTGCTGTGAGAGACCAGAGGCAGACATGACTCCCTGAAAGAGTGATGGGTGTGTGTCAGGAAGGCAGCAGCATTTGAGAAAGGCCTTAAAGGGTATAGGTAGATGGGACAACAGGGAAGCAGCAGGAGCAAAATCACAGAAGCAAAAAACAAAACAGCGTGCTCACTGATTAGACATCTGTTGACTCCTCTCCAGTTCTTCCATTCCCCCAAATAGCAGAACCATTTCTTTGGGTGATCCCCTGTTTTTCCATATTCGGCTATGTGGTTTGGGTGAAATGATCCCCCACCAGCTCCAAGAGTGGGCCCCCTGATTGTCTTCAACCAGTCATATTTCCTGCCCTGGTGACTGGTTTGGGAAAGACGTGGGAGCCAGTCGATAAGGACATTTGCTCCCCTGAGTGGTGGTGGGGAGGCGAGGATGTGGGGGCTGGGCTGCTACAGTGATTTTGTTTCCAAGACAGGGAGGGTATGGGGTTGCCAGGGGCTGCCTTGAGGAGGCCACAAATGTAGCCAACACCAGAGAAGGCAGAGCAGAGGCACAGAAAAAGCAGTTCCAGAGCAATGTTGTTTGAGCCAGTGGATCGAGCTTCGCCTGAAATCAGCTATACCTTTGGGCTTTCCAGTTACAAGAATCAATAATATCCACTTACTGTTTAAGTCTGTTTGAGTTGAGTTTTCTGTCATATTGCAACCAAAATATTCTTAACTGAGAATCCAATTTGGCTAGAGTGTAAGAAATGAGAGAGGTAAGAAGCGAGGACTGGCAAGATGGATCAGGAACACCTTACCAAGCGGCTTGAATGACAGACTGGGGGCACTGCTATTTCCATAGGCACTCAGGAACCATGGAAGGCATTTCAGCAGGGGTGTGACTGGATCACACTGGATTCCTAAAATACCATCTGAATTGGGCCTCGCCAATCTCTACTCTCTCCCATGAGTTGGGCAGCACCTTGCCTGGAACAAGTTCTGGGGACTTCAGTGGAGGCCCGTGGGGTGGGAGTCCACATACTGGAGAATGGAGGCTCTACAGGGCAGATTTTTGTTTCGTTCAGTAATGTGCTCCCAGCATCTAAAACTGACTGGCACATAGTAGGCAGGTGCTTAATAAATCTCGGAGAACAGATAAATGAATTTTCTGGAGGCGGTGGTGGGGACCACCCCAAGGGTTTGGCTGGAGCCGGAGAGGCACAGCCCGAGAGCTGGCGGCCGCAACGCGTGTGGTTGTCCATGGTGCTGAAAGCGCGCGCCGCGTCCAGGACCACTGTCCGTGGTGCTAAAAAAAGGGCCCAGAGCAAGCTACTCAGCCCTTCCATGGCGACTTGGACAGGGTTCAAAGCATCGTAGGAACCACGGTGGGGAAGCAGACTCTATAACCTTGCCTCCCCTCCTAATTCTAGTCCCCCAAGACCTTCGACACATAACCTGACTTAGACCCAAGCTGGCCTGTTACCTGATGGTGACCCTGTGTCCAGTGTGGATACTAGTCCATCCTCGGATGCCAAAGCTCTCCAAGGTTTTGGGTCCCTGAGGAACTTAAACGTCAGCCTCCATTCAGCCAGCCTCTGCTGGGGACCCAGGGAGATGCAGTCAGTCAGAGACGAGCTCTGGCCAGGCAGCCAGAGAGAGAGAGGCTGCATGCCAATAGCATTAACCGGAGGGCCTGGCAGTCCTCACCGGCCTATGGGCACTGCCAGGCAAGGTGCCTGAAGACAGCACACAGAGGGCAGGGGTGGCTGCTCTGTGATGACAGGTGAGCTGGAGCACAGGTCAGTACTGTGAGAGTGGAAATCTGGGAGTGAGGCCAGGGAACCCTGTGGAATGGAGTCTAATAGGGGTGTGGGAGTGGCAGTGGGGGTGAGGGACGGGGGAGGAAGTAGAGTTTCATAACAGAGGTGGACTGGTGAGAGGGAAGCTATTCTCATCAGATAGGGACAAGCTGGTCCTAAATACAAACACTTTCATATACACATACAGATGATGGGGGTTATAGGTTGCTAGGTCTGGCCTGGGCATTTGGCTCTGCCGGGGACTTCCTCCATGATGCCATCCTCCCAGAGCACAGACCCCCTGACATTCTAATTTTGCCCAAGAACTACTGTGACTCTGCTATCCATGAACTTATCTAAACCTTTCTGGAAGCAATTTATATTTCCAACCTGTATCACCTCCAGGGAAAGTGATTTTCAAAGTTTATTCTCTGCTGAGTGCAGCAGGATTTCTTGTTACTGGTTTTAGACTTACCTCTGAGCTTTGGTGGAGGCCAGAAGCGGAGAGGCATTCATTCTATCAGGCTGGGAGTCAGTGAAGGAGCCCATGTTCCTTTCTCCTTGCCCTTTCTGATTTTATAGATTTCTACCGTATTCCCTCTTAGCCGCTTTCTGCGCACTGAAGTTGTCCCAGGCGGGCTAGTCTGGTTTTATATGACAGTTCCCTTCTCATCACAACTCTCTTGATAACAACCACTCACAATTGTACCGAACTTTACAGTTACCTACACATTATCATCTCTGTGAGATTGCAGTCTCTCTCACACTCTGTGAAGCAGGCCTCCAGGGATCATTACCTCCATTTCACAGATGTATAAACTGAGGGTCGAGGGAGGGAAATGAATTACCCAGATCACATAAGTATGCAATAAAACCCAGGTTCCCCCAACCTTGGGTTGGTGCTCCCCTAAGAAGGCATGACCACAAGCACACCCCTCTCTCATGTGTCAGGAGAAGGAAACATTTATGGCTTGTTTCAAACTCCCTTCCCAACCATGTCCAGCCTTCTATTGCCCGTCTGGGTACCTCTCTAGGAAAGAAGCTCCAAATACCCTCCCCGAGACATCATCCACATCATTTTCCCCAAAGTAAAACTCGTTGGCCATTCTCTGCCCAGTCTACTGCCTTTCAAGATAAGATATTCTTAAAGCTTATCCTTCACCAGCTTGGCATTTTACTACCACCCAGGAGAGTTTAGATTTCACTGCAAACTTGACGATTTCACTGTACACATCCTCTTCCAGATCTTTTATTTAAATGTTAAAAAAAAAAAAGATTAGCTCCAAATCTTGGCTGAGCTCACATCTTACACTTCTCTATCCAGAAAACTGTTTATTCATTCAGACCTTTTGTTTCTTTTCTTTGTCAGCTCCTTATCAATGATAAAACAGTTGCTTTAAATTCCAGATGAATCCATTTTTAAGACACACTAACACATGGGACCCATACCCTAGAACACTTCAGATACAAACAGTTGGAGGTCAGACACACAGACACACATCCTTTATCAAAGCATCCATTGATACTGATGCTGATGTCTTGACACCCATGCTCAGGCACACAGTGTTTACCACAGACCCACACTCCTCCCGCACTTGCTCACACATCTGCATGTTGAGAGGGGACTTGCGCTGCCTTTGAGGAGTCCAGTGATTTCATATGTCTGACAGGAGGGAAGGGGATGAAGCCAGGTGGGGAAATGCCAGCACGTGAGAGAATGAGGTCAGAGGCTTTGGAGCATCTGGAACTGTTGGGAGGGGATCAGGGAATTCCCTGAAATTTGGACCAAAGTGGTTGGAGAATCTTGCACGAGGACCTCTCTCAGCCATGGGCAGGGGGCCCAGCTAGCTGCCCAGATGTCCTCACCTGGGAGCATTCATGTGCAACTCACACACTGAGCACACGCCAGACCAGGCAGGCAGCCTCTGCTCACATTTAGAAGAGAGGCAGATGGTTCTGAGCCCTCAGGGGCTGGCCTTGAGAAGCGGGCAACCCCACCTTCAGTAAGGTCACATTCACCCATGGCCAACCACTTCCTCAGTCACACAATGCTGGTGTCCACTTCCAGGTGTACAAGCCAGCCCCTGGCCAGAAGCTCCATTCTTAGACTCATGTGATGCATAAGAACACTGTCACCCCACCAAGCCACCCTGAGACCACATCTCTCCCTGGCCACGCTGCCTGCAGAGTACAGGGCTTTCCCACAGTACAAGGCAGGGGCCTGGATTTTCCAAATGCTTCCATGAGAAGCAGTTGCTGCCCCAAATCCCAAAAGGGGTGATGACTCCCAGCCTAGAGGTTCAGATAAGCATGTCCTATGTGGGACATGCCCACCCAGGGCCCAGAGCACGCCCATAGACCCCTCGCTCCATTCTGCTCTGGGGCAGACACACTGGCACATGTCTCTCCTAGCCACCTGACACAGGGTGGGCCCCGTCTGCCAGCCACTGTGGCCCAGATGGAGCACACTGAGGCTGGTCCCTACAGAAGACCTCATAGCCCACATGTGGCTCCCCAGAGAAGTGGGAAGGATGAGGGAGGGACACTGGCAAATTGAACTGTAATCATAGACACCATCTCCCAGCACCTGGGGAGAGATTCTCCTGGGAGGGTGGGATGGGGGCTCAGACTTCAGCAGGGGCACAGGCAGAGGGCACTAGGGAAGGCGGGAGGCACTTACACCTCTAGATAGAACCATCTCTGAGCAAGCAGGGCCCCACTTCCTTCTGTACTCAGGAATTCGGAAATCAGATCCCTCCTGCTCTTTTTCATTCTCTCTTGGCATTTTTCTTCCCCTCAGCGTCCTCAGAGGAAAAAGCTCCATAGAAAGACCTTAAAACGAGTGGTCCCTCCAGGGCCCCAGGGAATATATTAGAGCTCTGAAGTGATGACCAAAATGGGGGAGTGTGAAGACAGAGAGACACATGGGGCAGGCTGAGCTGTTAGTGTCAACCATGCATCTCGGCAGGACCTGGGAGCATGAACCACTTCTCATGGGCACATAGGACAGGGCCTCAGAGGAATAGAGAGGAGGGCGCTGCGCCTCAGCCCCTTCTTTGTTCTCCTTTGCCTTCCGACAGCGTGCACTGGTTCCATTTCTTCATTTGTTCTCTAGCTTGTTGCCCATCTCCTCCAGTAGAGCACTGGCTCCCGGAGGGTGTGCATACAGCTCCACCACACTCCCCCACCTCCCCATGGTCCAGCTCAGAGATGACACTCAACACAGGTTTGCTGAAGACACAAGTTAAGGAATGAACAAATGAGTGGGTGATGTCCTAATGAGCAAAGCCATCTGGGCAGACTCGCAGCCTGCACCCAAGTCTGTCCAGGAGATGAAGTCAGGCTCCTGAGGTCGCTCAGACAGAGAGGCCCCATTCCAGTCTCAAGCAGTGGCCTAAAGATTCTCTTGAGTTGAGTTCCTCCCTACTTGGACTTGGCCTGAGCCCAGATGTTCCTGCTGGGCCCTGGGCCTTGGCCAATTGCCCACGTCCTGGAGGCTAGAATGGCCACCATGAGTGCCAGTCCCGTGCTTGGCACCAGGTAGGGAAGAAAGAAACTAAAAAGGTTGGAGTCTCAGCAGAGGCCAGCCCTATGCAGACCCCCAACTCTCCTCTCGCTCCTCCTCTGCCCAAGGGGTGACCAAGCCCTGACTGTCCACCTTTGCCACAGTCCCTGCCACCCCAGGGTGCAGACCTCAACAGCCCTCATCTGGATCATTCTGGTACTGAGCTTTGCTCTCTCACCCATCGAGCTGCCACTGGGCCACCAAGTCCTAAAACCCAGATCTGATCATGTGGCTTTCCTGATTTAAAATCTTCAGCAGCTCATCACTGTCTCTGGAATGACTCAAAACTCCTTGTGGCATTAAGGGCCTTGCATAATGTGGACTCGACTTATCTTCACAGCCTCAACTTCTGCCACCATTTCTATGGCAATAGCAAGGACAGTGGCTAATAGGTCCTGAGTTATCGCCACACACCCTGACCTCAGCCACACGCTCTGACACCAGCTTATTTGATCCTCTCGTCCTATGGGTAGGCGAGTGCTGTCTCATTTTACAGATGAGGAAAGTGAGGTGCAATTGAAGAAGCTGAGTGATTTGCTCCAGGATGAACAGCAATAACAACCACGAGAATCATTATTAGAGCTGAAATGCACTGGGCATGAACTCTAGTCCTGGGACTGTTCCAGGCATTTCACTACTGTTACCCCATTTAGTCTTCAGACCAGCCCTCTGAAGTCAGACCGTCAGCCAAACACCTGGCTTCTCCACACCTCGGTTTCCACATCTGTAAAATAGGAGCATGATGACCCAATGAGGCCGTGTGTGAAAGTGCTTAGGACAAAATAAGGCTGGTTCCTGAGCAGGGGCATCCACGGTGGGCTTTAGAAAGATGCAGGCATAGCAGTGGGGCCGGGTTGGCTGGGGACAAGAGGACAGATGAGACCTCTGCCAAAAGGCAGTGGTCAGTGGTCAGGCTCTAAGAGGTGGAGGAGGACAGGGAAGGAGGAAACAGGTTTAAGGTTACCAGGCTTATGGGGAAGACCAGCTCTGGGCACTACAGGAGTCTAGGATGGTGCCAGGGCCCCAGCCCTGTGTGGTTGGAGGATGGGGCACTACAGCAGAGCAGGGTCATGGGAGAGGCATTAGGATTATTTCGGGAACCAGACCCATGTGCCAGCCTCAGCTCAACCTGGCATGTCTCCCAAGTTGCAAAAGGAGGGGCTGATACAAGGTTCATCCTGCAGGAGATGGAGCCTCCAGGACACTTTGGCGCTGTCTTGGGCACTCCTGAAAGGCAAGTGTCCCTACTGCATCAGTAGAAGTGTGATGGACAAGAGGGGTGTCCAGGCCTCTGGCATGGGAGAACTGGCCCCAGAACAGAGGGAGGGGGTCCCGGGGGCTCCTATCAGCTGACTGGAGTTGCCAGCTGCAGTCCTGTAAACTGTGCCCTGGCCCAGGCTGGCAGTCCATCAACATGAAAGATTTTATCGTACTTTACAGCCTCCCTGTCTTGTACGGCGACAGCAGGTAATTAAAACAATAATTGTTTTCTGATGTTGCTTCTGCTGAACGATAAAAGCTTCCAGTTATTTTCCTTTCACTGGGGTAGGTGGTAGGAGGGGTCTGATCTGGCAGTATAGAGGTGGGGTGCAGGGCCATAGAAATTTGGGAGGAAGGGCCTTTTGTGTGGCCACGATGGAGAGAGGCCTGCAGGAGCCTGAATCTCACTCAGCAAAGCGCTGAGCACATTCTGTTGCACCCATACACAAGCAGGTACATGCTATACACAAGCTCCCTGCAGTCACATCCTTCACGCTCAGACCTTAGCTGTCCTGTGAGCTGCTCTGGAGAGGGCTACCCTGCTTGGGAGCCTCCAGGAAGAGAAGAGAGGGTCCTTGGGCAAGAAAGCTGGCAGCGGCTGGGACTTGGAGGAATCATCTGTCCAAAGTCCTAGGGAACCCCTCAGTGGCTCCCATCCACCCAGAGAGGGAGGGACAGATAAGATCTAAAGAGTGGGAGTAAGGAGGAAGAACGGGGGGTTGGAGCTTGTGAGTACCAGCCCTAGTGCTAATGAACTTGTACTTCCCAGGTGCCTGAAAGCCTGGCACACCTGAAGTGACTTGCCTGGGAAGGACCAGGGTTCCTCAAGTCCCTGAAGGAGCTTGACTCAAGAATGATAAGATGCATGGTATGGCAAGGAGTCTTCTGTGTCCCCTGAACAATCATTCACCCTCTCTCCTTCCCTCCCAGTTATCCATGTACCCACCTACTCATCTATCCATCCATTATCCATCCATCCATCATCCATCCATCCATCCATCCATCCATCCATCCATCCATCCATCC
>NW_011888855.1:1377027-1383363 GCF_000151845.1 Pteropus vampyrus
CAGAGAGGGAGGGACAGATAAGATCTAAAGAGTGGGAGTAAGGAGGAAGAACGGGGGGTTGGAGCTTGTGAGTACCAGCCCTAGTGCTAATGAACTTGTACTTCCCAGGTGCCTGAAAGCCTGGCACACCTGAAGTGACTTGCCTGGGAAGGACTAGGGTTCCTCAAGTCCCTGAAGGAGCTTGACTCAAGAATGATAAGATGCATGGTATGGCAAGGGGTCTTCTGCGTCCCCTGAACAATCATTCACCCTCCCTCCTTCCCTCCCAGTCATCCATGTACCCACCTACTCATCTATCCATCCATTATCCATCCATCCATCATCCATCCATCCATCCATCCATCCATCCATCCATCCATCCATCCATCCCTCCATCTATCCCTCAATCCAACACACACTGAGCTTCTACTTAGTGCCAGGCATTGTTCCAGGCACAGGGTACACAACAGCGAGCAGGCTACGGTCCCTCAAGAATCTTAAGTTCTAACAGGGAAGGGGGTAGAAAATAAAGAAGTAATGTCAATAAAGACAGTCATCTCTAATGTTGGTAAGTGCCACGAAGAAGCTAAAACAGAGTGTCAGGGTGCTACTTGAAGATAGCACGGCTGAGGCTTCTGGCACCCAGTGCCCTCAAGGGACCCTTAGACCCTACACTCTCCCCACATCCTGGGTCCTGTGACTTGCCCACTCCTTGCCACCTCCAGTCCCACACCCAGGAAGCCCACAGTGGGCACAGGGTGGTGAATAGCATGAGCTCCGCTTGTACTGGTGCCCACGAATGACATCACACTTGGGGGCTCCCCCGCTCCACCCCCACTGCCCCTCAGGTCTGCAGTAAATCACCCTGATGCTTTAAAACAAATACTCCTTAATCGCTAAAATTTGAAATGGTTTCATGTGAAAATGTTAATGTATTCGGAATCACAGCCGTGCACGGCGTCTGACAAATTAGCACCCAGCGCGCTGCATTGTTTGTAGCTACATTTATCCTGGTGACGAGACACACACACAAACGGAGCAGGGGGGCAGTGAGGGCAGCTCTCAGCTGGGGGCATGCGAAGGAAACCGGAGGGGCGGAGGGAGCAAGGGTCCCAGAGGGCAGAGAGAGGCCCAGCCTCTTCCTTGACAGCCAGCCTGACCTGCGGTCCTCAGCAGGGCCTTGTGCTGCCCTGGCCCCCAGCCTACCCTTCGATGCCAATCCTGGACCATGAGACCCACACAAGGTGGGGCTGGCCAGCCTGGTGGCAGGCTCCACTGAGACTCAAGCGCTTGTAAAGCAGGAGCACCAAGGGAGGAGGAACATAATATTTGCAAGAATTTAATATATCAGAAACAAGCATAGGATGTGGAGAAACTAGAACATCATGCATTGCTGCTAGGAACATAAAATGGTACAGTTCCTGAAAAAAACAGTTTGGCGGTTCCTCAAACAATTAAACCTAGTATTACCACATGACCCAGCAAGTCCACTCTGAGATATATACCCAAGTAACCAAAAACAGGCATTTAAACAAATTCTTGCACACAAATGGTCAAGGCGGCATCATTCACAATAGTCAAAAGATAGAAACAACCCAAGTGGATGATGATGATGGACAAACCAAATGTGGCCTGTGCATACATGGAATATTATTCAGCCATAAACAGGAATGAAGTACTGATTCATGCGGCATCGTGGATGAACCTCAAAAACATTATTCTAAGTGAAAGAAGACGGTCACAAGTGGCTACATATTGTATGATTCCATTTACATGAAATACCCAGAATGGGCAACTCCATAGCAACAAAAAGCAGGCTGCTGTTTGCCAGGGGCTGGGGGGAGCAGGGAATGGGGAGTGACTGTTAATGGGGTCTCCTCTGGGGCTGATGAAAATGTTTTGAAATTAGATAGAAGTGATGGCTGTACAACCTCGTGAATGCATTAAATGCCACCAAATTGTGCACTTTAAAATGGTTAATTTTATGTTACATGAATTTCATAGCAATTAAATATATATGCATATATGCATCAAAGTGCTTGAGAAGGGGGTGAGACTCCGCTGCACTGGACTTCAGCTCCTTTTATAGGCCAGTACTTGATACTGGGAGGTGATGGGGACAGAGACTGCAGGATGGTGCTTAAGTGGTCTGTACTGCCTTTTCCCCACATTCTTCCCTGTCCCCTGCCCTCAACCTTGCTCTTGCCTCAGGATCAGTCCCGTAATAGCCTAGACACGGTCATTCGGGATCATTCTCCCCATTTCACAAATGAGGCAGGAAGTAAGTCTGGCCTGAGGCTCGCATTCTGAACACAGAGCAGGCCTGGGACTCAGGCCCTCTGAACCCCAGTCCAGGGTGGTATCCAGCCACCCCAGGCCTGGGCTCTCTCTCGTGCAGCACCCTCACCTCTGAGTCACCTTCCTCACCCCCACCGGCCTTATCAGACCTGCCTCAGAACTCCATGCCTTTCTGGAAGCCAAGGGGCCATACAGCATAAATGAATGCAGAGGTGAGTTGTTGTGCTTTCTCTTCACCCGGCTCCACATTTCCCTGTGCCCAGACCACGTGGACCCTCAAGTAACCAAGTTCATTCCCACCTCTGGGCCACTGCACCCACGGCTGGCTCCTTCTAGTCATTCAGGTTTCAGCTCACATGTCAGGCCTCAGAGGGCTGGCCATCCAATTTAACTTTCTGCCCAGCCTACTCGTAGTCACGTGGTCCTCTTTGCCCACCTTCCAACTTCTAAAGAGCAGTCCTCGCTCTCTGGTTCTGCCTCTTGTTTATGGACATCTCCTCCCACTAGAATATGAGCTCCTCAAGGGCAGGGACAGTGCCCACCTTGCTGGCTGCTTATCTGTTGTGTCTAACACAGGGCCAGCACACAGCACATTGATGGAACAGTAGGGGTTCCATCAATGCTTCCTCATGTGCCCCATCTTCACCTAGCGCTGTCCCCCAGTCCATCCTCTCTACTTCCCTCAAAAGCTCACAGGTCCCTAAGCCATCCACTCCACCCCCTTGTGCAGATGGGTGCTCAGAGGGGCTGAAGTTGTGACCTGGCTTTGTGGTGGCTGCCATGTGACATGAGGCAGTCACTTACCCACTGAGCCTACCTGCAGGGAGCTTTGCACACGCTAAGCACTCACGTTCACCCTGCCCTGCTCCTCCTCCTCCAAAGCCTTCAAGGACCCCAGGCTTTTCTGGCTCCAATAGCCTTCCCTCCCAGCTCTACAAATTCCAAGCGGCTGCTATATCCTGCCCACCCAGCTCTCCCTGGCTCCGCTCTCTAATGTTGGCTTCGTGCTTCTGAGCACAGGTTCCTCCTGGCGTCTGCCCAGCGCGTGTGTCCTCCAGGCCTCATCTGTGTGGTCCTTCCCTGCAGCCTTCCTTGAGGCTGCCTCTCCTCCTTCTCAAAACATTAACTCCTCCCTGGGCTTCCACCACTCTCTCTTTGGCCTCCTCTGGCTTCCTTGGAATCATCCCCCCAAATCTTCCTTTTCTCTCTCAGCCACAACCATTCCCCAGCCGCCCCTTAGAATGGGATTTGAGCTCACCAGTGCCCAAGATCAGCTCCTTATCTTGGGCACTGGTGAGCTCAAATCCCATTCTAAGGGGATTTGAGCTCTTTTCCCCACCTCCCGTGCTCCCTGCATCTCAAAATGCCTGTCCAGGGTTTCCAGTGGTCTTCTGGACCTTTCCACCTGACTATTCACTACTACCCTGAACTGAACAGGTGAAATCGAAGGCCCCAAACACAGGCTCTTAGAGCTTGAAGAGAGGAGAGGGGAGTAAAGGTGCCTGCACGTACCCTCAGTGTCTGCCATACACCGAGCACTGTGCTGGGTGGAGAATGTAGCTTCGGTTAGCCTGGGGAGTGGGGGTGCCCCGAACTGGTGGGGTGTTTGTGATGGGGGCTGTATGGGATGATGGGGGTGCACAGGATAGTGGGGGTACACAAGGTGGTGGGGGAGCCCCCAGGGTGGTGGGGGTGCATGGGGTGGTGGGTGCATAGGGTAAAGGATGAATGGGGTGTTGGGGGTTCCTGGGAGTGGTGGGGGTGCCTGGGGTGGTGGAGGAGCTCTTAGGGTGGTGGGCGATGTATAGGTGGTGGGGGTGCAGGGAAGTAGAGGTGTGTAGGCAGTGGGGGTGCATGGGAGGAGGGGATGCGCACCTGCCAAGGTGGCAGCCAGGTCCCAGGCCCTGCCCACCCAAGACAATGGATCCTCAGTGACCTGATCTGATTTTTCACCAGAAGCCTGAAATCTGGACTTTTATGAGAATTCTCTATTTTTAAAAATATTTATATGTGCACGCCAGAGGTTACACGCCCTGTACCACTTGGCCACCTCTGGGTAGATGTTTTGCCCACATCATCATGTCTTCCTCCTGAGAGGCTGTGCCAGACCCTTTTCAGGTTAGTAGTATGGAAACCCTACCCAAACTGTCAGAGCCTAAAGCAGGAAGTTCTTGCTCAGAAGCCAAGAAGGCTGTTGGGGTAGCTCACAGGATTGAGATAAAAGCTGTAGGACCTGAGTCTGTCTCTAGGGCCAAGGGGCCACCAGGACATCTCCCCCTCCACTGTCCTCTGATGTCCCGTGCATTGGCCTCACTCACTTCTGCAAGCTGGGCTCTTACCACAGAAGGGAAATGGTTGCCACTGGCCCAACATCCCTGCCTCCTACTGGGAAAAGCCATGGGGAGGATCCTGATTGGCTCAGCCCAGGTCATGTGGCCAATCTGGACCAATCACTGTGCCCGGTATCTCCCCCAGGATTTGAGAGCCTGGTCAGGTGCTTTCTCCTATAGGGAGAATGGGCCCCATGACTGACAGTCCCACCAGGGCCATGTGGTGTTGGGGAGGAGGCCACGTGCATGTGAGAGGGCAGAGATGCTGGGCACCCGTGAGGATGTGTGCTGAGTAGTCAACAATGGGACCCAGAGAAAGGACAACACAAGTCAGGGTCAGGCTGGGAGTGGAGTCCAAGTCAGTTCTGAAGCCCTGTTCTTTTCTCTTTATACAGAGATCCTCACCAACGCCACCTGCCACCTCGCCATAGTCTCCTGACAGGCCCCTACCACAGCTCCACTGACGGGGAGCTCGCTGCCTGCCAAGGGTAACCATTTCATCGCTCATTAGGAAGATTTTTCTCAGCCTCCTGTGTCTCACGAGCTGGCTCTGCCCCTGCCCCCTAGGGCTACACAGAACAAAACAAATCCATGTCCCTCCTGCCCTCAGTGCCCTGAATTAAATAGGACAGCCCCCTTGACACTCTGACCTTTTCAGGACCTCTCATCTAGGACATGACTTTATGTCTGTCCCTTCATTACCCATTGAGTCCTGACCACTCTGTTACGTTCCCTTGGCTTAACCTGGCCAGAACCCCTTCCTGTTGCTTGTGGCGGAAGTGCCTTGACTGAAGGCCACACCCTGGGTAGGGCCTGGCGGCGAGTTCCCTGGTGGAGTCCTCTGGCTCTTTCACTCTCTCCCCCATCTTCGTTCCCTGTTCATTCTGTTTCTGACATCACTTCCCCAGGCTCAAAATCTCTGAATCTTGTTTGCCTCTTCCCCATCCCTCGCCACCCCACACGCAACATCCAGAGGCTCCTCCTTTCCAGCATCTCCCACATCTATCTCTCCGACTCCATCCCTGCTGCCTGCTCACTGGGAAGGGAACCCTCATCATTTGTTGCCTGGATGACCACCGCAGCCTCCTGGCTGGTCTCCTTGCCTCCAGCCTCTCCCTGCTTCCATCCATCCTCCATGTGCTGCCAGATTAATCTTCCTTAAACACCGCTCACTGCCTGTCATTCCCCAGCTCAATGATGTAGCCAGCCCTGTCACTCGCTGGTCCCCCACAGGCACCGTCTGCTCCAGCAGGGCTGTGCCTCCTGGCTCCCTCGTGCACATGCTGTCACCAAGGAGTGTCTGAGAGCTCTCCCCACTCCCTTCATTGTCTGTCCCAATCCCACCACATGACAGGGTCCCCAGCAGAGTCCCTCTCCTCCTCTGGTCTTGGGGACCCTATAACCCCAGTGTAGAGGAAGAGGAGGTGGACAGGGACCAGCTTGAAGGGACACAGGCCAGCCTGCAGGCCAAAAGGTAGATTGTCCTTGCCTGGCCTGTCTGGTCTCTTCATTGTCACTGTGGCCCCTGCATGTCCTGGGGATCCACCTGGCTTCCAAGCTGTCAGGAGTCATACCTGGCCAAGTCATTCTGGGTGAGTCATCCTTTACCATGTTAACCTTCCTTCTCAATTCTTCTCATGAAAGCTCATCACTCCAAAATGAGCACTTCCCAAGATTCTAGACCCACGAGGCCCTGTACTTGATGCTCTCTGCCAGTGCTGCCAACCAA
>NW_011888855.1:1384520-1394669 GCF_000151845.1 Pteropus vampyrus
CGGAAGGGCATCTTGGCCTATGGGTGGTGGGCTTTAGGCAATTCCCATCAAAGACAAGCCCCCTCGTGGAGCCAAGGGTCTGAAAGGAAAGGGATCTCAGGAGGACTGGGTGAGCGTATATGAACCTGATGCAAACCAGGTGCTATAGGCACTAAAAAAAAAAAAGAAAGAAAGGAAAAGAGCCTTAGAAAGCAGGCTCTGAAGCAGGAAAGGAACCAGGACAGGGGAAATGACTTGCTTGTTTTACTTGGGCCCTGCTGCTGAGGCGAAGGGGCTCCCCAAATGTCCACTAAGGCTGAATTCTGGTGGGACTGGGAATGAAAACTGGACAGATACAAAACCCATCTGGAATATCCGCAGCCTGGTGAACCTGATACAAACCTCAGGCACGATTCTGGTAGGCCTTCTCAGTCAGCTGCAGGTAACCTAAGGAGACAGGGGCTCCGAGAGACATGCCGGGACCCCCATGGATCTGGCACACCAGAGCAGCTTCCCTTACATGGTTACCGTTCTGGTAGATCAGAGCCAGGCTGGGAATAGTGTGTCTGGATTTCCGCCAGGCACCTGATAAAATATCTCAGGATCAGCAAATGGAAATATATGAACCAGATGACAGAACGTTTAAGGGAAAGCAAAACCTGTTGAATGGTCAGCATTGTTTTTTTTTCAGCACAGCCGATTGGGATCCAGACTTGAGTCTTTACCTTTGGGCCTCAGGCTGTGTCCCTGGTGCTATTCAGCAGTTTTATTAAATACTTGAGCAATATGTATCGATGACATACTGGTTAAATCTGAGAATGATGTGCTCAGCCCTTCTCAGTGGACAGGAAGCTGAGTGGTGGCAAACAGCTTGGGTAACAGGACAATAGCATAGGTGGCTTGGGCCCAAGTTCAAGTGCATAACCATACCCCTGACTGTGAGGACTGGCTCACACATGGCACAGCACTTGAATTGGACTAATGAGGAAAGACCTGGACATTTGTTGGATGGCCGAGGGAAGAGATGCTCTCTGCCCCCCTCCCCAGACTGGGCCTGCAGGGATGTAGCCCTGCAAACTCTTGGCAGCCATCTTGGGACTGTGAGGGGACAGGTTGTTGGAGAGTGGCATCAGCTCCCCAAGAACAGAGATGAGGGGTGCATTCTGGTCACACTGTTCTCCCTGGATCCAACCATGCCTGAAGCCTGAGCTGCCACCACTAGCTTTTCAGTTATATGCACCAATAAATGTTTCTCTTTTATTTATTTATTTATTTATTTATTCATTCATTCATTCATTCATTCATTCATTCATTCATTTTTGGCTTAAACCAGTCTGAGTGGGGAGTCCCAATATTTGCAACAGACACAGCATCCTATGTGAGTCTGTGCTGGGGCATCATGTCACTGTCGGGTGAGCTCCTGGGACTGATTTCCAGAGGCAGGTAACGAGGACGTGGAGGTGGGGAGGGGGCTCAGAATCATGCTACATGAGGGACAGCTGCGAGGACTGGAGGTGCCAGGCAGGAGCTCTGTCTTAAACAAATAAAAATGGGAAAGCCACCCTGAGTGGCCCCAGGAGGAAGAGTCAAGAGCCATTTGGGGAAACTTACTGGGAAGGATTCCCCCTCATTATAAGGAAGTGGCTTTGAACATGAAGACATGTGGCCCCGGGCAAGTCAGAAAGCCAACCCCCAGGGACTTTTGTAGTCAAAATCCTATGGTCTGGACAACAACCCTGCTCAGGTTTAGGAGGTGATGGGGTGGGCATTTTGGAGGCAGGATGTAGAAGGGGAAATGGGCTCACAGAGATCAGGGGATTAGCTCTAAAATAAAGGTCCCTTGACTTTCTCCTGTGCTCTTTCCAGTCCATGGAACACCAGACAAGGCCCTAAGAGTAAATGGCCACATGGGAGGGGTGAGACTGGGGGAGGGGTCAAACTGAGCAGTAACAAGGTCCCACCTCTGCCATCTCTCTGAGCCTCAGTGTCCCTATCTGATACACAGGACTAACTTCACTTACCTCCTGAGTTGTCCTGAGCCTCTGACCAGATGATGCAGGTAGAGCCCAGCACTTCCCACGGTTACTACCAAGTTAACTAAGAATAAAAAACGTGACAGTCTACAGCCACAGAAGGCTCCTGCTCGTCCTGCCCCAGGCTTCTCTCCTCTTAGCAGAAGGATAATGCGTTTGGGTGTCAAAGACCTTGATTGGAATCCCAGGACAGCCGGGACCTTGGGACGCCGTGCCCTCCCTCATCTGTAAAATGGGACGACCACAGCGGTGCCCTTGAAGCTTCTGGCCTACAGGAGGTGCTTAGCGGATGGGGCGTTTACCCTTTCGCGGTGAGGTCAGCCCGGGGCTCTGCAACTCCTTTACGTCCCAGACCGCCAGTGGGACCCGCCGCCCAGCCAAGTCGCCGGGGCTGGTAAGGCGTCGGAGGCTGCAGCTGGCGCGGGAACCCGGAGCTGCAGAGGCCGCCAGCCGCCTGCCCAGAGGCTGGACGTCTGCTCCCTGGGCGGCAGCCGAGCGCTCAGCCAGGAACTTGTTAACAGGGCCTGAACAAAGAGCCGCTAATCCGGCGGGCGGCCGCGGGCGGGCTGGAGGGCGGAGGGACCCCGCCCCTTCCCCGCGCCGCCGCCGAGTTCACCGCGCGTTCCTTATCCGCGCCGATGGGGGACAAGGGCGGGGGCCGCAGGGTAGGACTCGCAGACCGCCACCCCGACGCCCCCGGGCGCCCCTCCCCAGCGCCCAGGTGGATGGTGGGGCGCTGCTGCTAATTGCTAGTCCCCCCGGTTCGGGCTCCCATTGGTTCCGGCGCCGCCGCCCCGCGGCGGCTCACGTGTCCCGCAGCCCGCCTGGCCCCAGGTCTGCCTCTAGCCCGGGACCCCGCCCTCCAAGTACGTGGGCTACTGGTGGGGTTGTTCTGGGGACTGGTATAGGTTCTAGTAACGCTGGGAACGATAAGGTAGCACTCCTACCTGCCTGCTCCTGGCACCTTTTTTTGGGGGGGAGGGGGGAGGGGACGCAGGGTGCTGGAAAGACGCAGACATGGGAAAACCAGCAGCACCTCAACTCCATCTGGTCTTCGCCCCAATTAGGAGAGGGTAGGGTCTAATTCGGAATGTAACCCCTGCAGGCTGTCAGCTGGACATGCTGGGGTGGGACAGGGTGTCCCACCTGCCACCCTGGCTGGGGAGGTATAGGGCAGAGGTGGGATCCGGGATCCAGAGCTCCTCCCCAGAGGCCCTGCAGCAGTCCCTCAGGCTCAGTCCATCTACACCGACTCCCCCTCCCCAAATCCCAGCCTCATATTTGCCTGGAGCTCAAGGTGACCCTGAGCCTTTCAGACGGACACAGCTCTTACACCCAGGCATTGGGGAGGCGGACTCACCCATTAGGGCTCTGGCCCTCTGTTCTGGCATGGGCCAACTCGTAGGCAGGGACTTCAGAGTCCCCTCGCTTGAGTAGGACCTAAAATTTGCCCTTTTGTGGCCTACTCGGGATGAGCAGCTGCCACTCAAGTCTTTCCTGATCTTTGTGAGTGTCCCCCATCTCAAACAGGGCTAGGATGGGCCAGCCAACAATCACACCTGGGGAGTGGGAGGACACTACGCTTTCTATATGCCCTGCCCCTGGGTGTCAAAAGGGCAAAGAAAAGACGTCAGACCTGACCTATCCCAAAATAGAGGCCTCCCTTCAGGTCTCTGCCCTCCCTCCTGGACTCCTAGCTGTACCCTCTCCCACAAAGAGGGCACCAAGGACTCCCCAATTCCTCCACAGAATAGTGCCCCCTGCCATATCCATCGCTATCAATTGCAAACATTTATCGAATGCCTACTGTGCACTAGGATTGATATGTATCAGGCTGCCTATTCTGCTCAACTACCCTGTGAGATATGTCTCTGAGTGACAGGGAAACTGAAGAAGTGCAAGAAGGAGTGGATCCACAGCCAGGAAGAGGGTGACACACAGGCCTGCCAATTCAAAGAGGCACTCATTCTCAAGGACTGACCCTGCACTTTTGCGACTTAAAGTTTGCACTCGAGGCACCTCCTTTGCCTCACCCTAGTCCTAGCCTTGGTACAAATCCAGACCCCTGAGCCTGCCAACTCAACCATCTCACCACCTCCTCCATATGCCTGGGGTTCTGGCTCCAAAAGCTGCTCGTGGCATCTGACATCAGTGCCTGAGAAGAGGGTGGCCTCAGGCACTGGCACTCTGACATTGTGGGGGCCCTAAGAAGGCCTGTTTTTGTCACTGGGGGTGTTTACCAGCTGAAGCAGAACTCTGCTTCCTGGCTTAGGTGCAGGGTCTCACAATTCCTATCTCTGCCTCAACTACCTTCAGCACTGCTACAGCAGCCACCTGGCTCCAAGGCAACACAGGCAGCTGTTGCTGGGGTGGTTGGTGGTTTTAGCAGGTGCTGGGCAGGTGCGAGCAGTTCCTAGGGGAACCTGCTGCTGAGTGCACAGTCCACCCCAGATTCCCAAGGCAGCTTCCTTGGGTACCAGCCTCTACCCCAAGAGTCATGAAGTCCAGTCCGTTAGCATACAAAGAAACAAACAGCCCAGAGAGGTTAAATGATTTGTCTAAGATCACACAGCAATCGAATGGCAGAGCCAAGACTAGAATTAAGTTCCATCCAGGGCTCCTACCCATAGTGATGTTGATTGTCAAGGCAGATCGATCATAAGCACACAAGTTCCAGGACAGCTGAGTTCAAATCATCATCTTCATAGAAACCCCAAACAAAGTTCTGTGCACACTGGAGGATTCTGTGTCTGAATCAGGCCCAGTCTCTGCAGGGGGTGGTATGTGTGTGCAGATTGGGGTGGGGCAATGACTCCTCCCTGGGCTCCTGCTTGGGGCTGGAGCAGTTAGAAGTGAGGCAGATCACATGAAAGAACTTCTCTCCTGTCCGGGCTTGGGCCCTGACACAGCTTAAGACTCCACCCTGTACCTCATGCCCCTTCAAATGCCAGGAAAACGGAGCAAGGAGACAAACAAGCCATAGATGCTTGCGCCACGTTGGGGCCCACCCTGAGGTGCTCTATGTTACCCATCAACTTATTACTATAACCCCAGGAAGCAGATGTGACCTCATTCAACAGATGTGAAACAGGCTGCAGAGTAAAAGTTATTTGTCAGGTGACTTAGACTGAAACCTGGGCCTATCTGCCTCCAAAGCCCCTGCCCTTCCTACTCCACCTGAAGAGAGAGGGGCCAAGGCTCCCCAAAAGACAGGCAGACCCTCCGATGCTACCCTCATGAGAACAGACAAGAGTAATGAAGGGGTGGGCTGGTAGAATTGCTCACAGGAAGCTGAGAGCCCATCTGGGTGGCAAGGATGGTTGGGGTCCAGGGGCCAGGCTCTCCTGGGGCTCAGTCTCAATTAAGAGTCCCAAGCAGATCAGCTTAAGTCTCGGTGTCAACTTCAGCCCTAAGGGTAGGGAGTGGGGCCTGAGAAAGAGGCCACCAGGGCAGATTTTCGGGTTAAGATGGGCGATGCCACGCCTCAGTGCCCCTCAGCTCCACTTTCCAAGGGTTTGAGTCTTCAGGTCTGGGGCCCAGAATGACATTATTCGCATGAGAAGACACCCGTCTGGGAACATCTATGCCTGTGGGTGCTGGGAGGTTCCTAGTTAACAGACGTGGACATAAAACCTGTACGAGGAACTCACAAACAGACATTCATGAGAGCTGGCTTGCCATCTGTGTGAAAGGCTGGGGAACAGCTACCCCCACAGTGAGGGCTTACCTTGCTCATCCCTGCCCTGGACAGGTGCCATTTCCAGCCTCCCGGGAGCAGAGCAGTCTGTGTTTGGGGACATGAATGGAGAGGTCTGCTGAGGTGGGCAGAGCAAACTACTCTCCCCCCTTCCAGCTGCAGCAGCCCCACCTGCCTAGCCAGAAAACCTAAACTCAGGTGGCAGAAATAAAGAGAAAAAAGAAGCAGTTGACTAGCCATGACTTAGAGTATGTTGGAGCCTGAAGGCAGGGTCTTAGCACCATAGACAATGGCAATACTTATGGGAAGCACCGGAGTGAATGATATGGTGGCTCAGGCCAGAGGCTTCCGGCAGCTGCCCCAAGCTTCATGTACCTCTCCAGGGCTGAGGAACCAGTACCTCTGTCCTGTAGCCCACTCAGAGCTCATCACTGTGCCACAGTCCATGCATGGGTCCTGGGAGGAGGTGGGGAGGCCTCTTAGAAGGTGCTGGATTAAAGCTGGGGGTTGAGATAAGCAGAATGGTCTAGAGTAGAGGATGTTGTGGTATTGGGGGCAGCATGGCTGGCAGGGCCAGGGGGCACCAGGCTCTCCAAGCCTAGGGAGCTACAGTTAAGAAGGCGGAGCTTATCTGGGTGTTTGGGTGCCCAGCCCACCAGCAGCAGAGCCAGGGTAGACAGCTGCCTCTCAACAGATCAGCCCAGTGAAGTATGGTGGTTCAGGGGTGTCCCTAAGGGCCTCTGGGCTCGGGGTTGGAGGCAGCACTGGGGAGGCACAGAAGGCTTTCTAGTGGGGTTCCAGCCTGGGTACCAGGGACATTAGTCTAAGTAGATGAGGCTCAGGAGGGGGATGGGTTGGAGTGGTCATGGCACTGGTCTAGGTGAGAAGGGTGAGGGAGAAAGGGACTTGGGGGGAGTGACAAAGGAGAGGGACATGAGCAATGTCACAAGTAGGACTGAGCTGGAAGACTTGGTGACAGATTAGACATGAAGCGTGAAGGAGAAGGGAACGCTGAGAGAGCTAAGGTTTCCAGCCCCAGGCTGAGGGAATGTGGGGATGGCAGAGCCCCTGGGAGGGAGGGGGCAGCAGGAGAGGGGTGGATTGTAATGAGCAGGCCTACGCATGCACGTGTGTGGACACATGTGTTTCCAGGTGGCAGCCAAGCTCGGCACTGGGACCTTCACCCGGAAAGGGGTCTCCCTGGGAGCCTAGGGCAGCTCCTGCCTTCTAGATCAGGAGTCGCCAACCCCCAGAGCCGCAGACCTGGAGATGAGCGGCAGGTGAACTAGTGAAGCTTCATCTGTATTTGCAGCCGCTCCTCAACACTGGAACACCGCCTCAGCTCTATCTCAGATCATGAGGCATTGGAGTCCCACAGGAGCAAGAGCCCCCGGTGCCAAAAAGGTTGGGGACTGCTTGAGTCTGTGCAGGTCTGGGGTCTAGAACAGCACCAGGCAGGAGGAAGGGATGGTGTGTGGGGGACAGAGGCTGTCCCCTGGCTGAGGCAAAAGTTGGCTGCTCCTAGAAACAAGGACAGTGCCTCTTAGTTGGAGGTTTGGTACTTGGATCAATGCCAATCCCTGGACTCCTGAGGGAAGCCCCTCCCAGTACAGGCAAAGGGGAGTCAGAAGATCAGCCCTCTCCTTGGGACACCAGGGGCCCCCAAAGCCTAGCTCAAAGATAGAGTGAGTGAGAGCAAGGTATCTCTTAGCTCTAAAGAATTAAGACACTGTCCCCCCAACCAACTGCTCCAGTCTGAGGTTGGGGGGTGGACAGAGGGGTCCACGACCAGTCCTGAAGATGGGGGTAGGGCCTGAGGAAGAGGCCACCAGGATAGAGTTTTGGGGTCAGGATGGGCAATGCCAAGGCTCAGTGCTCCTCAGCCCCACCTTTCAGGAGGGCCAGGTTCCTATGGGCCCTTCCCCCAAGGACCGTGGAGATCTGTGTAAGGAGAAGACAGGTGTGTGTGGTCCATGGGGGCAGGGGAGCAGGTGCTAGCTGTGTGACTGGGTATGAATGGGAAAATCTTGTGAGACAGGTGGGTCCCTGTGTCTGGGGCCTAGAGCAGCACCAAGCACAGAGAAGGGCCTACTGGGTGAATGAGCTGAAGAGACAGGCTTTTGTGTGACACAGAGTGGGCGCTTGGCCTGGGCAGCAGGAGGCTGCTGTCATGCTGGCCCCCGTGTCCCCAGCCGCCTGCTTGCCCATCCCTCCCTCAGCCACTCTCACACACATTTTTTTTCACTGGCTGCTGTTGCCGAGGAGCTGATAGATGATGCAGGAGGAGCTGGGGTCATTGCAGGGCCAGCCTGCATGGGCACATATGCCCAGATCCTGTGGGGAATAGCAGTTAGGGGCCCAGGGGGAGAAGGTAGGACCCTGCAAGCATTTCAGCAGCTCCTCCCACAGGCCAAGTGGATGCCTGGAGGCAGGAGACTCTGCTCCTGGGCAGCCCTGCAGCTCCTGGGCCTACCTGCTAAGCTACCCGGACAACCTTGGACCACACCCCAACAGGTGCCCACCAACCAGGGATGCAATTCCTCAACTATACGGCCTCCTGAGGAATACATGTGCCACCCCCCACCAGGCTGTGGCACCGACTCACCAGCACCCATCACCTTCTTATCTATACATGCTCACCTGTGCAATTGCTCAAAACTGTCACACATGTGTGGCAGGCCACACACACCAGTGCTGCATGCACCACCAGGCCCCATCGTCACTAGGGCACACATGCCAACCCATAGCCCTCACACGTGCTCACGTGGGCAACATGCAGACATGACCGCACAGACCTCTCACACATCCAACTCAGTAAACCTTCCCTGTCGCCTACTCAGTATCTGGCGACACCTCCCCTGGGTGAGGAACATGTATCTCCCCAGTTCACCATGGTCAGTGGTGCGATCCGCACCCCTTGAGTGTGGCACACACACTCTTGACACGCACATGTGTGCAATATGAACACACACCCACGGCAGTACAGCCTCCCAGCTCAGTCAGGATTAGAAGGGGAGGTCATGGGAGAGAAGGGTTTGTTATAGTGAGGTTTTGGGGGGATGATGGGGTGATGCAGAAGGGAGACAGAGTGGACGGGATGGGGTAGAGGGAGGATCGAGGGGACAGAATGGGAGGGTGGCCAAGAAGCGGTGGGTGCAGGATGTGCTATGCAGAGACCCTTTAAGAAAACAGCTGTCAGCCTCAGTCGTCTTGCTGGTCTCTGAGCACTCACTCATTGATCTCTGATCAGTCTGGCTTCACATCTCAGGAACCCCAACGCTCCCTCCTGACACCCCTGGAAATAACAAAGGCCTGGCCAGGCTGGGGGGGCCCCCCAAGGTCCTGAAGCAACAAAAAACAAAAAACGCCAAGGCAAACCCCAAGCCCAATTGAACAAAAAAAAGAACCCCCCCCCCCCCCCCCCCCCCAGACACACATAAGTTCAGCTCTGCTAAGTGCATGGGTGGGGAGCAGAGATCTGGGGTGGTGGCTCAGAGAGAGCGGACAAAGGATGCGATTCCCCCAAGGAGGTAGGCTGAGGGCTGAGTTACCAAGCAGGCTGGGGTGGCCTGAGGGACATAAAGGGAGAAAGAAAGGTTCTACCGCGAAAGAGAGAAGGGGAAGTGGCAGTGGATCCACCGCACACAACTCTGGCCCCCACGCGCCAGCGGGGCCAGGAGCCCCAGCCCCAGCCCCAGCCCCAGCCTCGGGGCCGCAGTGCTCTGTGCGGGCTGCAAGTGCTGGGGGCTGGTGTATGCGCCTCCACGCCTGAGTGTGTACGTGTGCGAGCGTGTGTGGCGGGGACAGAGGAGGACACTGTGTTCTGGACGTGGGCAGAGGCCAGGTGCCAAGCTGGGAACTGTGAGTAGCTGTTTGAGGCAGATGCTACCGGGTAGAGGTATCTGAACCCCCCTCCTCGATTTCCTGGGGACTGGGATGTGGTCAAAACCCTCTAATCTACGACCCTCAAAGTCAGACTCTCTCAGACATTGATTCACCCCGCGCCCCCCGCCCCCCACCCCCGCACTCTGGAGCCGGGCAACCAGCAAACTTCCCCCGCCCGGAGGCGTGGGGCGTCTACACTAGCTAGCCCCGCGCGCTGACAGCTGCTCCTGCACTTGGCAGAACCCAGGCTTCCGGGGAAGCGCGCGGGGAAGCTGCGCAGCAGCAAGAGGCGCCCCCCACGTCCCGCCTCGCAAAGTTTGGCCTCGGGGGGCTCCCAACTGGGTCTGGCAGCGTGGGTCAGGGACCCCCTCCCCTTCCCTAGAGCAGCGAGCGTTCGCGCGCACGGTACCCCGCAAGCTTTCCAGAGCGTGCGCATGACTCACCGGAGCCGCGGAGCCAGGCGGTGAGGACTATGCCCAGGAGCACTGGCCACAGGCCGGGCCGGACGGCCATGGCCGCGGGAGGGCCGGGCGCGGGGCCCCGCGGGCGGGAGGG
>NW_011888855.1:1394841-1401796 GCF_000151845.1 Pteropus vampyrus
GCGGGGGAGGGAAGGAGGGGCCGGGCCGCCCCGCGCCACGCGCGCGGGCCACCCCCAGCTTCGGGGATCCCTCCCGGCGATGCTCGAGGCTCCCCCGAGGAGGGGCTGGGGTGGTGGGCGGGGAGGCTTCCCACCGCCCCGCGCTGTCTCCAGGGACCAGGCCAGGAGTCTGAAACCCGGAGTGGATTAGTTCTCGGATCTGGGCTCTCCGGGGCCAGCCAGCCTGCGCACAGGTGGCCCGGGAGGGGTCTAGGGCTGCGGCGACCTCGGCTTGGAGCCAGCCTGCAGAGAGCGGCCCCGGGCAGGGGTGCCCGGCCGGTTCGGCTGCAATCTTCTGCCTCAACCTGTTCCCCTCGCCCCCGCCCAACTCTCCGCCTCCTGGCCGCGCTTGGAGGCCGACAGTGCGCCGCGGTACGCCACCAGCCCGCGGCTTGAACAGGGGACTGCGGGAGAGCGCCCGGGCCCCGGCCGGCCCGCAGAGGTGCTCTGGAAGGCCCAGTTTGGAGGCCGACAGTGCGCCGCGGTACGCCACCAGCCCGCGGCTTGAACAGGGGACTGCGGGAGAGCGCCCGGGCCCCGGCTGGCCCGCAGAGGTGCTCTGGAAGGCCCAGTTTTGGGCCACGCGCAGTCCCAAGCACGTAGCCTGGTGGACCCCAGCGTGACCCCAGGTTTCCCTAACCCCACGGCGCCATTCGTCTGAGGAAAACAACCCCAGGGCGCAGCATATCTGACTGGGTGCGCGGTATTTGCGCCCCGAGCGCTCACGGAGCCGGAGACGTGGGCGTGAAGGAGCTACCTGGGCTTTGGAGGCTAGAGAGACCTGGGGTAGGGTCTAGGCGCCTCCACCTTCTAGCTCTATGACCTTGGGCAAGTCACGTCGTCTCTCAGAGCCTCCAGCAATGACTGCTGCTGAAGTCTCCTCTTCCCCACCCCCATTCCTTAATCGGGTTAAAATAAACAGAGGGTTGCCTTGAAGGAGAAAGGAAATGACAAACGCGCACTATGTGCACGGGGCGAGTGGTCAGAAAAAGAGAGGTTCCAACGCTGGGTCGGGAGGGGTATGAGAAGGGTGAGGGCAGGGTCGCAAACTAAACCACCTACAGTAGCCAGACCATAATATACATTGATGCTGCACGCTGGGCGATTTAAGAATGGATTTCGCTTCCACAAAGAAATATGAGCTCTCCTATAATTCTTGAAACACGAGGCCCTCTCTCGGTCTGTCTTTTGTTTCCTACTTTTGATAGAGAGGGGTTATGAGAAATGTTTTTGCTTTCCTTTTAACTATACTATGGAAACAAAAAACAAAAACATCAGCCAGTGTCCAGATGCTCGTCTGCAGATGCTGGGCTTCCGCCCCCAAGAGGCAACGCCAGTGCTGAGAACTGGGCATAGGGTCCGAACTACAAGGACAACTGACTCTTCTACAGGTTCCAGTTGGGGAAGAGGTGGAATTGGGACCCAGTATTGGCCATATCTTCCAATTTTACATAGATGTCAATAGAAGCCATTGCATGTGAAATCTGCTGATTTAAAATCTTTTACTAAAAAATAAAAAAATTTAAACCTCATCAGAGCCCAGATAAAAATGTCCACAAATATCTACCAGCTTCTGGTTTTGAACTCTGCTTTGGAGGTTGCTTGCATGTGTGCCTTGTCAGGGGGCCTGATCTACCCAACTGGAATGTGTGTGTGTGTGTGTGTGTGTGTGTGTGTGTGTGTGTGTGCATGTGCATGTGTGTGTCTGTGTATGTGTTGGGGTGAGCAGTGTATGCCCAGGCTTCTCCCTCTGACACCAGGCCCCAACCTGCTCCCAGGGAAGAGGTGGGTGGGTGAGGTGAAAAAGTAGCAGGACCTGCATTGGGGGGCTCCTGGGATGGGTGAGATGATTAGGAATTGGGGTTTGGGCACTGGAGGGAGGTGGCTGAGGATGAAGGACTAGTATTGGGGGCTGGAATATGAGATATCTTAATGGCGTGTGCTAGACTCTGCTATGTCCTTGCCAACATTTATAATTTGGTTTGATCCTCACATGCAATCCTGTTACATAAACTTTATTATCCCCATTATACAGGTGAGGTAACTGAGCCTTGGGGAAAGCGAAGTGCCTTATCCCCAGGGCCAACCTTATTTAATGATTACAGAGCTAGCTGAGGTGGGCACCTGGGAGGTTTAATTTCAATGTCCAAGCTCCTTACATTTCCTCCTCCTGCATTTTTCTACTCTGAGATTGGAATTTGGGATAAGGTTTGGAGTATAGGACAGGAAAGACTCTCCTCTGTTCAGTTTGGCTGATGTGTCTACTTCTCTGGCCCTCTCTCTCCAGCCAGAATAGAATGGTTTGTGTAACAGTCAGTGTAGACTAGGTTATGTCATGGTAGCAAACAGTCCTCATATCTCAGTGGCTTAAATCAACAGAGGTTTATTCCTCATTTGTCCATCATGGGTCTACTGCCCCAGATCATCCTCACTCATGGACCACGGCAGACAAAGCAGCCACTCCCTGGAACATTAAGGCAGTGAGGCAGAGGAAAGGAAATTCTGGAAATACACCCATCAACAATCAATGGCTCAGCCCAGAAATGACATGTGTCGATTCCACTCACAATTCATTGGCCAGAACTGGCCCCACAGCCCCACTCAAAGGGGCCAGGAAGTGCAATGCTGCCACATGCCTCGAAGGCAGAAGCTGAAATATGTGAAAAATGATGACCACAGCCTCCAGACGTAGCATGACCTGCCCCTGCCTACCTCTGCCCTGGCCATGTTGGCCTCCCTTGTTTCTCCAGCGTCTAAGCTCATCCGGTGCTTCCCACTTGCTTTTCTTCTTGGAACACTCTGTTGCCAGATCTTCACATGCTGGTTCCTTTTAGTCAAGCAGATCTCAGCTCAGCTGTCCATTTCCAAGGGTGTGTCAGGAAAATGAGCAGGATGCCTTTTCAGAGATGGGGGAGTGTACATTTCACCTGAATTCTGCTTAAGAATCAGGAGGGCTGCCAGGGCTTGTCCCAATCAGCGGTTGGTCGTGACATCGCACTGTTAATGCCCGCTGGACTGGGTGACCTCAGAGCCTGTGGTGAGGAGGCCATCACTGAGTCGGAGATGTGCCAGAAGCTTCTGTGATGCTGGCTAACATGCAAATCTCCAGGCTTTGCCCTATCCCGATATTGTGTCTGGGAGGCGTCTAAGAATCTGTGCTTTTACCAAATATCCCCCACCCTGGCTATTTCTACTGGTGCCAGTGGTCTGAAGACCGTACTTTGAGGCACATTGTCCTAAGCCTTTGCCATAGATGCTGCCAACAATTGGATGTTTTTTCGTCTACCTTTGGGTTGCTGGCTTTCTGAATTTAAGTGTACAGACTTCATTTCATCCCAATTCTATTCCATTGTATGACGTCTAATCTCTTCCCATATGGAGCTTTCTCAGGATGTGGAGGCTCTCTGGTAGGGTACTTACTATTTTCTTCAGTTTCTTGTCATTCCCAGATGAGATGGAGAAGTCATATATGCTTTCAACCAAATCCTTCCTAAACAGGTGGCTGAGGGCAGGACCAAGGACAGACTATGTTGCAAAGTGCGTTCGGGCAATAAATCACCTTCTCTTTTGTCCACTCGGGAAACCTCTGACCACACCATTGTTCAGCTCACATCTCACTGCTGCACCCACAGAATAAATGGCAAGAACCTGCAGAGCTCCAGACTCATGAGCATCCAGCTTCGCCCTGATCTGCCAGGCCAATAACCCAATCAAATAGGAAGTTAGTTTGGCAGGCAGGACTTGCTCTTGGTGACCCCACATTGGCTTTTGATGGTCCTTGCCCTGAGTCCAGCATTCAAATCTGCCCAGCATCCAGCTCTGTCTTCTGGAAGCAGCATCTTCCCATCTTTTCTTTGAGGGATCTTCCCTCCCCACTGTCAGTGCATGAGGTTCATGTGGAGTTACCCTACCCCAGTTCCACGGGGTAGGAATGGCAATGTGCCATACAAGGATGGCACATGCTTCAGGCCTGGCCACTCAGCATCTATTATCCCCTGAAGCACAGTGATTTGTTCAGGAATGCACATACGACCCAAGCCAAGCCACTGAGGCTCATTTCTAGGACCTTTGTTGGAGCTAAGGAAAAAAAGAATTTATTTTCTTGCTGGACTTGGAGCAGGAAAAAGGAGATCCTGGAGCTGCCATGATGTGAGGATTACATGTCTTAAGCCCAGGAAGAGAAGAGCAGAGCCTGAAGAAGAGAGAGATGCTGAGTCTTGGTTCACCACTCAAGAACCTGGATCAAGTTGCACCTGAAGCTGTCAGATATGTCCCCAGTTTTTCAGTTACATGGGCCAATACAATTGCTTTTTTGTTGTTTAAGCTCATTTGGGTTTCTTTTATTTGCATTTGAAAGAATGATCCAGAATCATCCTTTCTGGATGCCTGTTCTAGAGCCTTTCCCAGGCATTTATTAGTGCCAATTGTTTGTAAGCCTCAATGCTATCCATTGGGGGAGCCTGTGGGAGAAGATATAGATGTCCTTCTAGTTGTGAGGTAGGGGAGAATGACAGCCAGGTCGTCATACAAGTAAAGAATGTGGGGGGGTGGGTCAAGAGGGGAAAGAGAACTAGAAATAAATTGCTTCAGAGGACCCCCAGCAGCATCTAGACCAGTCCCTTCCATACACAGAGCCCCAACATCCATCCATGCCCTGAATCCAGCACATGCGTGCACTCACACAGTCACACACACACACACACACACACACACACACACACACAGCATGCCAGCACTCACTCAATCTCTGCTGCTAACGTGCACTTCCCACACCCAACTTACATAGGTACACGTCTACAACTGAATACAATCAATAAAAACACATAAGTTTCCTGTATATATTTACATACACAGATCCACACTTCTTTCCTGCACAGACCCATTCTCCATGCTTCCCCAGCCTACTTAAGAACTTTGTGCCTGGGCCTCTCCTGTGCCTCAGCATAGCACCCAAGGGCTCCTTGCCTCCAGGACTGAGGACAGTGCCCAGCACAGGACTAAAGCTCCTTACTTGGTTTATCTCTTCCAATTCTCACAAACCCCCTTTATGAAGTAGATGCTATTATCCCAATTGTACTGAAACAAAAACTGAGGCACAGAGTAAGGATGTAACTTGCTTAACGCCACACTGTTTATAAGGGATAAAACAAGGATTTAAACCTACATGCTTCTTCAGAAATGTTCGCTGAGCGATTGAAAGAATGTTCAGTCTAACAAATGGTTTTATTAGGATTACATGCTCCTATGATATATGTGCTATTACACACACACACACACACACACACACACACACACACACACTCAGAAACACACGCACACAGAAATACTCACACCCAGAGACAACCTTTCCAGCTTCATGAGCTCCATGGCATCTCAGACTCAGGTTTCCCTGGCTACACAGCCCCCATTTCTAGTGTCCCCACTGGGCTCTCTCAGGCAGGTTTGGAGGTGAGGTGTTCCTGCCGAGGGGCTTCGTGAAAAAGAGGGGTGAGGAATCATCAGGAAGGGGCAGGAGAAGCTGAGGAGGAGAAGGAGGATGGGATTAGACCAAGCCAAAGCCTGGCACCATGCCCTCTGCAGATGACCTGATGAGCATTTTGCAGAGTTAATTTCATTAGCGTCTCTGGGAGATGAACAATTAGCAAGATGCTCTGATGCCTTTAAAAGCTTAAGAGAGGGAGAAGGATGCCTTCCTGGTTTCCCCACCAGATTGCAGTGTCCTGTCCCCTCCTCCCTGCTTTTTCTCCAGGCTCCCTCCATCTCCATCTCTATCTCCCATCCACTCTCATCCCACCTTCTTCTCTCCTGCCATCATGTCCTGAGTCACTTCTACCCCCCAACCCACTCCACACCTCAGCCACCACAATGGCCCCTCCCTCCCTCCTTCTTCTAGGCTCCCATCTGCCCCATGGCAGCCTCTTGCTGAACCACTGCCCACAGCGTGTCAATCAGTCCCCTGTGTTCTGATCACTCAGACGCCCAGGGCTGGGGCTTGGCCCTGGTCCAGTCCCCCAAAGAGTCACGGCTTTTCTTTTGTACCCACAAAAAGCAAGGCCACATGGGGGGGGTGTCTCTGTTTCTGATTGATTTTGCTACCAGCTCCTTGGCAATGCCCAGATGGGGTTCCAAACCCCGACAACTGGGCTGGTCTGGTGGGCAGGGCAAGGTAAGCTGCCTCCTCTCCCAGTGCCTGGCACACTGAGTCCCTGGGACTGTGGGAAGGTTGGGCTCCCAGAAGGGAGGCCCAGGCCAGTGTGGGAGCATCTGTGGCTCTATTGAACAGATAGGAAATGGGGCTGCAGACACCTGGGTCAGCGTTTGTTCCAGACTCCAGCTGCATGGTCCTGATCTTGGGAACACACTCTTCATTGTATCTTCTTGAAATTTTGGTCAGTGACAGCTGTTCTGGTCCAGCTGCCAGCCTCCCAACAGGGAGCTCTGGGGCAGCTCTAACATAGGGAGGTTTGATGGCCAGGGCCCCAGGCCTTGTGGGTTGATTCCAAGTCCTCTAGGACTGGGTCGGGGGGTCTCCAGATAGACCCTCTCCCCTCAGATGAAATGGTCCCTGATTGTTCTAAACTCCCTTCGGCCCCAGAGTCCTCTCTCAGCCAGGGCATCAGGACCCCCTGGGAGCTTACTAGAACCCAGATTTCTGGACTGCTTCCCAAGTCTACTATGGGATTGCCAGATGGGGCCCATGAATCTGCATTTCAGAGGGTTTCGACTGGTCCGTCGAGAGAGACTGGGAATCACGGCACATAATGTCAGGGGTCACAGGCCCCTGGAGCTGGAAGCTCTTGGTGAGCATTATGAATTCTCAACAGGGGCAGTATTGCCTCCAAGGGGGCCAAAATTGGTTCTTTGGGGGTGGAGGTGGGTGGAAAAATCTGACTCTTTCTATAAAAGACAGGTCTAT
>NW_011888855.1:1401846-1414696 GCF_000151845.1 Pteropus vampyrus
TGATTGTTCTAAACTCCCTTCGGCCCCAGAGTCCTCTCTCAGCCAGGGCATCAGGACCCCCTGGGAGCTTACTAGAACCCAGATTTCTGGACTGCTTCCCAAGTCTACTATGGGATTGCCAGATGGGGCCCATGAATCTGCATTTCAGAGGGTTTCGACTGGTCCGTCGAGAGAGACTGGGAATCACGGCACATAATGTCAGGGGTCACAGGCCCCTGGAGCTGGAAGCTCTTGGTGAGCATTATGAATTCTCAACAGGGGCAGTATTGCCTCCAAGGGGGCCAAAATTGGTTCTTTGGGGGTGGAGGTGGGTGGAAAAATCTGACTCTTTCTATAAAAGACAGGTCTATATATAGCACATAAACAGATATACAGTGTATCTGTGGTATTACAATTTCAGAGAGGGGGCGATTAGGGAAAAAATGTCTACTAGGCTCCTTATGGAGGCAATAGTGAAAAATAGGTTGAGAAACACTGCTCACGATTGAAAGGTCTTAAGAAGCATACTCATAATGAACACCTCACACTCCACACCTGGACACACACACGCACGTGCACACACACGTCGGTGCATCCTACATACAAATGCACGGAAAGGCTTCTCTCTCACACGTATGCAGATACACTCGCTCCCATCTTCACCCTCCCACACAGACATCGGGAGGCTCCAACAACACTGCATTAGTGAAGAGGAGACTAGGTGTGGGTTTTAATAAGCTTTTAAATAAATAAATATATAAAACCCCCTTTACCAGGGCCTCCGTGCTTCTTGTAACTATGACATCTCTGGCCTCATGCTTCTTGAGAACAGAGGGGCCACACAGTCGTCTCCACACATGTAGGCGTGTTTCTGAGATGCTGCATGTTCCATTCAGGGCTGTAAAGGAGAATGTGTGTGCCGGCGTGTGATGTGCAAGTGTCTGTGAGGTGTGTGCTGAGCATGGGCTGTTGGGGGCGACCAGTCAGGAAAAACTCTGTGTGCACGCACATGGGCATGACTCTGGGGTTTTTAGCCAGACACTGAGCTTTAAGTTCACTCCATTCATCATTGCTTACTTTTGCCAACACGTAGAGCACTCTCCATAAAGATACGCTGAATAAATGAATAAATGTCATTTACAAAGCATCTTGACTTCTGTTCTCTTAATTAAACCACATAACTTGTCCCGTGTCCTAGGTAACCCTGTGCTCATTTCACAGATGAGAAAACCGAGGCTTGGGCATTTACGGTAGCGCCTGCACCATCACCACCCAGTAAGTGGTAGTTGAACACAAGTCTTCCAGTTCCGGGCTTTACCCAGGGTGCTTTGCTACCCTGCAGACACCTGGGAGACACAAGTTTGGTGGCCTAGGCTTCTCTGTAGTCACCTTGTGCAGGATCTCTTGCAGAAGGGCTGCAGAAGGCAGCCATGTTGGAATCCAGCACTCACAGAAGACCCTCCTGAGAGGTTCCTGACAACCATGCCACTTTTCCCCTGCCCCACCCCTGGCCCTCAGAGCCCACTGCCCTGGCACCTTGAGGGCCAGCTGAAGCGAGTGCACAGCAGATGGGTGATGCTCACCCAGTGAGGCAATTCTGACTCAGTCCCTTGGGGTTGATACATACTGTGTGCCAAGGTTAATTAAACTAGTAATTAGAAGGAGAGATGCTTAATCTGGTTAATAAAATAACCCCCTTTGCATGAGCACGTGGACTCTGTCACTTGGCTGGGTGGCAGCAGAGACACTGCAGCCCTGGCACTATGGGATCAGTGGAGCAGAACGCTCCCACTTCCTCGGGGACTGGATTCCCATCCTCCCTGCTCCCCAAGTCCTAGAACTGATTTCTAGGTTCCTGCACCTGCCTTGATTAACATGATTCCTGCATCTGCCTCAGCCACCTCAAGATGAGGGCTTGGCAGGAGCTGTAAGGAGAGTCAGGTCTGGGAAGGCAGCCAGAGGCACCCTGGCCCAGGGAAGCTCCAAGGTGAAAGAAGAACAGGGTTTGCCAGCGGAGGGGCCCAGTTCAAGGCGGGGGGGGGGGGCCCTATGCCAGCAAGGACCCCCTCGTGCCCTTTCATAACCCTTCGGGTCACTTCCTCCTAGGGTTAAGTCTGACCCTCCCTCACTCTAAATTACATCCTTGGTGAATACCTTTAAAAATTAATTTTAAATTTCACATATAAAACATGAATACCTTATTTTAGTAAAAAAAAAAAAAGGTTACAAATAACCTCACTCCCAACCTCAGGTTTTTCCAGGGAGGTAACCACTGGTGAGAGTCTGGCATGTAGCCTTCTAGGCGTTTCTCTGCAGGTATACAGATGTACATCTTGATATAGCCGACATAGTTTTGCTTGATTTTAGATTTTTTACAATACAGCATCTTCCTGTATGCGTCTTTTTGCAGTGTGCTTTCCCCCATCTCCACTCAACAATGACTTGGAGAGTTGATATTTTCTTCTATTGGATTTCACTGGGATGGAATTTTCCAGATAGGAAGAGGAGCCTCCCTGACCCTTGAGACCTCATGTGAGAATGGCCTGGTACCTGCATCAGGGTGTTGCATGAATATGGTCTCAGCCCAGTGGGCCCATCCTGCTCCTGACAGGGTCATGGCCCACTGCCCTGCCTGCCTGAATGTTCCCCTGGACCCTGCTTCTTTTCAGTGGTTGGAGTGAGCCGAGGTCACAGTAGCACCCCTTCCCTCCTCTAGCTTCTGTCACCGAGACACCAAGGCAGCTCACAGAAAGCTGTCTGTGTGTGAGGCTGCCATAGCACCACCTTGGCAGCCTCCCCTACCAACCACACAGGCCCCCCAGTTCAGGTGGCAGGTCCTCAAAGAGACAGGCGGCCTCCCAATTCCCACCTCCCGGAACAGCCCTGGAGGAACAAGGCTGAGTGACACACCTCCCTGGGGGCTGTTGTGAGGACTAAGGTGCCTAGCTCACCTGCATGGCTGCCAGGCAAGGGGGGCGGTGAGCTCTCTCTCAGCTCCTGGCAACGGTGACAGCAGATCCAGCCGATGGGCAGCAGGCAGCAGGTGAGGGCAGAAGTATGCCTGTGCAGGGGAAAGGGTTTTATTAACATTCTAATGATCAGTTTAATGGGCTTTGAAGTCAGCTGAATTCAGCGATTAGAGCAGGTGTCACTAAGGAAGGCTGCAGTGGGGGAGCTGGTGTGAAGTGGGGAGTCTGGAGGGTCTTTAGCTACCAGAGCTCCAAGTCAGTTCCTAGTCTAAAAAGGGAAACAGAGCACATCTTTTTAAGGGCAAGAAACAATTTAGAGAATGAAGACAAGACTAGGCAGGGCATGAGCTTAGCCCAGCCATCTATCTGCCTATCCACTCATCCACTTGCTCACCCATCCACTATCCATTGACTATCTATCCATCCATACACTCATTCATTCAACAAGTATTTATTGATCCCCTACTATATGCCAAGCCCTGGGTTGTGTGTAGGTCTCGTTTTCTTGGATCTGGTTACCTCAGTGGGGGTGGCAGACAGGAGAGGAATTAATAATAAACTAGCCAATAAATAAACCAATGAGATCATTCCTACTGGTGAAGAATATAGAATGGGTAAAGTGAGACAGAATGGAAGGCGAAGGTGTGGAGAGCATCAATTCTGAATGTGGCCAGGGGAATCTCTGAGAAGGTGATGTTTCAGCAGAGATCCGAGTGAGAGTAATGAGAAAATGGCAGCCGTTTGGCCATCTGGGGAAAAGTGTTTGGGGCAGAGGTACCAGCAAGTGCAAAGCATCTGAGAAGGAAATGAGCTCGATGTGTTTGTCCAACAAAAGTAGAGGTGATGCAGCTGAAGCACAGGTGGATGGTGGGATGGAGAAGGAGCGTAGAGTTGGAAAGCCTGGCGGGGGCCAGATCCTAGGGGCCTTTGAGACAGAGGAAGGGAATTTAGACTATTCTAAGAGCAAAGGGAAGCCAGTGGAGGGTTTAGGCAGGGGAGTAACATGATGCGATCTGCATCTGTTTCCTCCCGTGATGACTATAAAAAGGGGGCGGTGGCCAATGATTTCTCAGCCCCTTTCAGTTCCCAAACCTTGTAGTTCCCCACCCCTCTCCTATTCTAAAACAACATTTGAAAGGTGTTTTCACCCTTTACAAACCACATTCACAGAACAGTTCTGTTTAACTCTCACAGCAGCTCCGTTCAATACTTCCCCAAGGAAGTGGCCTGCTCTGAGCCCCTGCAGGGCAGCCCGAGAGTGGCACCTCTTGGGACCTGGAACCTAAAGAATGTTGCTCCGCAGTGCCAGCTGAAAGGGTGAGGATGCCATTGTCGATCTTGCCTTGAACGTCTGTTGTTGGCCATCCAGGATCCTAGACCTTCTCTTCTGGCAGCGGCACCATTTTCTTTTAGAAAGCCCCACCCCCACCCCTACTCAGAGTCTTCATGGTTCAGATGCAGCCAATCTCACCCCTGGTTCAGATTGGGCCCCCAGTTTGTACCTGAGACTTAAGCTGGGGCTTACACAGGAGACACTTCCTTTCAGGTGGGGTTAGTCGTCTGTCAGCGTGGGGACCTGGAGTGGCTAATGGTCACCCATCAAGGAGAGCCTGCCTAAGAAGGGAGCCCACAGAGGAGAGAGACTGGTTCTGTTGGAGCACCCCGATCCAGCCATGCCTGAAGCCAAACCTCCATTACCTCCAGGACTTTTTGCTTATAAGAGCTCGTGACTAGCCTTTCGAGTTTGAGCCAGTTTGAGGTGGATTTCTCACCCTCGAAGCCAATGGGTCCTTACCAATGCAGATTTGTACAACCCTTGAAGCGTTATAAAAACATTCTCACATGCAAGGCTTGACTCATTCTCAGAGCGACTCTGGGAAGTAGACATTATTATCTCCATTCCATAGGGGAGAACAGCAAAGCCAAAGATGAGATGTGTTTGCCAGAAGCAGGGCTAGGACTCGGATCTAAGCCTTCAGTCGTTTCCATCCTGGAGCTCTCCTCCAGGAATTTATTTCCAGTCAAGAGTCAGATCTCCGTTCACCCTTCTCTTGCCCGCCAAGGACTAGGACCCACTTCACTGGCTTCTCTTTCCTGGTCACCGCCTTCTTCAACCGGGGGTCCTTGTAAGCCTGCAGCCCATGACTCCTTTCTGCTGCCATCTCAAATAGGCAAGCCCTTTTGGGAATCACTTCCTGTGAGTGATTCCAGGGAGACAGATGGGGCCCCTAAGACCTTTCTCTAACCAGCTGTGAGGCCATGTGCCACAGAGGAGAAAGTGTGGGATGTGGATTCATCTTCTTTTCTGTAAGCAGCATGACTTCGGACACATGGTTTAATCTCTTGGAGCCTCAGCTGCGTCATCTGTAAAATGGGGTTCATAATACACCAGCTTCAGGTGATGAACATTAAACGAGGTGAACCAAGAAAACTCATGGGAAAATGAACATTGGCATCGTGAGCCCCTTGGAGGGCTCTCTGGTCCTGGCCCGTCCTCCAGTTGCATTGCCTTCTATTCTGTTCAGTTTCTTGGGTCTGTGTCCCCACTCCGGAGTCACTTGACCTCTTCCTCTGTGATTCACTCATTCACAGAGGGCCTTTATTAAATGCCTATCGTGTTCCAGGCTCTGGCTCAGACAGTAGGAAACAGCAATGGACAAGACATGAGGTTGCATTCTGCAGGGCAGAGCTGGACGAAAAACACGCAAAGGAAATATTTTCACGAAGGAATACGTGCTATGCAGAAAACAAATGCGCAAAACCTAGAAGATGCGACAGCGCCAGGAGGAAAGAGGAGACACTAATTAGGACAGGGAAAGACCTCTCCCCTGAGACCTGAATGAAGAGAAGGCGACCAGGGTAAGAACTGGCAGTTTGAGTGTCTCAGGCAGAGAGCACAGCAAGTGCAAAGGCCCTGAGGTGGCACTGGGTTGGAGGAACAATGGGGCCAGTGTGGATGGAGGGTGGTAAATGAGGAAGAGCTGGAATGTGAAGTTGGAGAGGTAGGCAGAGCAGACCCTGGGCCCTTGTAAACCATAGGTAGGATTTGAACTTCATTACATATACAGTGGGAAGCCATGGGGCTGGGGAGGGAAGCACAGGAAGGACAGATCTGATGCTTATTCTCAAAAGAACAGTCTGGCAGCTGTGGGAGGATGCATGGCAGGGGCACAGAGGAAGCAGGGCTGCTGGCCCGAGCCCCTGCCTCGTCCATAGCCTGCCAGAGCTGGTGCCCCCAGCCCAGCCTCACAAATCAGATGGCACTGGAGCCCCTCAGCTCTGGGCACCAGGAAGATTTACCTTGACAATCTCAAGCAGACACTACGGTTTCTCCACCAACCTCCTCAGCTTCTCAGCTTCTCTTTCATGGCTCACCCCCAGATTAGCCCCACACCCCATGGAAATGGTCGGTAGTTTCCCATTACTATCATCGACAAAGGCACACCTCCTCTCACTCCAAGTAATTTGTGCTAAGGGAAGATCCCTTCCCCCAAATGCCAGAGCCTGGTTCCCTTCTCAGTAGCTTCTCTGGATTTGGAGGGTCCAGGCCTCTACTCACCACTCCCTACCCCTGCCCCGTCCCTCTGTGGCTGCAGGAGGCAGCCGTGTGAGCACCAGGATGTGTGTGTGTGCCCATGTGCCTCTAGGTCTGTGTGTGTGAGAGCCGATGACCTAGGGCAGGAGGCAGGAGAGGATGCTGATGGAGCAGGGAAAGGCCCCAGGCTATGGGAACCCAGCCTCTACCGCCTGTCTGTTCCCATCAGGAGAGCCATCGGCCTTACTGGCTATTTCATCTGTGTTTATTTGTCTGTCTGCCTGTATCTTGCTCTATCTTCTGATGTGTCTGCCATTAGATGCCCCCTCAGCTGGAGTTAGTATTTCTGAAGGCAGACACAGCCCACATCTTTCTCCCAGAGGCCGGGCATACACGCACTCTGACTACAGGGCCCTACCACTTCTCTGGGGGCCAGTCCACACCCCATGAGAAAGAACAAGATCAGATCCTCAGCTGCACAGTACTTTATAATTTGCGTTTCTCTGTCCCATGCATGTATTTAATTATATCCCTGCCTTGTCCCAAAGGAGTTCAAGACACTGGTCCTCTGTTTGTTCTTCGTGGTGACACTGCAGGGTGGGGGGGCACTGGCCTCGCCCACTGGTAGCTAGGACACTAGTTCAGAGGAGCTTTGCCAAGGTCATGGAGCCAGCGAGTGAGCATCAGGGCCAGGGCTGGGACTGCTATTGCAGGAAGTTTCTGAAACCTTCCCTTCCCTAGAGGTTGGATGCCTGCTCTGCCTGCTTATGTCCCGGGATGCCTGCTGTGTCATGAGCTCAGTGGGTAAAGCTGGACAGCTCCTGGCTCTCTCAGGCCACTGGTCCCAGCCTCAGTCCTTCTGCTTGGAGTTCCTGCATAAGGTTCCTGGGAACAGTAAATTGGGGAACTCCACAGGAAGTGAGGGAGAGGACAGGGACTGAGTCTGGGCTGGGGATGGGAAGTAGGTGAGAGCCACTGTGAATGCCCCTACTGCACCCTGCTCTGCAGCCTGACAATGAGGGCGGCTGAGGCCTGAGGAGGCCTGGAGGGGTCTAGTGGGGTATGGTAGGGGGAAAGAAGGGGCTGCCCAGCTGACGGCAGGTGACAGGATGTCTTGGAGCCCAAGCCCCGGCTGCAGCAACAAAGGAGGGGAGCAAGGGAAATGACGAGGCTTGGCAACCGCTCTCCCAGCTGCTCTGGGTTTGAAGCTGAGCCACTTTGCTGGCTCCAGCACAGCGCGAACAGGTGGCAGCAAGATTGGCACAGCCAGGAAAATTCATCTTGTGGAGGCCAGTGTGCAGCAGAGCGGGAGAGGAGCAGCCAGACGGAGGGGGAGGATAGAGAAGGAGGGAAGGGGGTACTGCAGGGAGGGAACCCTCCACTCTGCTCCACAGGCCCAGCCACTCCTGGGGCAGGTCCTTTCTGCCCCAACTTCCCGCAAGCATCTACGTATGCCACACAACCACCTCTGCGCACCCAAGCCAAGGCACTCCAGAGCCCTCAAGGACCCTCAGGGTCCTCAGGCCGGCCAGGTCTCTTACTCCAGAGGCAGTTCTAGGAGGCCTGCCTTCCCCTTTTGCTCTGCTGTCCATACCTTCCAGCCAGCGCACCTCTCCGACTTGGGCCAGATGGCTGCCTGGCACAGGGGATACCTGAGCACCCAGGCTGGAGGCACCTGGGCCTCCCAAGTGGCTCCCAAGTCCAGGAACAGGAGGTCAAGTTTTTTTGCTTGGTTTCTGGACCTATGGGAATGGGAGCTCCCAACACACGCTGGGGTGTCCAGTGATTTGGCTGGAACAGGCTCACTCTGCAGTGCCCTGACTCACGAACACGTGGGCTCCATCAGAATCTCATGAATTCTGCCTGAGTGCAATGATGTTTGCCACTTGGTAATCACAAGGCTTTGCGTGGTGCTACCTAAACACCCAGCGGCGGCCAATACACCAGGTGGTTCTGGCATTCGCTCGGTCTCCATTCGGTAAATGTCTGTGAAGGGTCTACTCTGGGCCAAGCACTGTTCCAGGTGTGGAGGACACAGCAAGAAAGACGACAAAGTCCAGGGATCACGGTGCTTACATGGTAGAGGGACAAATCAAACAAACAAACAAACAAACAAGATGATTTTAGATAGCGATTGATTATGTAGAAATAGAGTAATATCAAAAGGAACTAGAGCAGTGGCCTTCTAGATGAGGTGTCCGGGGAGGGCTTTTCTGAGGAGGTGGCATTTGGGATGAGGCCTGAATGAGGATCCATTTATAAAAAGGGCAGGAGAGAAGGTTCTCAGCAGAGGAAACCACATGCACAAAGGTCCTGAGGCAGGGTGACCTTGCTCCATTTGAGAGACAGAAGGAAGGCCAGTGACGTTGGAAGCGTGTAGAGCCTGGATCACACAGGGACCTGAAGGCCATGGGGAAGAGCTGAGATTTTATCCGAGGTGGGATGAAAGCCTTTGGAGAAGAGATCCGTCTGGTGGCCATGGGGAGGACAGACTGGACCAGATCAGGAGACCAGGCAGGGGTGGCTGCTGGATTGAAGGGGAGGTGGAGAGGAGGTGAGAAGCAGCTGGATTGGGGTGTGCTTTGGAGGTTCGGCCTTCAGGACTGCTCTGGCGTTGGATACAGAAGATGAAGGATTAAAGGTGGGTTTGGGATTGAGCTGGGGGCATTCACTGGGCTGGGGAGGACTGTGGTTAGGAAGGAGACATAGAGGACATTCTTCCTCCTATTCCAAAGGTACAACCCAAAAGCGATTCCCACGCTCCTCATGGCCCAGAGCAACACGATACCCCTGCCCCTCGTCCCCACCGGGGAGGTGAGTGTTCATCCTTATCCCACGGACACGTCCTCCCAGACTCCAGCTGTCCAGTGCATTCTGAGCAAGTTGTGTCCCTTCGTGAAGATGGACGTCACTTTACAAACTCCATATGCTCAGTTTTCTTTTATTATTTTAATTTCTAACTACTTGGGACAGTTTCCAACTTTGGCTTCTGCTGTGATTCTGGTGCCAGCAGACACACTTTGCTCTCTCCCCCTCCTCAGCCCTCCCTCCATCCAAACCACAGAGATTTCTTCCAATCCCGAAGAGAACTGGGATTCGGGGGGCGAAATTCAGCCAGCATGTGGGTGTCCCGGGGGTCTGGTCAAAGATGACACTGATGCCCAGGGTGGGGGAGCAGCAGGCAGGGCCTGGCTTGGTGGGCAGGAGCTCAGGGTCTCACGCAAATGGGGGTTGGGGTTCTAAAGATGCTGTTGAAGGGGCCCTGTCATGGAATGAGAACTACAGGCTTCCTTGCACCCAGGCCACATGCCATCTCCACATGCCTCTCCCCTGCCAGAGTCCCACAGAGGCCGACCTGTCCCTCCTGTCATGCTACACTCCCAGCACTCACTTCCTCCAGCAGCGGACTTTCTGTCTTGCAGAAGACTTGCGGGAATCTTGCTCTGCCCTCCGCCTGGAGTGCTCTCTCCGCAAACCTTTACAAAGCTCACCCCTTCTCGCCCCAGTGTCACCTCTTCCGCAAAGCCCCCCTGAATACCCCGTCTGAGTTGGCTCCTTGTGACTAGCTGAAATCTCATGTGTTGCTTTGATGACATGTTCCCATCCTAGAAGCAGGTCCTTATTCGTCTTTGTTTTGTTTGCTGCTGTCCTTGCAGTGACCGGGACAGTGCCTGGTGTGGGCTAATATATATACTTCTCGAATGAATGAATGGGTTTCCTGCCCGTCTCCTCCTCCCATTTGTGGAAGGGAGATGGAGTGTTCTGGGTAACTAGAGTTAGGTATATGGAGGAACAGGACAGTTATTGACTGGCCACAGGTGCTAAGAGCAGTAAAAAATGGCCTCATTCAATGCATTACTCCATTTTATACTGAAGAAAATGGACGCTCAGGTGAATAAAGGAGCCTGATCGGAAGCAGACAGCTCACAAGCAGGGTTCAGACTCTTGGTGTTTCTACCTACAGGGCTACGGATGGACCATGGACAGACAACCAGTTTTCAAACAAATGGAATAATAAGTGCACTTAACGCCCCATACTGTTATTGACTACAAGTCAACGGCATTCTGATGACTCAGAAGGCAATGATTTCAATGCCTCGTGGGTTCTGTTGTGTGGGGTCCCGATCTCACGCGAGGGGCTGCTCCTGTGCACAGTGTGAGACCAGGATGGAGCCGTGGTGACCTTGCTGTGCCCTGGCGGCTGCTTTGTAAGCTACACTTCTTGTCTCTGCAGACCTTGTTTTAGTTTTTCATTCTGAAGAAAGGGGAACAGTGCACTGATGTGGGGTTTCCTGTGGTGTGTCATCTCAACCAGCGGGAGTCTCCAAAACCAGCCTCAGCTTAGCGGGATGGCAGCATGGCTGGGTTCCTCTGTGCTTGCTGCCTGCTGCAGTCCTTCCCAGGGAATCTGCGAAGCCCGGCCCCACCCCCAAGCCTGTACTCTCTGTCAGGTGTCAGTGGAGCTTCACCCAGCAGGTTTGCATCCCCTTCCTGGCTTCACATGCACACAGATCGCTGACCACCATCTAACACACCATGCATTTTATTTCCTTTGGTGACATCTTTCCCCCTCCCCCCTTCCTGTCCCTGCTAGACTGGAAACTCCGTGAGGGGAGGGGTTTTGCCTGCTTATATTCCCTGTGCCTACACGCAGCAGGCAACCAGCATTTGTGCAATAACTATTCCTCACACCTGGGTTATTCACATTCCGCCTTCACAGTTTTCATCAGATCTGTGTCCCGCTGGTCTTATCTAATATTTGTCTTAAAACCAGCTACTTTTAAAAAACTTAAAGAAATGAAATGTAAAAGGAAGCTTCTTATCACTGTCATAAATGGAAAGCCAATATTACTTGCCATAAATAGAAGACAACTGTTAAAATAAATGCCACGAAAACAAAACAGTGCGAGGAAATTTGAGCAAGAGCCTGTTGCCTGTGGAAGGCAGGAGGCTGAGGCCTGCTCTCTCCCTCTGCTAAAAGGAGTGGTCAGTGACTGTAGAGAGGCAGGAACAATGCGTGAGCACCAAAGGGAGACTTGGTCCTTTGTAGACAGTTTCAGAGAGAGCCGCATAGGAAATAATTGTCTCACTATCTGAATGAGACAGTGTGAACTGACTCCATTCTTGGCACCTCCTAAAACTCAACCCCTGCCACGGTCCTCATTCCACGCTTTGGGGAACATGGAACCTGGAGAATTTGATAGGGCTTAGTGTGGTGTGACTGCTCCCCCAGTGAGCCTGGCGCTTGGGGCCGCTCTAGCTCCTAATGGGTCTTTGTGCGAATTGAGAAAAGGCTCTCTCTCTGGGCGGAGGTGGCACCCTATTTTCTGGGTCCTACCTTCCTGTATCATCCTGCCCCCAGGCTTCCAGGGCCCATGGGTCATATCTTAATCTCAGCACTTATCCGCATCCTGTTTGCGTCACTGTGAGTTTTGTCCAAGCCTGTCTTCCTCACCTGACTTAGAACTCCCCACCGTGGGGACTGTCCTGTTCGAATGTGTGTCTTCCATCATTCAATAGAGTAACCTGCATATGACTGCCTTTCAGGAAATATTTGTGGACTCTAACAGAGTAGGTGATTAATCAAACTCCAAATAGCCAACATTTGCTCTTGTCTAGACTAATAATACCAAAAAATTCATCTGCCTTCTCGGCCTGGCTTTTCCTGAAATTTTTCCAGCTCCGGGTGGGTAGGTGGATACTCCTATCTCTCACATCCTTCAGAAGAATTTTGTCTTCCTGACTCCTTTTCTCTGTCTGGCCCAGCCCGCAGGGAGTTTCAGTTAGAATGCTTGGTGTTGAAAGTAACAGGAAAACTCGGGTCTAACTGGTTGTATCATGGGGGAGTTTACTGAGTTATACAGTTTTATTGAGCTATACAGGTAGTGTTAGCATCAGGTGAGGCTTGGTCCATCAGCTCCAAAGATGTTACAAGAACTTGCTTCTCTCCATCTCTCTCATCTGACTTTTATGTTGTGAGTTTCACCTCAGGCTTCTCGCAAAAGCCTCCCCTGACCCCCACCTTGAGCAGCTCCGGGCTATCGTTTCCTGGTAGTAAAATGGCTGCCTTCATTCTAATTTTATACCAATTTAGGGGAACAATGAAGATCTCTTTCAGGTGTCTGTGTGAGAGAAGGAAGACCTTGTTTTCCCAGAAACACTGGGAATATTCTCATGTCTCCTTGGCTCTGACTGGGTTACCTGACCATCTCTGAACCAATAGCCACACCCAGGAGGTGGGGATATGATAAGTGGCCAATCAAGTCTGTTGTAAGTGTGGCATCAACTCACCAATCATAGGCTGATACGTGGGAGGGATGTTCCCAAGAGGAGTTCGGAGGACTGTTTCCAGAAGGAAGAAGGGGTT
>NW_011888855.1:1414746-1417671 GCF_000151845.1 Pteropus vampyrus
TAGACAGTTTCAGAGAGAGCCGCATAGGAAATAATTGTCTCACTATCTGAATGAGACAGTGTGAACTGACTCCATTCTTGGCACCTCCTAAAACTCAACCCCTGCCACGGTCCTCATTCCACGCTTTGGGGAACATGGAACCTGGAGAATTTGATAGGGCTTAGTGTGGTGTGACTGCTCCCCCAGTGAGCCTGGCGCTTGGGGCCGCTCTAGCTCCTAATGGGTCTTTGTGCGAATTGAGAAAAGGCTCTCTCTCTGGGCGGAGGTGGCACCCTATTTTCTGGGTCCTACCTTCCTGTATCATCCTGCCCCCAGGCTTCCAGGGCCCATGGGTCATATCTTAATCTCAGCATTTATCCGCATCCTGTTTGCATCACTGTGAGTTTTGTCCGAGCCTGTCTTCCTCACCTGACTTAGAACTCCCCACCGTGGGGACTGTCCTGTTCGAATGTGTGTCTTCCATCATTCAATAGAGTAACCTGCATATGACTGCCTTTCAGGAAATATTTGTGGACTCTAACAGAGTAGGTGATTAATCAAACTCCAAATAGCCAACATTTGCTCTTGTCTAGACTAATAATACCAAAAAATTCATCTGCCTTCTCGGCCTGGCTTTTCCTGAAATTTTTCCAGCACCGGGTGGGTAGGTGGATACTCCTATCTCTCACATCCTTTAGAAGAATTTTGTCTTCCTGACTCCTTTTCTCTGTCTGGCCCAGCCCGCAGGGAGTTTCAGTTAGAATGCTTGGTGTTGAAAGTAACAGGAAAACTCAGGTCTAACTGGTTGTATCATGGGGGAGTTTACTGAGTTATACAGTTTTATTGAGCTATACAGGTAGTGTTAGCATCAGGTGAGGCTTGGTCCATCAGCTCCAAAGATGTTACAAGAACTTGCTTCTCTCCATCTCTCTCATCTGACTTTTATGTTGTGAGTTTCACCTCAGGCTTCTCGCAAAAGCCTCCCCTGACCCCCACCTTGAGCAGCTCCGGGCTATCGTTTCCTGGTAGTAAAATGGCTGCCTTCATTCTAATTTTATACCAATTTAGGGGAACAATGAAGATCTCTTTCAGGTGTCTGTGTGAGAGAAGGAAGACCTTGTTTTCCCAGAAACACTGGGAATATTCTCATGTCTCCTTGGCTCTGACTGGGTTACCTGACCATCTCTGAACCAATAGCCACACCCAGGAGGTGGGGATATGATAAGTGGCCAATCAAGTCTGTTGTAAGTGTGGCATCAACTCACCAATCATAGGCTGATACGTGGGAGGGATGTTCCCAAGAGGAGTTCGGAGGACTGTTTCCAGAAGGAAGAAGGGGTTAGATGCTGGGAGCCAACCTTAGATGTCCTGAAAATGGGGGCGGTGAGCCAACCAAGGCAGCCACTGTGGGACTCGTTGAACTTTTATAACAGCATCTCTTCCTCCCCAGAATGCAGTCGGGTGGGACTACAGGCTGAGGCCAATCTGTGAATCCACTTGCTGCTGGGGTCCAGAAAAAAAAAACAGTAATCGTGTGGTACCCACCTCCAAGCTCCCCACAAAGACATAGAAGGTTAGGACTGGAGGACTCACCAAGGGTCCACGGACAGATGTCAGGAGGCACAGGAATCCCCAAAATCACTTGCCAAATCCATGGCGTCCTGTGTGTGCACATTATGTGCAGAGGATCCACAACTTAATGAAGTCTCACAGGGGTCTGCAGCCTGAATGTTTGCTGAGACAGGTAGCAACGTGCTCAAGATTGAACTGGTTATATCATGGTTATATCATGGTTATATCAAGAGCTAGAGGCAGAAGAACCAGGTCTCCCAACTCCTGGTGTCTAGGAGGGAAATCACTGCCAACGTTCTCATTGTGTGCGAGGGAGACCACACACCTCCTCTCATTTAATTGAATCCTCGCATGTGCCTAGGACACAGCCACCATCCCCATTTTGCAGATGAGAGAATCCATGATTTGCTCAAGGTCATAAGTGACACAGTGGGTTCAAGCCCATGTCTGACTCCACAGAGCCCTTCTTCGCAGCACACTGAGCTGCTTTATTTTATCGCTGTCATTCCTTAGAGACACCCAGTTATGTGAGATCAGCTGACGGGTCACAAAACTGCCAGGCTACAGCCTCTGAAGGGAGTCCATTTTTGCTGTGCCTCTAAGGATGCTCTCTGGTGCTGCCAGGCACCTGGCTTGGCTTCCTTTGAGCCCGGCAATTCTCAGTATGCTGTGTCACTTTTCAGGGCTTAAGTCACTCAATCTGGAATGGGACTAAGAACTCTGCCCTTCCAAGGCTGTTTGGTGGATCCCCATGGGTCCTCATTGTGACAATTCTATGTACATGGCCAGGCCCGATTCAAGTGAGAGGCTGTCCTTGGTCTTGACGGACTCCAGCATCTTTTAGAGGTTATCTGGTTGCTCATCAGAACCTCCGCTTCTCCCGGCATGGGCACGATTTCCCCACGGCCCACGGAGGAGGCAGGAGAATCATTCTGAGTGACAGCATGGCTCAGGAAAGCCAGCTCACATGCCAGATGTTTTGCATATATGATCACCCTCTAACCCCTCAGCACCACCAGACAGGTGCCATGTACAACCCCATTCTGCAGGCCAGGAAATAGAAGCCCCAGGGGGTGAAGTCACTTGGTCCAGGTGTCAGCATTGGCAGGGTTGGGATTTGAACCCAGGTGTGTCTGAGGCCAAAGCTGATGCATCTCCCCCTGCCTTTGCTCACTATGAGTCAGAGGGCAAAGTCTTCTGCTGTTTAATTGAGGCACTTGGGATGGCTGCATGGCTGGCATGACCGTCATTTAATTTAGACTTGTTCCTTACTAGCTCAACAAGGAGGTGCCAGGGGCCATGGCCTGGTTAGGGACAGCCTGGCCTGGCCTCGTTGCTTCTCCCTCGCTTCTAGCCTGCCTCCTCCCTTCTGAG
>NW_011888855.1:1417721-1449950 GCF_000151845.1 Pteropus vampyrus
AAAGCCAGCTCACATGCCAGATGTTTTGCATATATGATCACCCTCTAACCCCTCAGCACCACCAGACAGGTGCCATGTACAACCCCATTCTGCAGGCCAGGAAATAGAAGCCCCAGGGGGTAAAGTCACTTGGTCCAGGTGTCAGCATTGGCGGGGTTGGGATTTGAACCCAGGTGTGTCTGAGGCCAAAGCTGATGCATCTCCCCCTGCCTTTGCTCACTATGAGTCAGAGGGCAAAGTCTTCCGCTGTTTAATTGAGGCACTTGGGATGGCTGCATGGCTGGCATGACCGTCATTTAATTTAGACTTGTTCCTTACTAGCTCAACAAGGAGGTGCCAGGGGCCATGGCCTGGTTAGGGACAGCCTGGCCTGGCCTCGTTGCTTCTCCCTCGCTTCTAGCCTGCCTCCTCCCTTCTGAGAGTCTCATCCAGCCCAGAGGTCACCTGCCCCACTGCCAACGGCCGAGCCTGGCTGCTTGTGGGCTCAGCACGAGAGGATGGCATGGGGGCTTCTGGCTCTAGTGTGTGGAGCCACCGCCACCACGCACAGCTCCGAAGGCTCCGAAAGCCATAAAGCAGCTGAGGAAAAATGACAGCGGGTGAGGAAACGAGCCACGGAGGAAATTAACTCGCACCCAGGGAGGCGCACGGCTTTCTGCTGACAGAGAGGGCCAGCTACCTCATAAAACTAAACACTTAAACTCTCCTCTTTACAATAATTACAGACTCTCGAATCCTTCTCCCCCTGCCCTGGCTTCTCAGGAGAAGGGATGGGCTAGTGTGGCTGCCAGAGCAGGGTCCCCGCGGCAGGGGGGGCTGGCCAGAGAGCCAGACTGTGAGAGTTAGACAGGGACTTGGAGGTGGCTGCTCCAAACCCATCAGTTGACAGATGAGAAACCTGGGGACCCAGAGAGGGTATGAACTAAGCGAAGGTCACCCAGAAAATTATAGGCGGGAGGGTTAAAGGCAACTTCTCCCCACCCCTCCCCCACCGTGGCGGTGACAGTTGCTGCCCTAATTCCACAAACATTTCCTGAAGCCCCTCCGTGAGCCAGACCCTGTGCCGAGCCCAGTGAAAAGCACAAGGGCCTGTCCTTGGCCCCAGTTGAAAAGTAAGTTCCTTAGGGCCAGGTCCACATCTGTTCCCTTCATTCCATGTCCTGACCGCCAGAGCAAGGCCAGACTCGCAGAAAGCCATTTGGGAAGATTTTAGAGCAGCAGTCCTGAACCCCCTGTGAGAGGACGAATGTCCTCACCCCCTGGCCATCTGGGGCAACCCCAGGAAGACCGGTAGGTGACTAGAAGCTTCCTAGTAGCAGAGACTCAGGAGCTAAGGGTGCACCTGCCAACAGGCGCACCTCTCCAAGCCAGAGAGGACAGGGCCTCCCCTCTCAGCTGCATCACACTCCTGTCTGAGCCTTTGACCCCAGCTTCTGTCTCCGCCCTGCCTTCAACACTGCCCATCAACTCTGCTGCGAAGGACTCCTGCCATCTGTGACCCCCACACCTGCTCCCCAGCCTCTCTACCCCCATCACCCAATCCTCACTCAGATTCCTCCCCCAGCAACAACCTTCCTCTCCTGCTTGGCGCTCCCCCACCCCCTCCCCGAGTGAGGGACAACTGTTGTTTTTTCCTGCAAGGCAATGTCCCCTCTGTGGTACCGCCCCTCCCCCTTGCTCAGTTCCTGAGGTTTGGAAGAAGCTGATCACTCAGGGAGGGGTAGGGATGGCTCGTGTCCCAGGCCTGGTCAATCAGCATATCTCAACACCCTAGTTACAGAGAATAGTTTGGAGATGGACAGGGAACCCAAAGTCTAATCCAGGGTAAATCCTGGGATTGTGGGAGGGAGTCTTCTCCTTCCGCCAGGGCTGCTGAGCTGAGAGTGTAAGTCTGATGCTGCAGAGGACTTGGGAATGAAGTCATCGCAAGGGAAAGCGACCTGAGATAGGGACTTAAAGCTTCCTGATGACTCATTGAGCACCTGGATCCAGCCATGCCTGAAGTTCTGTGAGCCAGGAAATAACGTTGTTTATAATAATAACTATTATATCATTATACATAATTATATTACATATTATTATTAATTAGAATTATTATTGTGATTTATGTACTGTGCATAGTAAGTTTGCTATTACTATTTTGCTTCAGCCAGTATAAATTTATTTTCTGTCACTTGTAACCAAAGATTCTGAGTAATATGGGAGTTTAGGGACCCAGCTGACAGTGTAATGGTCTTTCCCCAGTTCCTTCCCACGAAGCAGCCTCAGGCCCTGCTTGAGCCTGAGCTCTTGGCTCTGTTATTTTACTCCCTCTGCAAGTGGAAGGCTGGGTCTTTTTGGTGTGCTCAAAGACTCTGCTGTGTGTCACTCTGGGATGACTACACTGAGCAGAAGGATCCAGCTGCTCCTGCCCCAGCCTCTGAAAGTCCATATCATGACTTTTCCCAGACCTGGCTGCCAAGAAGGTGAGCAAGAATCCAGCAGTTTAGCCAGGCCTGCATTCTTAGTGATAGCTTCTTAGCGATAGCTTCTCTGACGAATCATTGTACACACAAACTTGTTAGCACTGACATTCTTGTATTAGAAAGCACATTGGGCTGTTGAAAATGAAAAAGGAAATTAGAAATGAACATGGTGGCCTTCGTGCTACTGCCCAGCCCAGCATCCCCCTCCTCCTCACTCTCTGTGCCCTGATATTTTACTCTAGGACCACTCCTCTCAGGAGGTGGACACCTGGGACAGGCACCTGGCCAAAGCTTATTCCCTGAGGCTGCCATCCCTGACACAATGATGTCAGGCCAGACACATGACCCTTGACAAGCCAAAAAGATTCCATTCTGGGACATTTATTATATCCATAAAAAAGGAAGTCCTCTCTTTCCTCTGGGGTACTCGGCTTGTATAATATAAATCAGGAGTTGCTGGGGACCACCGTAAAGATAGAGACTGCCAAAAACTGAGGCCAAAGCAGGGGAAACTGACTTGGGTGAGGGAGAGGGAACAGAGTCCTGATGACAGTGTTTTCACTCCTGGATCCAGCCATGCCTGATGCTGCAGCTCATGCCCTTATGCTTCCCAGTTCCCTTGTTTTCTTGAGCCAGTTAGAGTTCGAGTTCTGACTCTTGCAAACAGAAAATACTGATTAATAGAGAAAAGTATTCCAAATAAGTCGTCTTAAGGAGATGACAATGACAACATTTTACAAGATGCCAAGGTCATACATATGACTGGTATAGCAGACAAGGTAAATAGCAGGATTAATGGGTTGAGAGGAGGCTGGCCCCTCCGTGCAGGCCAGACCCTGAGTAGCCAACGAGACTGGAATGGTGCTTTTATCTTGCCCCTTTGGCGTGTGACGCTGTGACTCTAAAGTGATGAGATGGCTTCCGCCACCTCATTTACCAGCTTTGTTGACTGGCTCAGGTGTTACCTCCCTTTCCTGTCAGAGGGGAACATACAAGGCATCATTAGTTAGCAGGAGCCTGAAGGCTGGCTGCCCACACACCTCCATGCCCAGAGGGGAAGAGGTGGGGGCTCCAGGCAGAGCAGGGCTGTGAGTCAGGTCCCCCATGAGTCAGGTCCCCCGTGAGTCCTACTCCTGGGTCTCCCAGTACAGCTGTTCAAGCTGAGCCCCACATGACTGCAGGGAGCAGCACCCCACAGACCACGATGGGAGAGTCCTCCCACAGAGGACTCAGCATGGTGACCCTGCCTCTTCCCAGCCCCCTTCTGAAGACCAGGTTGGCAAAGAATTCTAGCCAGAAGACACAGTATCCAGGAAAAGAATTGCTCTCAGGACCCAAGTTGTCAATAAATTGCTTCTGGAGTTCTATTTACCTCTATTTCCCCTTTTTTCACAAAGAAAACAAGACACAGATGGCTTTGGAAAATTCTCCAAAGAAAGTTGTCAGAGACCCTTAACCTTCAAAATTCATTTTCTCTCTCTTACCACATGTCACTCCCCTGCTCAAACACCCTCACGACAGCCTATTGAATTAAATCCAACGTTTCTGCCCTGATTCTAGATGCCTCTGGGCCATGCTCGCCAACACCTTGCTAGAGACAGACCTTACAATTCCAGGTCCCCCGTCTGCTTGCTGCTCCCTGGGCACAGCAGTGAGTGCCTGTCGAGCTCGTGCTGCTCTGTCCCTGGACAAGAGTCTTTAAGGGTCTCTCTAGCTCTCAAACCATTGTGGGGGACTGACTGGGGGTGGGCATGACACAGAGGAGACCAACTGTCCTAGTGGCCAATCCAGGCCAAGAGTGGAGGAGAGAGGGGCCCTCCTGCCTGCAGGATGGGATTTGGGTGGCACCTTAGGGAGCCAGGCCCTCCTCTCCGCCTTGATGAGGAGTGGGGGACTATCCTCCGAGCCAAAGACTGGTCCAGGGACACTAAGAGTGTAGGCAGATTGCACATTCAAAATTCAGTACAGGAGCATCCAGATGGGGGAAGTGACTTTATTTTCCCTTCCTTCTCTTCTCACAGAGGGAACATGGAGGTTGGGAGAAGGGATAGTGGTTGGGATTAGTCAGAGGGGAGGGGAGGGGGCCTTTCAGACCACCATCCAGGATCAGAGAGCCACATCCTGGCACCTGGCCTCATAGCTGTGGATAGAGGCCACCTGGAGGACTAACATACACCTAACACGAGCACCCTCATTTAACAGAAGAGGGCCAACCTAGGCAGGCTGGCAAGAACATTTCAGGTAATTGATGTTATTTTCTCATTGACTATGTTCTGCTAGAAAAGGTTTTGGTTACAGGGTATAATCAAATCACACTTAAGAATTCTAAGAAAAAAATTACTTTTATAATGAGAAAAAAATGTACTTTTAAAAAGGAATCTGTGATATAACCTCCTCAGAGAACAATTTGGCAATACCTATGGAAACGGGAAGTGCACACACTCCTGGATGCAATTTTACTTGTTGGAATCGGCCTTGCAGGTGTTTGCACATGCATACACACCTGGGTGGGAAAAGATGCCCTGCGCAGCATTGTTCGCGGTCATGAAAGGTCAGGAACAATGTCAGTGTTATCAGCAAGGGAGGGGTGGCCCCATCAATAGCACATCCATACGATGGAATACTACGTAAGCATACCTAAGACCGTGGCGGCTGACTGTGGGAAAGATTCTCAAGCAACACTTAAGTAAAAAAAGCAGGAGAAAGTAATTGAGCACAACATGTTCCATGTCTGTAGAAAATGAGAACTATAGAGAGATGGGCAGGAACCTATATTAGTTTCCTGTGGTTGCTGTAACAAATTACCACAAATTGAGAGGGGAGGGGCCTTAAAACAACAGGAATCTATTCTCTCACTGTTCTAGAAGCCAGAAGCCCGAAATCCAGGTGTCAGCAGGGCCATGCTCCCTCCTGAGGTCCTTGGGGAGAATCCATCCCTTGCCTTGCAGCTTCTGGTGGCTGCTAGCACTCCTCGGCTTGTGGCCACATCACTCCCGGCTCTGTCTCCAGGGTCACATTGCCACCTCCTCTTCCCATGCCTATTTTATAAAGATATTTTCTTTGGATTTAGGGCCCAACCCAGATAATCCAGGATAATCTCCTCATCTCCAGATTCTCACTTAATTCTATCTGCAAAGACCCTTTTTCCAAATAAAATCACATTCACAGGTACCAGAGATTAGGGCGTAGGCATATCTTTTTGATGACCATCATTTTTTTCTTATTATAAAAGTAAACTTTTAGTAGAATTCCTAAGTGTGATTTGATTACATGCTTTAACCAAAACCCTTTCTAGCAAAACATAGTCAATGAGAAAAAAAACATCAATTCCCACTTCAGATTCCAGCTCCATGAGAGAGCAGAGGCTCCTGGGAAGAGAAACCGAGAGACCAGGGGTCTGGGTGAGTGAAGACTTGCTCTTCATGATAATATTTTCTGTAATGTTTGACTTCTTTTCCATGAGTACGCCTTACCTATTTTTACAAACTCCAAACAATAAGGAATCCAGCAAGCAACTTCCTGGATACCTTCAAAAGTCTTCTGCACACGCCATCTCTCCAGAATGCCAACTGCCCTTACTCAAAGCCCTGACAAGAGAGTCCAGCTCTCCAGGGCAGGGCTGGGCCTTAAACGTCTTTAGTGAGTTCCACAGTGGGACCCATGGAAGGTGTCAGGAAGGACCTGCTGATGGGGTTTGAAATCCATATTCAAATGAAAAAATGGTAACTATCATGTTCACTCAGAACACGACTCAAGATATTCATAATATTGCAGCGGGCTCAAAACAAATTATGCACTTGGATTTCCAGTAGTGAACACTTACTGCCCAGTCTTGCCCAGGTGGTAGCAATGGCACCTAGTCCCTCCAGCAGGGTCCAGGCCGGGATGTGGCAGTCCACTGGGACCGGTTTCCCATGGCGTCGCAGTGGATTCTCTGGAGGCAGACACACCTTGCTTGCATATCAAACGTGTAGGAATTGTCTCCACTTCTTCAAGAAATAGCTTCTCCCCCACCTTTTCTCTCTCGATGTGTGTTTTGTTTGCCAACTTGTAAGAAGAGGAACTTTGAGAAATGCATTCCTTTCTTCTTAAATCTCCAAAGAGAAAAACTAACTGGGCAAACTTATTGATAAATGGCAACTGACACTTGGCCTCAGGGTGGGGACATCTTGAGGGATGGTGGGGACAAAGAAGACAAAGCTCTGAGGGACAGCCGTCACCCATCCCCAGCCCAGCACAGAGGCTGGGGCCGTCACGGCTTCTGGCTTTTCAGGAGAAACTGAACATCCACATTTTAATGTAAACCCTCCCAATAATTTAAAGTAGGAAAGTGATTTAAATTTTTGGTAACTGCTGTGTAGGCCAAATAAAACACACGCGCTCAGATTTCGCCCATGGCCTTCATTTTAGAACCTCTGTCCTGACGAATTAGCACTTTAAGTCCTGACCAGCCCCAAGCTACGTATTCCCTTCCACTTACACATTCAAGTGAACTCTGTCTTTTTTTTTTTTCTCAGTTCTTAGACTAACAGCTTCATGTGGTAGTGACGAAATGGTCCACAATAGCATACTGGGCTGGGGACTCATAGGCCAGAGAGATCCAGGCAGAACAATGGGCTCCCAGCTTGTTTGGGGAGGGGGCGCTGCCCAGCACAGGCTGGACAGGGCAGTGTCTGCTCCCTGGCTAATCGCCTGGTCGTTTTGGACATTGCTAGTGTAGACTGTTCTGTTCTCAACCCAATGATGCCATCTTTAGTGACTCATTAGGGTCCTCATTAAGAGTTGTTAACACGTCAAAACAACGTTGGTGAGGGCTGGCAGAGGACAGGTTTCTGGACACTAACAGTTGTCTGGATTTCCATGGCAGCAGGGAAGGGACAAAGCGGCAACAAATCGATTCCCAAATGCTATCGGTTCAGAGGGTGCTGTTTCTGCAGCAAGCACTTATTGAACACCTACTGTGTGTATGCATCAGCATACAGTGGCTTCTGGGATAAGAATGAAATGCAAATCAACTCCTACCCTCTCCGCAGGCAACCAGTCCAGCTGCACAGACCTTTCTTCTCTGCGGACCTATGGTCTCCTCCCCGCTTTGGGGTCTTTTCACTTGCTGTGTCTCCTGTTTGTGGTGCTCTCCCAGCCCTCAGCCCCAAATATCCCCTTTCTGGAGAGATTTTCTCTGACTCCCTGTCTGCTGTTGCAAACCCTCACCTAATACTCTTTAATCCGTGCCCTCTTTTATTACCACATAATACTTATCACCGGTTGAAATTATATTTATTTGCTCTTTGGTTTACTGTCTGTGTCCCCACCCCCGAGAATGTCAACTCCATGAGGGCAGAGACCTTCTCTGTTGGGCCCCCAGCTCCCGTAAGATATTTGGCACAAAGTAGGTGTCCAATTAATATTTGCTTAACAGATGGGAAATAATGAGGAAGACAGATCCCCATCCCCTCAGCCCTGGGTTGCAAAAGATCTGGCATGCCCTGGAGACCCCTTCATTGTTTATTTCTGAGGAATAAATCTTGTGGCTTTATTGAAGAACTCTGAGAGGCAGTGAAAGGAAAGATAATGTGTGAATTTCTTCAGTTCACAAATCTCTACCTGTGCACTAGTGTCAGTCCTGGCCCCACCTCTGTCCCCTCCAGTCAGTACCTGGAATGAGTCTCAGGTGCCGGTGGCAGCGGGTAGAAATCAGGCACTGGGCATCCCAGGGCTAGGTTGTGCCAATAGATTACTTCTCTGAGTAATTAAGATGGAATTAAAAATTAATTCTTTCCTTTAGCCTGATTGCATTTCAAGGGATAAACTGAGTGCTATGGCTTTTGTGAATTTTTTTCTCCCTAAATTAAATTGGATCTTGTTTTCAGAAATGAGAGAAGTGAGAATGCTGGGATTAATCCAGCAGCTAAAACTCCCCTGGGAAAGAACCAGGTGATTCTGCCTTGGGAGTGGGTGAATATGAAGGTACAGATGTTCTGCCCGTACAGTGGACTTGGCTCCTGCAGGAGCAACTTGAGTCTGAATTGCTAGACAACCAGCAATTCTTATCTGCTCTTGTCACTGTAATGCAGGAAGTCAAGCTACTTGTCTACTCCCCATGGAAGAATAAGCTGGATCAGCCAGAGTCAGACCTGGGCTCCCTGCCGGCTCTGGCACTCACTGGTAGCACCTTGTCTTGTGCAAGCTCCTTCTCTCTCTGAACTCCAACTTCCTCATCTGTGAAATGGGTATAAACCATCTACCTGCCAGGGGTATCGGGAGCATTATGTGATAAGTTACCCACTGGCATAGGCATTCCATAATGTTTTTCTCTCTATCCATAATCTCTTCATCCTCCAGGCTGCAGGAGAAGGAGTTTCCTTCCTTTCTTTTAGATTGCATTCATTCGTTCATTCACCAGGGTAACGGATTCCCATGATTTAAAACTCAAAAGGTAGAAAAGGGTAAACTGAGACTCTCCCTGACGCCACTGTCCCCAGAATGCCAGCTCCCCTCTGCAAAGGCAGCCAACGTTATTTGTGTTTTGTTTATCTTTCTAGAGATATTTTACGCATGAGAAAATAAGTTCATATCACCCCTCCCCTTTTTGTCACACAAATAGCAGCGTACTAGATGCATCCTTTCTCTTTTGTTTTATTTTGGTGGGTTATTTTCCCTATTTAGCAATATATTTTGGAGACCATTCTGCACTGGTACATTAACATGGTTCCTTGGTCATTTCTGGATAGGTCTCTATTGCCTGGATGTTTCATGGTGTATGTAACCAGTCCTCTCTTGATGTACATTCATTTTGTTTCCAATCTATTGCTGTTCCAAACAATTCTGTGAATAAATAATTTTGGACACAGTCATTTTGCTCATATGCATATATATCTCTCAAATAAATTTATTCAAGTGAAATTGCTGGTCAGAGAAAACAAACTATATTTCTTTTAAAAGATGTGTATATGAATGAGGAAATGAGTGAAAAAGAAATGCAGAATGTTGTAACAGTCGAAGCTGACGAGTACAAGGTTGCAGCCCAGCGGCACAGGCTCACTAAAAGACAGGACTAATCATAGAGCTATAGAAATCTTCTTCTCACCCCACACCTTACCACCACATTGCTAAAGGTCTATTGACCACAGTTCCTTTTATTCAGTACTTCATGTCCAGCTTTCAACAAAAAATCACAAGGCATACTCAATGTCAAAGATCAAAAGAGACAGAGCAAGCATCCAACCACTCAGATATGGCAGAGATGTTGGAATGATCAAACTGGAAATTTAAACTAATATGCTAAAGGTTGTAATGGGAAAAGTAAACAGCATGCAAGGACAGATGGGTAATGTAAGCAGAGAGATGGAAACTCTAAGAAAGAGTCAACAAGAAATGCTAGAAATTGAAAAAATATAACAGAAATAAAGAATGCCTTTGATGGGCTCATTGGTAGAGTGGACACAGCCGAGGAAAGAATCAGTGATCTTGAAGACATGTTGACAGAAACTTCCAAAATAAAGACTGAAAAAAATATGAAAGAATATCCAAGAATTGTGGGATAATTATAAAAGGTATAATATACACATAATTAGAATACCAGAAGGAGGATAAAAAGAAAGGAACAGAAGAAATATCTGAAGCAATAATGACTAAGAATTTCCCCAAATTAATGTCAGACACCAAGCCACAGATCCAAGGAGCCTAGAGAACACCAAGCTGAATAAAGCACTCCCCAACTCAAAAATAACAGCTCGGCATATTATATTAAACTTCAGAAAATCAAAGATAAAGAAAAAATCTTGAAAGCAGTCAGAAGGAAGAAAGTATCTTACTTATAGAGGAACAAAGTTAAGAATTACATCCAACTTCTCAGAAACCTTGCAAGCAAGAAGCTAGTGGAGTGAAATATTTAAAGTGTTTAGAGAACCCCCCACCATGAACAACTTGGAAATTATCCTTCAGAAGTGAAGGAGAAATAAGGACTTTCTCAGACAAACAAAAATTGAGGGAATTTGTTGCCATTAAACCTTTCTTGTAAGAAATGTTAAAAGAAGTTCTTCAGAGAGAAGGAAAATTATGTAGGTCAGAATCTCAGATCAACATAAAGAGAGAAAAACTGTTAGAGAAAAAATAAATGAAGGTAAAATAAAAACTTTTATTCCTTTCATTCTTAACTGATCTAAGAGATAAAAGTTTGTTCAAATAATAATAATAATAATAATAAGAAGAAGAAGAAGAAGAAGGAGGAGGAGAAGAAGAGTAACAATATACATGATGATTATAGTTTATGGATAAGAGAAATGAAGAACAGAAATGAAGTCTCTATCAACCCCCCTCACCCCCCGCTCCACACACACACAGAATATGGAGGAAACTTAACTGTATATTGCTAAGTTAAAGAAGCCAGTCTGAAAAGCATACATACTGTATGGTTCTAACTGACATATGACACTCTGGAAAAGGCAAAACTATGGAGACAGTGACTGAAGAACAAAGTTAGAGATCTCACACTTTCTGATTTCAAAAGTTACTACGGTATCCAAATAATGGGGTACTGGCATAAAGGCAGACATGTAAACCAATGAAATGGAAAAGAGAGCCCAGAAATAAATCTTCATATATATATGGCCAAGTGATTTTTGACAAGGATGTCAAGACCATTCAATGGGGAAAGCACAGTCTTCTCAACAAATGATGCTGGGAAAACCAGATATCCACATGCAAAAGAATAAAGTTGGTCCCATACTTTACACCACATTCAAAAATTAACTGAAAATGGATCAAAGACTTAAATATTAAAGCTAAAACTATAAAATTCTTAGAAGAAAATTTCATGGCATTGTATTCGGCAATAATTTCTTGGATATGATACCAAAAGCCCAGTAATAAAAGAAAAAAAATTGATAAATTGGACTACATCAAAATTAAAAACTTCTGCACATACTAGGACACAATTAACAGAGAGAAAAGTCGGGAAATATTTGTAATTCGTACACATATGATAAGGTGTTAATAGCTAGAACATATAAAGAATTGCAACTCAACAACGACAAAACAAATAACATAATTAAACATGAGGAAAGGACTTGGTAATATTGTAATACAATAAAAATATATTTATACTTGGTCTTCATCTCTGATTCCTGACACTTCTAAGACCCTTGGACTCCCCAGAAATATAAAAATGTTTTTTGTATGCTAATAAGGTGACTTTTGGGGAGCCTCTGATCGCTTCAAGACAGGAGTTGGTGACCAGGGGAACCACACCATGTGATTAGAGAGGTGGAACTTTCAGCCCCACCCCCAACCTCCAGGGCGGGAAGAAGGTCTGGAGATTCAGTTAATTATCAATGGCTAATGATTTTGATCAATCTTGCCTATTTAATGGAACTTCCACAAAACTCGTTATAAATATTTACCAAACTCAAGACCACTAATATTTTCTTCTGGAAGCTTTATAGTTTTAGTTTTGACATTTAGATCTATGATATATTTCAAGTTAATTTTTGTGTACAGTGTGAGGTTAAGGTGAAGTGGGGTTTTTTTGCACGTGGTTATCCAAGTGTTCCAGCACCATTTGTTGAAAATATTCTTTTAATATTCTTTATTATTCTTTCTTTATTAATTCCCATAGTATCTTTGTCAAAAATCAACTTACATGGTCTCACTCTTCTGCTCCATTGAACTATATGTCTATCTTTATACAATGCTACGTCTTGACTATTGCAGCTTTATAATGTCTTAAAATAAGGTAGGGTAAGTTCCCCAACTAATTCTTCTTTCTCAAAAGATTTGGCCCTTCTAGGTCCTTTGTATTTCCATATAAATTTTAGAATCAACTTGTCAGGTCCTACAAAAAATCTTGCATTGAATTTATAGATCAATTTGGGGAAAATTGTCATGTTAACCGCACTGAGTCTTTTGATCCATGAACACAATATATTTCTCTATTTTATAGCTCCTTTAATCTCTCAGCAATGTGTAGATCTTGCACATCTTTTGTCAAATTTATCATCCTCTTTTATGATTTTTAGAATTTTCGTTTGATTATTTTTTGATAGTTGCCAGTTCTTTGTTGAAATTCGCCTTCTTGTTGACTATATTAATTACAGTTATTTTAAAAGTTCAACTCTGACACCTCAAATATCTGGATGCCCATGGATATGTTTCTAATGTGTTATTTTTCTCTTGACTTTTGTGCCATACTTATATTTCTGCATTTCTGTTTTTCATTGACTATCAGATATAATAGATGAGCATGGAAAAGATAATCTGAGGCTCTGGATGTTGTTGCCTTCCTCCAAGGAGAATTTACTTTTACTTCTGACTAAGCCAGGAACACCAGCCTCTCAGGCTGCATTTATCCAATCGGGAATTAAGACAATTTGAAACGGGCCTGCTTTCCAGAAGAGAAGGCTGGTTCAGTTCTGAGTCACCTTATTCTTAGCGTTTAGCCCTTTGGGGTCTCAAATGAAAGCTAGGCTATTTACCAGAGTCCTTAATTCTATTTTTTAAATTATTTTTTAATTATAGTAAAATATATATAATGTAAAATTTTCCATCTTAATCATTTTCTAAATGTTCAGTTCAGTGGCATTAAGTACATTCGCATTTTTGTACAACCATCCCCTTTACCCATCCATAGAACTCTTTCCATCTTGTAAAACTGAAACTCTGGCCCCATTAAACAGCGACTCCCCATTTCCCTGCCCCCAGCCCCTGGCAACCATTATTGTCCTTTCTGTCCTAAATTTGACTAGTCTAGGTATCTCATAGAAATGGAATCATACAGTATTTATCTTGTGACTGACTTATTTCACTAGTATAATGTCCTCAAGTTTCATTCATGTTGTAGCCTGTGTCAGAATTTTCCTCCTTTGTAAAGGTGAATAATATTCCATTGTATGTATATAGCACATTCTATTTATCCATTCATCTGATGGACACTTGGGCTGCTTGTGCCTCTGGGCTATTGTGAATAACGTTGCTAAGAACATGGGTATACAAATAGGGCACTTCTTTTTTTTTAATTATTTTTATTTTTAATTCTTTCTGTCACCACATATTTGACCCCTTTCACCCATCTACCTCCCTCCTCCACCATACTCTCTGGTAACCACTAGTCTATTGTCCACGTCCATGAGTCTCTGTTTGTCCTGTTCGTTTGCTGCTTTTAGGTTTATATCCCACATATAAGTGATATCATGTGGTTTTCTGTCTGGCTTATTTTGCTTCGCATAATTATCTCAAGGTCTATCCAAGACCCTGAACTCCAATTTTTGTCTCCCCATCCCCTTGAAATTGCCAAAAGCCTTTCTCAGCCTCTCCGTCCCACTTTAGAACTAGAATGTGCCTCAGAGGCAGAGCACAGCCAGATAACAGGCTCCCCTCTCTGAGTCTCCCTTCCCTCTGGGATCTTGGCACCTTGATAGCTCTCCAATATCTTCAAACAGTTGGTTTTTGTAAAATTTCATTCAGTTTTCTTAATTATTCCCAACAGGATGATCGGTCTGATACAAGCTAGTCCATCACAGCTAGAAGCAGATGTGTCCATATAATTTTAATTTGCATCTCTCTTATTATGCATGAGGTTAAGCATCTTTTCTGATATTTAAATGTTGTTTGTATTTTCTTTGAAATCCTTTCCCATTTTTCTACTGGATCTTTCTGCTTATTGGTTTGTGGGCATTTGTGACATGTCTGGGAATTTGGGCTTTTGTTTTTGCCCTAGAAAGAGCTTTCTGAGGGTGGTTCTAACTTACCATAGAATCAAGTCACTTTTACCTCTGGGACTTGGTTTCTTCATCTGTGAATTGGGTGAGGGTGGGACTTTACCACGTGCTCTCAGTTTCCTTTTGATCTATCACTCATGGCTTGATTACCTCCCTCTGTGTAGATGAGACCATAACATTTGGGGGCGGGGCATTACAGAGACAAAAAAATCCTTTCTGCATTCTGCCTCCACATTCCACTGTGACTGTGTATGGAACGCAGATCTCTGGCTTCAGAAGCATTGATTGCTGTGACGGATGGTAGAAGCAGGGAGCTCAGTGTCTGCCTGCTTTCACACCCAGGACCTCAGCCAAGCCACTCTTCCCAAGCTTTGGTCGTCCGCATGAGTTTTGCTGTATCCGCTCACCACATGCACTGCCATTTACTTACATGTTTCTAGTAAGTTGACTCACTTGTTTTTAATCTAAATATCTTTAGCCTCCTCCTAAAAATGATGTGTATAAAATCATGGGTTTGCTGTACTAGGACATTTTTTCAGATGTAGATTAACACAAACAAATGAGAATTTTAATTTAAAAAAATTTTTTATACTTCTTCTTTTCTTCGTGAGTGGCCCCTAGCCTAGGATCCCTTGTCTGATGGCCAAGCCTGCCAGGTGCAGCTAGGACACCCAGAGCCTCTACCCACTAACTGGGAAACTTTGCCTGAGTATTATTCAATTATTACTCATTATTAGTTGGGTATTGCCAATGGATCTCCACACAGAGGCAGAACCCTTCCTGCTTTGTGGCTGTGGGTTGTTTTTGTACTGAAGTGTCTGCGGCCTTTGATGAGAGGTAGCCTAAGACGGTCCTCCAGACGGAGGCAACTGGCCGCAGCTACCACCTGAGGTCTCTGGAAAATTCGTTCCTTTCAGAGACAGTGCTCTTGCGACACAGTCTTTCTCTTTCTTCTTTTGAGGTTGGTTATTGCTTTTAGCCCAGAGCCATTGCAAGACTCGGAGAGCAAAGATGCAGCAGGAGCCCTAAAATAAATTATGAAGTCCAAAATGGAATGCACTGAAAGTGAGGTGAGTGAAAAATAGGTAACACTTTAGAGCTGTGTCATAAAAGAAACCACTAGCCCAATATAGCATTGGGTCTTTTAAACTGTGGCGTCTGAATAGATATCATTCTGATTTTGGACATGACCAGTGCAACTCATATATTTGAGCTGATGCACATCTCTGTGCAGGACAGTAACTAACTTACCACTTCTTGTCTATTTGGGAGCAGATACTAATTTTTTCTGTAAATATTAACGAAGCCTTACAGAGTACAATAGCCCCTCCTTATCCGCGGTTTTACTTTCTGTAGTTTCAGTTATCTGCGGTCAACCATGGTCCAAAAATATTAAATGGAAAATTCCAGAAATAAGCAATTCATAAGGTTTAAGTTGTGCACTGTTCTGAGGAGCAGGATAAAATCTCGCATCATCCCGCTCTGTCCCACCTGGGATGTGAATCATCCTTTTGTCCAGCGTCTCCACGCTGTAGATGCTCTCTGCCTGTTAGTCGCTTGGTAGCCGTCTCGGTTATCAGATCAACTGCTGTGGTACTGCAGTGCATGTGTTCATGTCACCCTTATTTTACTTGATAATGGCTCCAAAATGCAAGAGTAGTGATGCTGATAATTCAGATATGCCAAAGAGAAATGGGAAAGTGCTTCCTTTAAGTGAAAAGGTATGTACATATAGGAAAAAGCACAGTATGTATGGGGCTCGGTACCAGCAGTGGTTTTAGGCATCCACTGGGGTGTTGGACCGTATCCCCTGCAGACAAGGGGGAACCAGTGTACTGGCTTCCTGCCAGGCACTGGGTTTCTGTGGTGAGCCACCCTGTCCAAAGGGAGCTCAAGGTCTGGTGGACAAGTTGAAATCACCCCAGGGAACTTCTGGCACAGTCTTTCGGATACCTGAGGGGTAGGTTTGAGAATTTCTGGCCTGCGAGTTTCCAGGGAAGGTTTCTGGACCCCAGGGCTCAGCGCTCTGGCCCGTCCTTTTCAGAACCTTTTGCTCCCCTGGTGAGCACCCTGGCCCCATACTTCCTGCAATGATGCTCACACGCCCTCAGGTGATTGAGGGGCACAGCCTCACCACAGAGCCAGGAGCTTCTGAGCAATGTGAATATAAATTAGCTGAGTTTATCACGTGACTGCACCACCCCTCCTTTCTGGATGTGTAACTCTGGTACGGACGCCAAAGCATCGTCCCAAAAGGAGTCCACTTGTCTCTCTAAACGCATGGGGCAGGCTCTTAGCCTGTGATCAGGGTGCTGCATCCTACGGTCATGCCAGCTCTGTGGGTGATTTCAGACTTGTTCCCACGTGGCCTAGGGCAGGACATGTCTTTTTCTTTATGCCACTGTCCCCCTCAATGTGCCCCAACCCTCCATTCTGGGGGAAGGCCCCAGTGTGAGGGTGGGCTATGATTCCTGGGATGCAGTCAAGCACCACTCTTATGCAGAGCACTGATGGAGAGCAAGCTGATCACTGACCATTAGTGGCCACTGGTGATTATTGAGACCACTCGGGGCTACTCAGCCTCCATGTAGACTTGGCAGTCCTCCTGGAGGCAAAAAAAAAAGGAAGGGGTCCTGGGGTGAAGTAGAGGCATGTGATGCTCCTCCATCACAGAATCTCAGCCCCTCCCACCTCCCTTCTTCCCCAGCCTCAGCCCGGTGTGCTGTCTCTGCAAACACAGAGACCCTCATCTATCAGCATTTTCCGCTTTCATGCTTGGGCCAGCGGCCTTTGAGCCTTTGCAGCCTGGATATCTGGTTCTGCAGTGAGTGACTCATGCTTGGCTCTGGAAGCCGAGAGAGGAAAGAACCCTCAGGGCAAGGAGAAGAAATGCGGTGACTGCAGAGGTGGGTGAGTGGGAGCTAAACACACTGATGAAAACTTCAACATGAGTGAGCTCATTCACCGAGCAACCTGCCACCTGTGAGCCAGGGACAAGCCTATTGCTCAGAAGAGAAAGGAGGACTGCCAGGAAGTTCCTGAAGGGCAGCCCCTTGGAAGCCTTGACCTTGGTGAAATTCTCTTCCCTTTAGGGCCGGAAGCGGCCTCCTCTTAGACCAGGTCTACAGTGGACAGGCTGGAGCTATGGCTCTACAGAAACCAGAAATTCGTGACTGTGTCAGGAGGGTTCTGAGGCTAGAGCAAGTCAAAATAAACTATTGGGTGTCTGTTATGGGCTCCCCAAATCAGGAGTAGGCTGGGGACCAGGCCTGGGAGTGAGCAGGAAGTGAGATGAAGAGGCAGGAATCCTAGAGGATGACTTGAAGCTTTGTCTTTGTGACAGACACCATGGCCACCAAAGTGCCAGAGCCTCCAGGAGGCAGGATGGGTCCTCCTGTTGTCCCCATAGTTCCTGAGACACCTGATCAAGAGTTAAGAGTTCCAAAAATGGGCATCTGATGGGAAAGCTCAGGCCCTAGGCCTGCACCCTGGCTGCATCTGGGCAGAGAAGGGGGAACCTGATAACTTCACTTCTGCTCTGCCTGTGCCACCCAAATACGGAGGGGGAATTTGAGGTGATATCTGTGAAGAGAGGGGTCTGAACAGCCAGAAAATGACAAGTGGCCACCCAAGTCGGCAGAGCCGTTTTCTTGTCTCTCGCATTTCCTTTGTTCTGCTCTCATTTTCCATTTAGCACATGCGAGTTGTAGCACGAAGCTGGGTTCCCAGTCAGAGGCCCCACCTGCCTCTTCCGCCACACTGGAGAGGAGAGGAAAGTGTGAGGGGAGAGGCTGCACGTCCTGAGCCATGGAATGGTGGCCCAGCCCGCGTCCGGCGTCCTGGAGAGCCACCTCCGTGGCAGTAGTGGACGTCTGAGGTTTGGCCAGACACTGTCTATTCACTGTCTCTCCTATTCCCCTTCGGGCTTTGGGGGTGGACAGTGACAGGGATCCTAGCCCATCAGTTTGTTCCATACCCCAAGCACAGTTGTTGGCCTACAACGGGGTATCTGGTCCAATTCCAGCTAATGACATTCATGACCAGCCAGATCTTCCTTCTGAGGTGACCCCAAGAGGAATGGAGTGTGAGGAAGTGTGATGAAGAGGCAGCCATCTTACCACCACAGAGGAAGGCCCAGAGCCTCCGAGGGCCCCAGGCAGAGCTTGAGATTGAAGTCAGCCCAGCAGAAAGCAGAACCCAAAGAGAGAAAGAGAAAAACTGGGTCCCAAAGACCCAGTTGTGACTTAAGACCACCCTCCCCCTCTGACTCTTCAGTTATGGGAGCCAATACATGAGCCGGTTTGGGTTGGATTTCCTGTCACCCACGAGCACAAACGACCTGGCCAGGGAGCATTTGGGACCTTGCTCCCTGCCATATGTCATCAGTTTGGCCCAAATAAATCTTATAAAAATTTTTATTAAAAACGACCTGTCCAGTAAATACAGTGTGAGGTGAGAGGACACCACAGAGCTCCCAAAGGCTCAAGTCAGAGGCAGCCGTGTGCGTGGGTGCGGGCGGGCATGCGCGTATGCAAAACATTTTTTAAAAATTTCAGCCCTACTCAGCCCTGCTAAATGAACACAGGGAAGGTTTTTATTCTGCTTGAGCAGAGTTTTAGAGCAAGAAGCCTCACTTTAGGAAACTCCCATGGTAGTAGGGACAGAACCGGCAGCTCATCCTTAAGGAGAATGTGAAATTTGGGAGGGGGGGGCAGTCCCAGCCAGAGCCTCCTGTCCCCACTGCTCAGCCCCACCTGGCAACCAGCCTTCTACAGCTTTTCTGTTTTCTTTTAATAAGAGACCTGATTCTTTCCTCCGTATGTAATCTCATATTTTAAATGCAGCTTGACTCAGCTCAGAATCAACAGATAATACTATAAATACCTGGTATTTGTGCAGCTCTGTCACTGCAGATCCTTGCCCTTCCTGTGCCCCTCCCCTTCCCAGTCCCCCGCCTCCTTGGTGCTGGAGCAAAGCCACCATCCTCAGTCTGGGTCGTCTCACCCTCCTTCTGTGGCCTCCGTCCATTGTCCACTCATCCTGATCTGTAGGAACCACGGTGACAGCAGCCTGGACTCCGCTCACAGAATGGCCCTGAGCTGGGTCACCTCCCTCCTGTTCTACCTTCTACCTTGCCCACCTCTGAAGCCAGTTCACTCCCCCAGCACCAGCTTCTCCTCCCCACATTCAGATATGCAACCATCTCCCTCAGGACACCCTGTGTTTCCACCCTCTCATCTATCCAGCCCTTGGACCTGCAATTTCTCTTTTTAGACCTCACTGGACAGAACATTAGCCTGTCCACAAAAACTCACTTTTGCCCACGGCAGGAGGGCTTCCGATGTGTAGTAGGTATTGGAAGAATTGGTTTTACTGAACAAGGCACTCCCTTTAGGTCACTACCTCTTCCACTTAGCATGTCTCTGTGCACACACACTCTTTCATTCACAAACCCCCACACTCACACCCGCAGGTGTCTCCCTGTGCGCACGTCCACCTACTCCCCCCCTCAACACACACACACGCAGTCCTACTGTTTCCCCTCCCTGCAGATGCATACCCACACATTCTAACATGGAATGGGAGGAAATTTCATCTTCTGCAAGTTCTTATCCCCAGGCGGACGGAGTGCCGGGGGGAGGGGGGGAGGGCGGTCAAAAACAGGCTTCTTGAACGTCTGAAGGAACTTACTTTGGTGTATTCTATGAACATCATTCAATTCTAGAGAGGGCAGTAAGTCAAGAAGGGGAAGAGCGGGCAGAGAAACAAGGGAGGAATCCTAACCACGGGCAAATCGTTGTTCTACCTTGCCATTCACCGGCACCCGTCACCAAGACCTGGACACCCACGAAGAGTTTAATTTGCTTCCCAGGGACTTTGCAAATATGCTTTCAATGTTGGAAAATTGTTGATCAATGTTTATTTCTCTACTTCCAAACTTTATTTTCCGAGTTTGATTGAATGAACTATTATACATAATAACGCTTACTATTTAGTTGTTAGGTGTATGCCCTGGTCGCATACTGCACTGAAGAACCACAGGCACTGTTGATTTAAATCTGCACAACCCTATGGGTAGATATTACTGTAACCCCATTTTACAGATCAGGATACTGAGACTCTGACTTGCCCAAGGTCACACAGTGAATGTGGTGGAATTATAGCTCCAGCTCAGGTCTGCTGACAAGTCCATCCTAATCTCAACCACCAAGTCGTGATGTCTAACGCTTTCGAAATTTCCATTAGATCCGGAAATCTCCACTCATTTTGCCAGAGCAGGTGGCTACAAAATAACTTAGCTATTCTCTAAGAGAATAAAATTATCTCAAATGTATGTGTTAATACTTTGTTGTTCTGAGGCTTTCTTTTAAAATTCACTAAATGTGAGCTTCCTGTGGCTAGAAATATATTTGATTCATCCTTCCTTCTCAGTATTCTGCATAACATCACTTGGCACACATGAGGTGCCCAGTCGATGTCCAAAGGAAATGAAATAAAATAAAATTCAGATTTTTGCCCTAGATGTTGTTCTAAATAAGCTCATCAGTAAGTCGGGAGTGGGGGCCAGCAACGACAAAAATAATACTAAATAAATAATTCCTCAAGGGTCAAACAGCCTAACCACTCTTCCCAGCTCCTTAACAACTCTTATTAAGCTTTTAGAGACTCTAAACTAGTTAGGAAGGCTATGCGCAAAAGCCATGCTCCTGGTTCCACAGGCTGCAGCCTAACGAGCCATTTTTCAGATTATTTTGAAAACTATCTTTCCCTTGAGTCTGTGTTTCTCACAGGCCCATGTCCTGAACCAACACACCTGTGCTTCCTACACACTTAAATGGATAAAGCATCCCCTGAACACTTGACAGTGTGATGCAAAGGGGAAGGGTGTGCAGTCTGGACACGAACCCGGGTCTGAATCATGGCGCAAGTTTTCTTGTCTATAATCTGGAGCGCCCACTCACCTGGCAGGGTTGACATGAGCACTGATAAACAGATCCCAAGACCTCTCAAGACGTTCTCATCCTCTTAACTTGGTTCTGCTCAAGTCTCAGCTTTTTGTAATTTCCCAAAGATGGTTCCTACCCAGGAAAGCCTAGCCTTCTGATTCTCGAAGTGAACTCCTAAACCCACCCCTTCCATCTCTGCCATATTCCCATTTCCAATTCATTTCTTAGCGGGCCCTTGTTCCCCAGCCTGGCCTGCGGGACCTATGAGATAGAGCCAGACAATCAAAAACAGAATCCAGTCATACACATACAAAAATGAAAAGTAAATAAATATGGATGTTGAGGACCTAATTCTGATAAGCGGATTTTCAAAATTAGCCATTTGCAAGAGTAGATTAAATGCATTTAATGTGGTGGGTGGAAGGAAGTCAATTAAGATGCACAGCAAACCCCTTTTAGCAGATTCTGGGTTGAAGGCATTGCAGGCCCCCATTGCAGTGAGATTGTTTGCCAGGATAAATGCTGAATGCCTTTTAAGAGCACTAATTTGCCGTTGTTGTGCTGATAAACAGGCCTCCTGGAAAGGGGCCACTCTCTGCCTTCTGTACAGGAGGCAGATGGGCAGGACAGAGAGGGGACCACTGGGGATGGGGCTGCAGAGGGGCCAGCTCCCGGGGGTATAGAAGACCTCTCATTGTCTGCAGGGATGGAGGAAAGTGCCAAGGACAAAAGAAAGACATTGGCTTCCCCATCACCTTCCCCAGCCACCCGCCCCCCCACCACCACCACCACGAGTCTCCTGCAGTGAGAATTCTGATCCCAGAATACCTTGCATCTCCTTCCATGGCAACAGTCGCCCTCCCTCCCTGCACTGCTTCTACCTCCTTCTTTGCTGCTCCTTCTCTCTGCAGCCCAATCCTCTCCCCAGAGCCGGGCCTCCAGGGAGGGTTGGTGTACCCCTCAGGCGGGTGGCCAGTTTCTCCATCTTCTGAGGAGGGGCAGGCAGATATTTACAAAGGCAAAAACACCAAGCTCCCCCATTCCCCCACTCAGGGCCAGAGCGTCAGAATGGCCAAGCCCTGGGGCACCACATTCAAGGAACTCTGGAAAGCTCTGGCTGGATTTTAAGTTTGCAAAAACAAAGAAGAGAAGAAATATTCTTTATTGTCGTCCTGTGGCTGAGAGGCAGAGAGAAGCCAGTGATCTAAACCAGCACATCCGGACATTTTCAAATGGGATCCCAGCACCCGGGCTTGGGAACAATCCTAGTTCCTTAGAGGTCCCAAGTCACCATATGGCCTTATGTCACAGGCCTTGCAAGATCTGCCAGCTTCTGACTTCTCTGATCTCATCTCTCCTCACTGCTCCTCTCTGGCAATGCTCCTGCCACATCAGCCTTCTTTCTGTTCCCTTCGCATTCTACACCTATTCCTGCCCCAAGACCTTTGCCTTGCCATTCCCTCTGCCTGGGATGCTCTGCCGTTATTTATACCAGGCCAGTGACTTGGCATCCAGGTCTGCAGAGAGGTGGCTCCCTACCTTCCAGCTGTCACTCTCTATCAGCACCTTCTTTTTCTTGCCTTCACAACGGTTATTATTTTCAGTCCCTTCATTTCACTGATACGTTCGTGAGTGATTGTCCGCGTCCTCGCCCCGTGAAAGCGGGCGTCTTGCCTTCTGGGAGGGCTGTGTCCCAGCACCGAGAACGGACTTGCTCGAGATCACACGGGCGGGAAGTGGCAGATCCAGGGCTGGAAGCCTCGTGTGTCTGGCTCAGAGCTTTTCCCACTCCCGACAAATCCCATCGCCTGGTACTTGATGGAGATGGGGGCCAGTCTGGGACAGGTTCCCATCTGTGACAGCTCCTGTCTGAGCTGCTCTCAGGGAGCCATAAGGCAGGATGCTGTCCACCCCCTTGGAAGCAGGGCTCGGAGGAGGCTCAGCAGAGCAGGTGGGTTCTGCTTCTCTCCCATTTCACAGACGAGGCAGCTGAGGCAGGGAGGTGAAGTGCCCAGCCAAACTCTCATGGCTTGTAGTTGCAAAGGTTGGGCACAAACCCAGGCAGCCTGGGGCATGAACGGAGGAAGTTAGCGGGGCTCTGTCCCGAGAAGCGTGACATCTCAGTCTAGGGTGGTGGTTCTCAAACATATTGAAGCAAGAAGATCTCTGGAGTCGTCCGTTTGAAAAGTCAGTTTCACAGCCCTTCCTCAGTGCTTCTCACTCTGCAGGACCACTTGACGATGGCCCCAGGTGACTCTCATACAGGCACTGCAGGGACCTCCACACTCTGACTGGGGGTGTCCTGTCCAGAGAACAGAGGAGACGCCACTGCCACAGTCCCTCCAAGGCATCACCCCGCTTCCCCACCTCTAACCCAATTCCCTCTCGACCTCCTCCCTGCAATGATGGCCTTGCTGCTGCCAGCTGATGGGCTCTGAAAGTCCTCTGTGTAGCTCTCCGTGAGGCACATAGGATGGGTGGACAGGAGGAAGGAAAAACATCTGGTCAAATTCTTATCCGTCATCCCCATGTGTGACCATCCCCCCCATCCCCAAGGGTGAACTTGGTCCCCATCAGTAGTGACACGTGCAGGGGGTGAATAGGAAGCCTGGTGTCAAGTGACAGGACAGCCTTCCAAAAGTGCATCTCAGTTCAGAGGAGAAGGGCCTCTCCATGAGGCCCTGTAGGAGAGGGTGTGCTGACCCCAAGGACCACTAAGGTCTCTACTTGGGTAGGGCACCCTTCAGGCAGATCCTGGTCCTTCTTCGGTCCAGCTCCATTCCGGCCGAAGGTGGGTGTGGGGTCTGGATGGGGACCTTCAGAGCTCATTCAGGGAGCCCAGCAGTGGACGAACCAGGCTGCCCCAACTTCTGCTGTCTCAAGAAAGGACACTGTGCTCTGTATGGTGCTACATGAACTGGATCCCAAGGCTGTTCCCGGAGAAGGGGCCTGGAACGGGGAGGGCAGGTGTGACTGCAGCCGCCCTGCTCTGTCCGGATATACGGATGCTGGTCTGTTTCTTACCATAACCCATCTCACTGCCTGATGGTCATACATTCCTCACAGGATGGAAGCCAAGTAGACACAAGAGCAGGTTTGCATATCACAAGGACAGGAAATATTTATTGAGTAGCCCTGGGCCCTGGGCCAAGTGATAGACAAGAGCTACCTTTTCCACCCAAACTCCTGGAGCAGCAGGTGCTAGAGTCACCCCCAACTCACAGATGGGGAAACTGAGGCCAGAGTGGCCGACTTCTACCCTCCTCCAGGCCTGTGTCAGTGGGGACAGGCAGCTTCTATGGAGGACATGTCTGCGTTCAGGTGCTGGTCAGAGCAGCACTGAGTGCCACTGGGACGCGTGCTGCTGCAAGCCAGTTGCTGAAATACTGAGAGGCGTCCATGGCAGGTGATGAGTAGCTCCTGCCTCCAGCTCCCTCTGTCTAGCCACTCTGGCCTCCTGGGCCTCTGGGGCCCTCCAGACCTGCCTCATCCCATGCCTGGCCACAGCTCCTGGCCCTTCCAGCTGTGAATTATTTTGACTGTCACCTGGGCTTTTAGGAGAGGATTTGTAGCAGATCTGACCTGACGTCCTTTCTAAGCCACGGAAATCTCTGTCCCCTGGGAGACTGTCCCCTTGGTTCAGCAGAAAGACCCAGACGGGAGCCTCAGACCATCATGGGTCTGGACCCGGGTCTGCCTAGAAACAATCCTCTTTCTAAGCCTCAGCTTCCTCCTCTAGCAAAACCAACAACAAAGTCTAACACTCCCTACCTCCCTCACAGAGGATTCTCCAGGTAACTTGGCCTGCAGCTCTCTCATGTGAGTGCCCAAAGCCTCCCAGGCCACAAAGTTCCCAGTCTCCTGTAGACTCGGACTCAGCTCCCACCCCCACCTAAACCTTTTTTTTCCTGAAGACCAATATTGCAGAATTAGTCTTCATTTCTGAACAGCAGCAAAAATCATTAGAATTTTTCATCGGGGACTTGCTCTCATCTGTATTTGCCGAACCCCAGCCCGGGGTCTCTGCTGTTTGTTATTTGTATTTTTCCTTTGTCATCAACCATGAGCTGTTTTCTGAACCCATTTGCCCATGTCCCACGGAATCTCGGACCTCCCACCCGATACTCAGATCCGCAGGGCCTGCTCTGGCTCCCACGTAGCGGGAGAGGGCATTGAGACTCCAGATGGCTTGGGGAGTCAAGGTGAGATGGAGGAGACAGAGGGAGAGATGCTGGGGAGGGGGAGTGTGGAGCGCTGAGGTAAACAAATTCGAGGCCAATTACCCGTGGCAACTTTGCCCCGCTTTCTCCAGGGGAGATGGCCCGAAAATACGAAAATAATATGGATCCAACCACATGATGATGGAAGTCGGTGCCCAGTTGGGAATTTGCTGCCACCCCTCCCACAATCCTGTGGGGTGGAGGTGTGGGAACAGGAGAAAATTCCAGAAATAAACAGGACAAGAAGGTTGGCAGAAGGGTCTGTGAAGCCAGCAAGTAAAAATAAAATTAAAAAAAAAAAAAAATGGTTAGGAGGGAGGGGTCTGCGAATAGGAAAGAAGAGAGAGAGAGAGAGAGAGAAAGAGAGGATGAGATCAAGCTCCTTGAGCCAAGAGGCTTCCCACCCCTCGCTGGCCACCCAGCGCCCCCTCCTGCAGGGCCTGCTGGGTAATGAAAGCCAGGCCTGTTCCACACACAGGAGTTTCCTTCCCGTGACAACATCTTTTTGTCCTTGAGCGGGTGGTGATAGATAGAGAAACCAGCTCTGAGTGGGGAGGTAAGTAGCCCAGGGTCACCAGGAGAATTAATATCATAATTGGGAATAACAGCTACGCCTCCTATTTACTAGATAAAATAGCGCCAGGGGATGTGCTGAGAGACGGGAAAATAGAATTTGAAATCATTTTTTATTTCTCTGCAAATGTAGTTGGTGTTGCATTTTTCCCCCTCCTCTCCTCCAGAGAGACTGAAGCTGCCGCTGCCTTTTCCCCATCCCCGAAATCCTATGGTCTCTGGGATTTCACATCCTCCAACCCGCCAGGGCAGTTTCTCCAAACTGGATTCAGAGACCCGCAGAGAATCACCAGGGGTGGGGCCAGCATGGCCATGAAGTTCACTGCAGGGCCACCCCAGGTCCTGTGCATCTGGGAGCTGGGAGCTGGGATCCACTGCCAGCTCTCCCTGTACCAGGAGCTCAGGATGCTGGAGTGGGTGGCAATTCGAATCCCAGCTCTGCCCACACTAGGGCCCAGGGGCCTCAATTTCCCCGCTCTGTGAAATGAGTCTCTCTAGAAGGGCTATTATGAACATCCAGTGCAACAATGTGCCAAGTGCCTCGGTTGCGGCAGGCGTGACCAAGTGACCGTGCTGCCGGAGACATCGTTACCCACGCAACAGTAAAAGGAAAGGGCTTTTAGAGCAACTTATGTGAGAACGTCCAAGAGCTATGGAATTAATTGGAAGGTGTTAACTGTAGAAATAAAGTAACAGAAGAAAATTACCTCTAAAGAATTAGAACAAAGCAATTAGTGAGAAAGAAAAATAGTCTAGAGGAGCAATAAGACACATGCAAATAGCTGTGGCATTGAGACCCAGGAAAGCACAGCCCATCAGTCAAGGCGCTCGGGCGCTCGAGCAGCAGGGGCCTCGGGAAACTGCACGAGGCTGTGGGTGGGGTGAGAAACCAAAGCTGGCAAGCAAATGGAGACCAAGGCCATACAGGCAAGACCAGGTTCCCAAGCAGCGGGACAGACCAGAGGTAAGTGACAGTTAGATATGGGTTCTAAGTCTGTTCTGCATTCGCTGGCTAATGTGACCTCGAGCATTGAAAGCAATGAACTCTTAGATCCTTTCCAGGTCCCAAATCGAGGCGTCTAAGTGCTCTGGAATATTGGGGAGAGGGGACAGGCTGGACCAGGAGGGGTTGGAAAAAACTTGGAATAAAAAGAATGGGGCTGGAATCCCTTTCTGAGTATGTGACCCTGGGCAAGTTCTTCTACCTCGGTTTTCTCATCTGTCCAATGGGAAGAACCTCTGCAGACGCTGTTGAGAGAGGCAGGGTAGATGAAACCTGTGAACACAGGCTGTGCCGTGGTTGAGCTAGCATCAACTTGCTTCCTAGCCAGGTTGGCCCTGCTCTGGGGCCCCTGTCCTCTGTAAGGCTTGCATAGAATTGACACCCACCCTATGTCCCCTAGCCCCTTGGAATGTGCCAAGAACAATCAGTATATCCCATCCTCCTGGCCACAGTGATTGGTTTGGGGAGTGGGCACGTGACCTAAGTGAGACCAATCAGAAAGAACCTCAGGACTTTTGAAGGGAATGCCTGGCACCTGACAAGCTCTTCCCTCCATGATAAACAGGAAGCCTGTGGTCTCAGGAACAACTGAGTGTTCTCGCAAGGAGTCCTGGATCCAGCCAGACCTGAAGATAGATTGTCACATGAACCAACATATTCTCTTGTTTGCTGAAGCCAGCTTGGGTTCTGGCTTACTCTCAGTCACTATTTAATAAAGCCCCTCTTAACCGACCAAATCACCAGCTCATTTGAAATTGAGAATCCCTCCTCATAAGTGCCCCTGCCTGGCTCCAGGGTGGGAACTGTCACCTCCAGCATGCTCCATCATCCCCGCAGCAACAGGCACCTTGTCAAACGTGGCCACTGCTGCCTGGCCCAGCCTCTCCTTCTCAGGGGCTCCATGCACTCACCTTGCCAGGAGCCAGCCTTGTCTCTGGGCCCCTGTGCAGCTGGGCTCAGAGCTGCATTAAATAAAGACTGCAGCCCTGAAACTGTTCAAATGAATCTACATCAATGAAGACAGCTAGGGGATGCCTTTAAATAGATTATCACCAAGAGCTGGCCAGGGCAGGCAAAGTTTGCCTTCAGCATTATTCTCCCTCTCGTTCACGTGTCTCCCCACCCCATCTACTTTTAGCTCGCCTCACCCCAAACCCTCTCATAAATTAATTCACACAGTAGTGGCTTAATATGTTACTCCTCCAGATTCGAGAGAGGAGCAGGACATAGGAGTGGGCAATGTTTAACCTAAGGGATAGGCTCGGCGATGATGGAATTTGGAGCATCTTAAAGCCACAACAGAACCATGAAATATATGACTAGGGACAGAGGAGCTTCTCCACCCCCTCCCTCAAGCCACACCATCCCCACTGACCACGAACCTTGCACCCTTTCCTTTCTCCTATGAGACTGTACCTCAAAGTCCATTCTGTGCAGAGCCTACTTCAGGCTTGTGTGCTCCTTCCTCAGGGAAGACAGAGTAAGAAGAGGGTCCTGGATCTTGGGTGGGGGTGCTCTGGGGCCTGGGGTCAGATTTCCTGCCTGGCCAAGGGTGAGATCCCTCATCTGAGGCAGGACCTTGAAGGAGTCCCTCCAAGGGGGCTGGTACCCAGGGAGTCAGGGGTGAGGTTGCTACAGACTCCCCTGCATGGCCAGGCACTTCCCCACCTCCACCCTGGGAGCTCTGGGCTTTGTTTGTATCCTTGCCAAGAGCCAGGCACTCCCTAAGGGCCTCAGATGCATTGCTTCTTTTAATCCTCAAAACTAGACTATGAAGTAGGTACTATTTTTGTCTCCATTTTAGAGATGGGGAAAGTGAGGGCCAGAGATGTCAGGTTGCCTGGCCAAGGTCACCTAGCCAGGAAGCCACAGAGCCAGAATTTAAGTCCTGGGAGGCTGACTCCAGAGCCCAAAGTCTGATCCCTACACTACCTGTCCTCCCTGTTAAGCCCTGTTTTTATATCCTGCTGCATCTATGGCTATTGTTTATTGCCTTTCATGTGCAGGCACTGAGCTAGACAGATCGCGGTCTAGTTCATTTTTTCTTTTTAACCACCCCACAAGTTAGGCTTGACAAAGCCCTATTTCACAGACGCAGATGAGGACACTGAGGATGAGAGGAGAGACGTGACTGACCCCAGATCACTCAGCTTGTAAATGGTAGTGCTGGGATTTGAATTCAGGTTCGTCCAATTCCAACATCCATGCTCTCTGCTCTTTAGGGTCTGGGTGTTCCAGCTTACAAAGAACTTTTTAACTTTTTATTTTGGAATTATTACAACTTCATCGGAAGTTGCAACGCTAGCACAGAGAGGTCCCACAGACCTTCACTCGGTTTCCCACGGCGGTTATATCCTACATCACTCTAGTACAATGCCAAGACCAGGAAACCGGCATTGGTACAATGTGCGCATATCGTTCTGTCATTTTATCACCTGTACAGATTCACGAAATCACCACAGCAATCAAGATACAGAGCTGGTCCATCACCACAAAGATGTTCCTCGTGCTGCTCCTTTACTGTCACCTCCAGCCCCTCTACCATCCTCAGCCCCTGGCAACCATTAATCTGTTTGCCATCTCTATAACTGCGGTGCTGAGAATGTTATGTAAATGGAAGCATATGATATGTTAGCTGTTGAGAATGGATTTTTTTTACTCAGAAAGTATTTATTTTTAAAATAAATAGTTATTGAGTATCTACTACATATCAGGCAGGAGTTAATTCCTTTCAGGAATACATCTCATGAGACTCTTGGTTTTAAGTGATAGAACCCATCTCTAACCCTATTGTACAGGGGAGTACACTGGCATTGGGAAGGGGAAAGTCCAGAGGTGGGGCTGGCTTCGGGCCCATCTGGATCTAGGGGCTCGTTAGGCCTGCTCTCATTCTCCACGTTTTGGCTCTGCTCTCCTCTGTGCTGGTTTCCCTCACAGGCTGGCTCTCACCACTTGGCAGCTGCCAAGAGCTCTGGCCCAGAATCCTGCTCGCTCACAGACCCAGGAGAAGGGAGCACCCCTTTCCTAAGAAAAGTTCCAGCAAATGTTGTGACTCTGATTGGCCCGGCTTGGTGCCCACCTGACTCTGAACCAGCCACTGATAGGGGAGGGCAAGGGAGTTTTCAGGACTCTGATTGGCCTATTCTTGGTCATGTGCCCTCTCCTGGAACCAAGCCTGATGTCAGCCCTGCCCAAATCACAGGAATTTGGAGGAGGGAAACTAGGAAAATTTAGGGTGTTGTTGCCAGAGGAAGGGAGAATAGGTGCTGGGCTTATGGGATACATGATGGTATTATACTACCTCAGCTCAAATTGTTTGTTTTTCAAAAAATATGAAGAAAATCAGACAATGATCCATTGGAAAGACAATGATCCACCCAAATTCAGAACTCTAGGCCTTGTTGGGATTTAAATCCCGGCTGGAGATGCCTACCCCTCCCCTTGCCCCTGCCACTTCCATGCTCAGATGCAAAATGGAAAGTCTCTGGCATCACGGAAACCTGGGCCTGGCTGTGGGCTTTGGACAAGGCCACCCTCTTTGAGACTTAGCAAATGAACCACATGACCCTCTGGCCCTCGGGGAGCCCTGAGTGGAGGCTGGCCCTCCCACCCTCGTGTGCCGGCTGGCACAAAGCTATTCACAGTCCCCTCCCCACGCGTGTGCAGGCCCTGGCACTCGCTGCATGCGTGGGCTGCCACGTGGCACCAAGAGAGCCAGGAAGAGGCAGTCGCCGTCCCACAGCGAGGACAGGCAGATGGAGCAAGTGACTCAGCACGGAGGCCAGCTGTGGCCAGATGAGAAGAATAAACACGAAGGTCGGAGGCCAAACCTGCCACGAAGCCCCTCAGAGCTGGGCGGGGATGGTGGGTCCAGGCAGGAAGTGACAGACAGACAAGGATGGGGACAGGAGAGATGGATGGCCCCATCAGGCCCAGCGGAGTGAGGAAAGCCAGACAGATGGTCTCATTAAAGAAACCAGCCCGCATGTGGGAACAGGGCTCCACGCGAGGGCGGGGGTGGCGGAGGGGAGTGGGGGTGGCCAAGGCTGGCATCTTCAGGCCTGGGTTCCATCTGGGGCTTGGGCCCTTCCCACATTCTGTCTAAAGGGGCCGCCAGGTATGGGCACTGCTGGGACCAAAAGCTCAGAAGCCATGGTCAGGATAGGTGGGCCATGACGCCCTTGACCTTATTTTCTGTCCCAGCACCCTGCCCCCTCCTACTCCTCATTGCTGACAACAGTTAGTTGAGCACCTGCCACCCAGAGACCGTACTGGGCATTCTAGGTGCATCACCTCCACGTTGCCTTAGCTGTTTCCTTGACCAGGAACCTTCTTCCCCCAGATCCCCATACACTGATTCAGCAGTCACCTCCTCCCAGAAGCCTTCCCTGACCACCCCTTCTGAAGCGGTTTCAACATTCTCTCACTCAGGACACCATTTAGTTTTAACATAATCTCACTGCTTTCTGAACTCATCTCACCCATTTACTCCCCGGTTTGTCCCCTGCTTAAATAGGAGTTCCTCCAGGACGCCGTCCAGGTCTGTCTTGTTCTTGGCTATGTCCCACATTCTAGAACAGTGTCTGGCACACAATAGATGCCCAATAAATGTATGTGGACTGAATCTTCACAGCCCAGAGAGGGGCCCTGCCTGGTCCTCCTCTCCCTGCCCCTGCTTCGTTTTTCTCCTTAGCACTTGCCACTGTCTCTCATTCCACATATTTGTCTTCTCTATCTTCCGTCTCTCCACTAGCACAGAGGCACGAGAGATGCAATTTTTGCCTGTATCCCCAGTGCCTTGTTGGTTCAGTGGATGTTCCCAGGGTAGATATGGTCACTCGAGGAAACCGAGAGTGAGAAGAGACCTGCCCATGGCCTCGTAGACAGTGGGGGCCAAAGCAGGGCCAGAACCGGGCTGCCTGGCCCCTGGACCACGAGACCCCCTCTGTTCCTCCTGGCTGCCAGGGGAAAGCACGCAGGCTTTCCTGAGCTCATTGCAATGGTCACTGTGGTATCTGAGTGATGGCGCCCAAAGATATCCATGTTCTGATCCTTGAAGTGAAAATATGACCTTACATAGCAAAAGGGAGTTTGCAGATGTGATTAAGTTATGGATCTTGAGATGGGGAAGCTATCATGGATCATCCAGGTGGATCCTAAATGTAATCACAAGTGTCCTTATAAGAGGGAGGCAGAGGTAGATGTGACAAAGAAGCAGGAGCCGGAACAACAGAGCAGAGGTTGGAGCGATGTGAGGAAGGAGTGCGAGCCAGAGTTGCAGGCGCCCCCAGAAGCTGGAAAAGGCAA
>NW_011888855.1:1451107-1462194 GCF_000151845.1 Pteropus vampyrus
CCGGACAGGTTAGGCTCTGCTGCAGTAACAAATACCTCTGCTCTCAGGGGCTTCCTACAGAGATGTTTGTTTCTCTCTCACAGTGCAAGTGGGCCAGGGGCTCTGCTCCACACAGTCTCTTAGGGACCCATGCTGATGGAGGCACCACCATCACTTAGCGGCAGCTGAGATACATGGCCTTGTTAGTTGCTGCATTGGGGGAAGAAAAGACGGGAAAAGAGCACATGGATGTTGCACAGCTTCAGCATGTGACGCACATCTGACTTCTATTCACTTGTCACTAACTGGATGTGGTTATGTGGCCCATCACATTCCAAGGGATCTGGGAGGTACAATCTTCTGTGGACACTCGTATCACTAATCCTATATTGGTGAAGGTACTAGTCTACCGTACCTTCCTATTTGGCAGCAATTCACTGGAGCTGTGTGAGCCTGCCCCTCCCAGGGCTGCCACAGACAGGTGTTCAGGATGTGCATTGCACAGCACAAGAAAGCACAATTCATTCTATAGTTGCTGGGATTGGTGCTCCCTGCAGGTGTGCAGTGCAAAACCTACAGAACTTGCCCTCGCAGCCCTCCCATCCTTGATAGGTACATGTGTTCTGTTTGCCCCAGCGCCAGGCCAACCTCTTCAATGAAGTCCCTGCAGCATTCCGATTGCATGCTTTGTCTTAGAGTCACTAAGTGGATCCAAATGAAATGCAAATCGCTCACTAATATCAGCTTCCTATAGGATAAAGTCAAAACTCTTCTGCAGGGCATTCGAAGAATTAACAAATGAGCCCCGGCTTCGTTACAGCAGCGTTCCTTCTCCATCTGCCCTCCCTCTCTCCGCACTCCAGCCCCCTCCCTCAGTTGCCATGTGCCCCTATGCTCTTGTCAGTAATTCCCAAGGTGAGTAAGATGGGCCTCTGGGCCTTCAGAGTGGTCCATGAAGCAAATCAGTTTGAGAAAGAAATGGGGCACACTATATCCTGTCCTGACAGCCACAGTGGACACTGTATATTAAAGGTTCTGACAAGTCCTGCATGCTCTGTTTCACTTTGTTTAATCCAGTGTTGCCAACTCGTGCCTTTTCTCACACAGAACCCAAGATGTCCCAGGAAGAGGACTGTCCATTTGCCCAATACACTCTGCCCGTGGATTTACGTCAGCACCATTCTCTTTTCCTCACACTTCCTTTCCTCAAGTCAGCTTAGCAGCTCCTACTCCTGCAAAGGCCCTTCTGAAGATGCCCCTCGCGGGCTGTGTCACTCAGAATAGTTAGTTCTGTGCCAGGTTCCCCCGGACTGGGACTCCTGCAGGACAGAATTCTGACCTCTGCCGGGGTCATAGATCATGCTGCCTCCTCTGAGTGGCTCACAGCGACCTCCATGACCCGTCCCTGAAAGGGGGACATCCTTGGCCCCTGGAAGTCACCACAGCTGTGCTTGGTCTTTCTCTTCCCCTGGGGTGGGCAAGGCCCCGAACTCTGCCACGTACAGCCATGCTCATTCTCAGAGGCTCTCAGAAGGCAGGAGAGTCTCAAGTAAATGCTATTTTTTGAGTTCTCCTATGTTAAAAACACAAGAAGTAGAGAAATAAACATGTAAACTGTCAGGTGGTGATGAATATGATGGAAAAAAACCAGCAGGGACAAGGCTGGGAAGCGCAGGAGGTCGGGAAGGAGGGCCTCCCCTTTTCTACGGGTGGTTGGGGAAGGTGACATTTGATAAGGTGACATTTGAGCAGAGATCCAAGGAAGAGGGGGAGTGAGGCTGGAGATCTGTGGGGAGAACTTTCCAGATAAAGAAAACAGCAAAGGCGGAGGCCCTGAGTGGACCTGCAAGGGGGCTGGCGGCTGGAGCAGCATAGTGAGTGGGTGGGAGAAGCTGAGACTTGGCGCTTCCCCAGCCCTCAGGGTCCCAGCGACTCTATCCACAGCCCTGAGGGTAGCGCTAACAGGGACTGCTGAGAGGACCTCGGAGGGAGTGGAAAAAAAGGGGGAGGATGACAACAGAACCTCTGAGTGAGGACCGTCTGCTCTCTTCTCCCAACAGCGTTTCTCTGAGTCCACCCATCCATCACCAGCTCTGGGGTCTGAATCTGAGGCTTGTTAACCGAGGCCCAGGCCAGATGGCCTGCATTAGGGAGCCCTCCGTACTCCCTGGGGCAACCTGCCTCATATGGATTGCTGGCACATTTTTAACAGGAAAGGAAATGGGCTTGGATGAGGAACTGGGGCCCATCGGGGATCAGCAAAGCCCTTGCAACCTGAGGGAGCTGGTATCTGATTCTGGAATTCTGCTTAGGCCCCGAAGAGGGGACATTCCATGGAGAGAGGCAGGAGGGCAAAACAGTACGATGCCCAGGACATGACTGGAGAGACAAAAGACCCACAGGGCCAGGAAGCTGGTTCACTGAGGGTGGTGGGGCTGGCGTGGATTGGCCCTGTCTACGGTCTGCGGTTCACTCCGCTCCATCCTATCCTGCCCACTCCAGGCAGACAGGAGTCAGAGTCAGAGTGCTAAGCGGGGATCCAGAATGCGGAGGTGGGAGGCAAAGAGGGGAAGCCTCACAGCCTCCCTCAGGCAGCGGTGGTTTCAGGGGAAGCTCTGAAGGGAAAGGAGGCCTTCCGTCAGCCTGTGTTCTTGGCACACTGCCCAACCACTCCAGGCCATGGGCTGCCTCACAGTGTGTTGATAAACCAAATGACTCCTCCCGCACCCAGCACAGTCCCACCCCACGGGGCCCTGCGTCCACCAAGCCCTGGCCACACCTCTGGGCCTGCTCCACGGAGACTCATGTGGCTCATGGGCTATGTGAGGCCAACGTGGTGCCTAAAAACCAGGACACTTCCTATTCCAAAAGTCCAGGCTTTCGATTCCTCTTCAAAACTTAGTGTGGTCATATGCCACATGCCAGGCCACCTTGCACGGACCACCATCGGGCACAACCCACAGGTCTGCTCACTGCCTTCTCTGCTGGCTCGGCTGTAGCCACAGGAATTTGCAAACCCCGCTCTCGTTGAAGTGATGGAGGGTTCCAGCCAGGGCTTCTCCCCTGCTGCCCCTAGAACTGATGGACAAATATTCTCCTGCAGGCCCCAGGACCAGGGTCACTCATACCCCCACAGGCTGAGACTCTGTGACATGACTGTTCCCTCGGACAGGTGGCATGAGCTACCCCTCCATCCTCCACCAGCCACAGGGGCTGGCATGTCTGGAGTTCATCCCATCTACCATACCATCCCACCCTCCTGGGCTGAGAAAGGGGCTGGAGAGGCTGAAGGGGAGGGGCAGCCCCATGGACGATTCCAGAATCCTGGTGGGGAGGAGGTGGGGAAGTTCCAGGTGTTTACAGACACACACACTGCCAGGGCCTCCATACTGGGAGGAGCCAAAGACCAAATGTCCACCACAGCCAAAGGCGAAGGAGGCACAGCAGCACAGTGCAGGCAGCTCCCAGACCAGGCACGCAGGGCCTTAGCCTACTGCCCACCTCACTCTGGGGCCTTTGAAGAAGGGAAAGACAAGGACAGTCATGTAGCCGGCCTGGAGACCTACATCCCCAGCCCTAGGCTGGGTGGCCCCGCCTCTGTGTGACACCAGGGGAGTCCCTTAACCTCTCTGGTTATCACTGTTGGGTGGCGAGGAAGGAGAGGTGGCCTCAGTGGTCTCTCAGGACCCATTCGACTCTGAAAGTCTCCACCTCCATCTCGAATAGAAACCTGTACAGACTCACATGGCTTGTCGTTTATAAATAGCCCCTTGCACCAGGCACTGCACAGCTAGCTGGGCTGGGAGGACATGATGTCCTCGGCATAAAGTGTTCGAGCCATGCCTGGCACGCTTTGTGTGAGCAATAGACACTTCCTGTGATTGTTATGGTGACGCTGCTCCAGTGTGCAGATGGGGAAGCCAGGACCCGGAGAGGTTCTGAGGCTGAGTGAACCATGGGCTCAGGGGCCACCATGCTGCCTGCAGTAAAAGGCTCCTCTGGAGTTGTGCTGCTGGTGGCCTAGTCACTCAGTGAGCAAGTGACAGTATCAGAGCCCTACAGAGCTTCCATGTCATACCCCTAGGATCGGCCAGCCCTACCTCACCCTGCCACAGGCCCCACCCTGCCCCAAGGAGAGCAGCTCTGGTTTAATTAGCCACATTTGGGACTGCTCAGTGGTCCTGTGCCCTCCCCGGAAGTTGGGCTGGTCACCCCGAGGTCACACTGCACAGTGTTACCCACCACGCCAGCCTCCTGCCCCACATCCTCTCTGCAGTTCGAGGGAACAGACTGGCTGTAGGCACCAGAAGGTTACCCCAAGGTGGGCTGAGCCAGTCCAGGGGCTTCTAAGCCCTTTGGCCCATTTGGGAGGCTCCACACCTCTTCTCTGGGCACTGGCCTGGAATGGGCTGGAGGAGGGAGCGGCTGAGACTCCCTTTATGCTGTGGGCCCCGGTGTTCTTCTCTGCAGCACTCAGGTCCAGTGGAATTGCCCCGAAGCAGATTCCAGCCTGCTGTGTATTCATCTTGAGAACCTGTAAAAGGCCAAGTGCATCACTTGAGGGGTGTCTTTCTTACCGGCTCCAAATGTCTCCTGTTCATTATCCTTGAGGGCAGTTTTAGGAAAAGGTTTTACAGCTGCTGAGGAAAGAGTAAGTAATGCAAGATGGGAAAAAGCAAATTCACGGAGTTCTCTCTGCAAAAGCTTGTGCGCTGACAGAAGCAGATAGATGACCCGCAATTACACGCCCAGATCCCCCAGCCTCGCCCAGCTCCCTCCTGCCTGGTCTCCAAGCAATTTCAGACTTTTTGTACATCTAAAGCGAAGATTGTATACGATTTCTCTCTCCAGCAGAAGCGGCTTTCAGGTGGGGGGAGGAGGCTCTGCGTGTTTATTCGGGAACAAAGGCAGTTGGAGATAGACTGGGTGCTCGGCCCTCCCCCAGCCTCCTGCTCTGGCTCTCTCCCCAAATCCCAAGACCCATGTTCTGACAGCAGAGGGGAGATTTAAAGGTGTGTGCCCAGCTCAGCCTCTACAAGGTGCCAGGTCCAGGGACAAAGGTGTTGGCTGTTCTCTGGGTTTCCATGTGTTGCTGCGCTAGCAGGAACAGGTGGCGTCTGTGAGTATGGGAACTGGGCCAGCATGGCTTGTCGTTGGACAGTTCCTTAACCCGGCAGTCCCCTTTAGTGTCTTCTCTTTTGGGAGAGAAGCAGGATTTAAGGTATCCAGTTTCAGGGAGAGTTCCCCTAATCAACACCCCTTAAAGCAGGTGGATGAGAAACAAAATGCTATGGGTGGGTATGCGAGCTGCAGGCAGTCATAGGCACAGCTGGGTAAGGGTCTGCGTTCTCAAGGGCTACCCCCCTTCTCTCCCCAGCTCCCTGCCAGCTCCAGTGGGTGAAGCCATAGTCTGGGCATGAGAGACAGCTCAAAGCTACAATACGGAGAGTTCCCAAATTCAGACAATGGTGGCCATCTTCGGGATTTGGGTCACATCTGTGTGCCACCTCTGCACTCTTTTGTGCATTTTTTAAAAAACAGTTAATACAGCCACGTGGTTCCAAAAGCAAAACAAGGCTAAAAGGTGAAGGGGAAAGCCTCTCTCACCCCCACCCCTGTCACCCTTTCCCCATGTCACTCGCTCTGTCACCCGCCACAAAAGCCAGGCATGCTTATTATTGTTTTTGTTTTTTGTTTTTGTCTATTCTTCCAGAGTATCTTTATGAAAGTATAACAAATATGAGGACATATTCTTATTTTCCCTCTTTCTTGTGCAAATAATAACATATCCTATAGACTGTTCTATATCTTATTTTCTCACTTGTCGTATCACACAGATGTTCCATTTTGGACATACAAGACAACATTCACTGCACTATGACAACAACTCAGGTGTCCACCAGGAGGAGGCCGTTGTCTCAATGAACTAGGGCCTGTCCATACAATGGAATACTCCACTGCAAAATAAAACAGGAGGAGTGGGGAGATGAGGAAGATTTCTGTGTTCTGACTGGGAAAGATCACTAATCTCCAGGCCATATTAATTGATTAGAAGAGGCGTAGGATAAATTTCCAAAAGTGAGGTTGTTGGGTCAAAGGATAGATGCATTTGTAATTTTGATCGATATTGACGACTCCTTTGTGGCTTCTGGACTTTTAAGTCATAATATGAAAGATCTTTCCATTTACCTAATATCTTGCTTTACATCAATTTGTTTTTAAACTTAATGAATGTATTTTAAAGAATAGATAATAGTCACGTATGGATATTACAGGGTAAAGGAGGAAAAATAGAAATTGGGGAAGGCAATGGAGAAGTCAGGGACTTCCAATACAATAGAAATGAATATAATTCATAGAAACGTATTCTGGCTGATATAAACAGAAAGGGCGCTTGTAAAGGATATTGGGACCCCAGAATCCTCTGGGAGGCCTGAGAATCATGCTTAGAGGTCAAGCATCCAGGAAGAAGCCACAAGGACACCACTGTCCTTTCCCTTGGCTTTGACACCCTATCCTACCCAGCTGGGCCCTGGGTCCTGTCCCCACTGCCTCTGGAAGCCGGAGGAAAATGCTGCCGCCATCTCCCATCAACAGACAGATTCTGGGATTCTGGGTGATCACTACGTCTTTGTGACCTTGGCTATTTGGAGTGGGTGTGACTGATGGTCAGGAAGTGAACGTCCAGATTTCAACTTATAGAGAGGGAGGCTGGTTCTTACTTGTCAGGAAGGTTCGAGTACTGGGTGGCTAGAAAGAATGATGAGAGTCCACTACCAGAGGGACAGTACTACCCAGGGACCGGAGGGTGAAAAACGTGTCAGAGCTGTGCAGAGAGAAGGGTCTGGGGCTGTAATCCAATTGAGGACCCAATGGGCACATGTAGAAACACATGTGTCAGTCGACCTAGAGGCCTGGATGCTCTGGGAGTGGGGAAGAAAGACTAGGCAGAGGGAGAGGAAGAGGGTCTGGGGCAGGGGTGGTAGGATGGGAGGCTGGGAGGAGTTTGAGGAAGGTGGAGTCTCAGATCTAGGGCCTGAGAGTAAGGCAGGGGTATGCGGGGAGAGGCACTGAGGTTTTAAGGAGAGGCAAGCTGAGGGGAATGAGCAGAGGGTGATTGGGGCACAGAGCAGGTCAGAGACAGGTATATGCCTAGGTGAAGGGGCACAGAGCGTGCACCCCCAAACTAGGCTGCAGGGGCATCTCCCTGAGCCCAGTAGAGGAAGCGCACCTGCCAGTAGGGTCCAACAACTCTTGTGTCCTTTGCATTTCCCCTAAGTCCCCAGGGATACCTGGACCTCACTTCGGGAACCTGAGATTGTATTTTTTCTACACCTGAGTTTCCATCCAGCAGCGACACAGAATCCCCGCAGCTGAGGGCGCTCCAGCCCCTCGACTCCATCCTTCTTCTCTTAGCTGCTCTTTCCAATTGCACTGACCCTGGCTGGAGAGGCTGTGCCCTTCCTACTTCCTCATGGCGAGGTGATGTCTTCGGCGAGGTGAGAGGGCTCCTCTCCTTTCACACCCCCAACAGCCACACACCCAGAGCTGTGTGTGGGTTCTCCATTATTCATGGCTCTCAGATCTTGGCAAAACACACAGATCTGGATCGGACCCAGCACCCTTTCATCTGTAACTCCCGGTCCTCTCCTTCTCTCACGATGCCTTTGCATTTGATCTGTTGCAAATTTGCCTCTTTGTTCTTCAGGCAGAATCATAATGTTAGGGGCTCCCGAGGGCCCTTGGTGGCACAGACTGCCACGGATATTCTCTTTAAATAAAAAAATAAAAACATCCCCAGAGCAATAAGAGAGACACCTTTAGGTGGAAATGTCACAACCTACCATGAGACAAAAGCTCAGAGCAGAGAACAAAGTGGCTTACCCAGTCGTGCGGCGTGGAGGAGTGCCAAGAACTCGCAGGAAGAGAGGTGAGTCCGGTCCCAGCATTTCTTTCCATATTTTGTATTCTAGGCTTGAAAGTTGGTTGATGATAATACACAGTGCTGACAAGGCTGCAGGAACTCAAACTACTGAGGCATTGCTGGGGGTAGCGCATGCTTCTGGAGACTTTTAGCTCCTGTTTATTCACTTATGTATTTGCTCACTCAACAAGGATAATTGTATCAGGCCTCAGGGAGCCAGTAGCAGAGCCCAGCTAGAACTTGGTCTAGAAGGGGCAACTATTCTGTAACTGAAAAGTCCGGTGGTAGAAACTGCTTCAGTTACTGCTGGATCCCAGGATTCAAAAATGTCTTCAAAACTTATGCATCCACTTAACCATGCACGTCAAGATGGTCAAGATGGTAAATTTTATGTACGTGTACTTTACCATAATTTTTTTAAAATTTAGAAATAAAAAAAACAAAACAAAACACCTTTGCACTATACAGAGGTCCTTGGGCAGGACATTTAGGTGGCTGCTTCACCTGGAACGTAATCACCTCACATCATTCGAGTGCCTGCTGCAGTGTCAAATCCTCAGACAGACCCCCCACTATGGGTCAGTCCAAAGCAGTCACCCTCATTGACCACTCATTCTCACCTTTCAAAGCACTTGCCACTTTCAGAAATCACCCTGCTAACATATATACTTATTTGTTGTGGAGACTGCTTCTCTCTGCTAGAATGTCCATGAACTCTGTGAGAATGGGGACTTTGTCTTGTTCATAGCTTTTTCCCCAGGGCTGGGAACAGGCTTAACGCAGAGTGCAGCTAAACAAATAGATGTGGAGGGAATAAATGAAGCAATGTTCTCTCTGCTTCTCTTAGTCTTACTCTCTGGTACCACTCTCAGGTGGGGGTCTCCCGGTACATTCCAAAATGGCTGCAGGAAGCTCCAATGGCCCACCATCAATATTATCTCATGGTCAATACTACATCAGCAATATGACATCACCAATATCGCATCATTCTCGCAGCCCTGAGCTCAGTGGGAAGACAGGGCTTCTCAAATGTCCCAAGGTTGCAACACATTGGCTCTGACTAGGTCATGTGACCTTCCCTGAGCCAATCGCAATGAGCAGGGATGCAGTGCTCTGATTGGCCAGGTCTAAAGCCCAGGTTCACCACTGTTGTCAAAAGCAATAGCATCAGTACTGAACCTGCATGCAGAGGGAGGTGGTTTCTCATGGAGAAAATCAATGAGCTGATGCCAGAGGGAAGGGCATAGATGGGGGGCGGGGGAATCAGAAGCTTCAAGCTGAGAGCACCTCAGACACAGCAGGTTTCATACCAGGCTCCAGAAAGCCCAAGATAAATAGCACTTTAATAACTATTTGATGAATGAGGGCGACTCAGTCCCTGACCACTCAGCAGAGTAGGAGGACACAAATCCGTGCGGTCATAGGAGGTTTTTATGCTAAAGAAAGATGGGGCTGTAGAGGCACCTGCGTCCCTCCCTTGAGCTGAGACCAGGTGAGTGGGTTGTTGCCAGGTGGAAATGGGCGTAAGCACCCGAGAACCTGCTTGACCCAGAGACTCCATGAATTTACTAAAAAGGAGAAATAAACCATATTGCACAGTAACTATTGTTGCAGCATTATTTGTAATAGCAGAAAAAATTCTGGAAACAACCCAAATGTTCCCCAATAGAGAACTGGTTAACTAAATTATGAAACATCCACTTGATGAAATATTCTGGAGCCGTTAAAAATGATCGTTACGAAAACTACAGAGCACCAGGGGAAAAGGCATCTGTTCTTACGCACAATGACAGCACAGAATACAAACTGTGACCGTGAGAAGCTCCCACTGAGTGTCCTGCCCTGTGTTTGGGACATAGAGACTCATAGGATGCAATTCCTGCTCCCCTGGAAGCTCCCGGTCCCATCGCTAGGAGACTTGTGAAAATAAGTAATGACTCTTAGGGGTGAGAAAGGCAATGACAGAAAAGGAATTACTGGGGTCTGAGAAAGCTGCCCTGGGAAGTAGTCTTTGAGCTAGGTTTTATGGGGAGCAAGTATTAAGACTGGAGTTATGTAAATATGTTGACACTTATAGAAAAAGGCTTGAAGGCAATACACACACAAATGAAAATGATTGTGCCAGGTAGAAGTATGGATTATTTCCCCCTTTTTTCCCCCACAAAATTTCTTTCCTATTATATTATTTTAACAATAAAAGCCAGTAGAAAACTAAGGGATAATAATTTTCATTACCAACATCCATGTCTATAAATCATGCATGAGTTCATAAGTACTTTATTGTCTCAACAGAGGTGGGAAGTGGGGAAATATTTATTGAACCTTTTGCATGTTCTTCGCCTTGTGCTCTGCAGTGAAGGATGAGACATGCTTCTAGTGGGAAGAACAAGGTATAAACATATGAAGTAGTACATTTTAAAAATATATTTAAATAATGGTTTGAGATGACTTTGGCGGTCAAGGGCTGGGGCACTGATCCATGGGTGCATGGACCTGGCTGAAACAGAGGAAGAGCAAGCATGGCTGGAGGTATGCAACAAGATGGTCTGGTTTTGTGTGCGGAGACACTGACTGCCACAGAGTGGGACTCGCTTTTGGATATAGGAGGTCAAGGGTCAGGAATTGAGAAGGGCAAGAGAGGGTCGGTTCAGATACTGAAGTTGTGAAAAGTTTGCAGATGGAGAAGGCCCCTTTTGGAAGGCTCCAGATGCAGCTTCAAAAGGAGTAGACATGACAGCATGGGGAGGACACGGTGTCACATTAGAGACCTTGGCCTTGACCCCAAGCCTACCACTAGCCAAATGTGTGTATCACTCAGTGTTCTTAGCTGATTGTGGTCTAGAAACCAGCCAGCGAGGACAACACTGCCAGCACCCAAACCGTGGCCACTGCAACTTGCACAAGATGTAGCACGGCCCTTCTTACCACTCAGTCCAGAAGATTCTCCCCGGCCCCTGCTTCTTTGCTCACTAGCTCCTGACCCAGATCTGCAATGAGGAGCATCTCGTTAGCTGGGTTGGGCATGGACTAACTGCTGGGGATGACAGGACAGTGCGTGTCTGGTACTTTCAGTTTCCACATGAGAGTGAGCCCCTGAAGTGAAGATCTCCATAAACATAGGACGGGGTTCAAATGTCCAGCTACTGTTTATCAGCACAGGAAGCCCAAACTCTCATCCCATCCC
>NW_011888855.1:1462244-1465859 GCF_000151845.1 Pteropus vampyrus
CAGATGCAGCTTCAAAAGGAGTAGACATGACAGCATGGGGAGGACACGGTGTCACATTAGAGACCTTGGCCTTGACCCCAAGCCTACCACTAGCCAAATGTGTGTATCACTCAGTGTTCTTAGCTGATTGTGGTCTAGAAACCAGCCAGCGAGGACAACACTGCCAGCACCCAGACCGTGGCCACTGCAACTTGCACAAGATGTAGCACGGCCCTTCTTACCACTCAGTCCAGAAGATTCTCCCCGGCCCCTGCTTCTTTGCTCACTAACTCCTGACCCAGATCTGCAATGAGGAGCATCTCGTTAGCTGGGTTGGGCATGGACTAACTGCTGGGGATGACAGGACAGTGCGTGTCTGGTACTTTCAGTTTCCACATGAGAGTGAGCCCCTGAAGTGAAGATCTCCATAAACATAGGACGGGGTTCAAATGTCCAGCTACTGTTTATCAGCACAGGAAGCCCAAACTCTCATCCCATCCCCTCATTTGTAAGATGACAAGGGGAAGACAAAATGGCAGACTGAACACCATACCTAATTACACTCCCTTCCGGCCCCCACTAAAACTACAGAAGATTTTTTTTTTTTTAAGACATCACTCGATTAGAAGGATAACAGGAAAGGAGATGGCAATAACACAATTTTGGAAGCTGGAAACAGTGGGAGGAGCGATACCTGACTGAGAGGTCTGGGATAGACAGGATGGTATGCTATTCGAGTCTTTGGAAGATATTCAAGCCTATTGTCACCCCAGAGCCCACAAAGCCTCAAGAACATGCAACCCTGGGATCACCTAGAAATAGGGATCAATGAGAGTTAAAACAAGAGACAGCAGATCAAAAGCTTTTGAAAACCTGTAGGAATCTGAATCCCCAGCCTCACTCCACACTGTTGGATATCCACCCCTCCCTTCTCCAGCGAAATCCAGGTTCTATTCTCTGGATTAGAGGAGGCAAGGCACAGCTAAGAGCTTAGCTACTATACTGGAAAGAGGGAGTACGGAATGCTGCAACCCCCAACCAGGTCCCTTCCCCTACTCAGCTCTAGAAGCCATCAGGCCAGACCTCTTGCCCAGGCAAGAGTCTAAAAGAATTTCCCTAGGGAATCTGTCCAACTCCAAATGAAAGACCTCAAGGTACCAACACTGGGGCATTCCCCAATCAATGGTCCCTAGAGATCTCATCAACATTTGGGGGCTTAATTGTAACCTGGTGAACCACAGGTCACCAGTCATCGGAAGGACACTTCTTTCATGAAACAGAGACAACAATACAGACAAATAGAAAAATTGTGTGACCGTGCAGGTGAAGAAAACTTTTAAAGATTTTTGTTAAAAACCTCAGGGAGATAAAAGATCATATCCACGAAGCTCTAATAAAAGGAACATTCAGAGAATAGAGAATTACAAGAGAGTTCTTGGAAATTAAAAGCAGACAGAAGTGATTAAAAAGTAGAATAAATGAATTAGAAGGCAAATGTGAAGAAATTTCCCAGAAAACAGAACAAAAAGACAAAGAAGTAGAAATAGGAAAGGAAAGGTAAAAATACTGAAAGATCAATGCAAGAGATTTGATATCTGAGTAATGGGATAGAGAAAGAGAAAATAGAGAGAAAGTAATAAAACAGTTCCAGAAAATTTCTCAGGAATGAAGGACATGTGTTTTTGGATTGAAGGGACCTAAATTGTGGATCACGATGGATGAAAAGACCCATATCGAAGCACACTGCGGCAAAATTTCAGAAGCTTGAGGACAAAAAGAAGTCTACAAGTTTCCAGACACTAGAAAACATGGAATAATGCTCTCAAAATTCTGAAAGAAAATTATTTCCAAACTAGATTCTATACCCAGGTAAACTATTCATCGAATGAGAGAAGGAAAAAAAAGACATCTGCAGGCACAAAAAATCTCAAAAAAATTGAACTCTCTTCCGCTCCTTCAAGAAGTCCCTGGAGCTTGTGCTCCGTGACAGTGGGAGAGCAGACCAAGAAGGAAAATGACCTGAGACACTGGGATCAGGACACCTGACCCAGAGAAAGGGCAGAGGACTCGCTACCACAACCCAGGGCTTCCCAGGCACAATCACCCTTCCTCCCAAATGGACAGGCAGACACAGTGAAAGTCAGAGGAGCCACTCCCTTTACAAGGAAGCTGGCATGTGGTAGTGACCAAGTACGTTCTGAACATGAATGGCCACACTGAAGCTGGGCCTCTTGGAAAGAGCCTTCTAGGCCACTACACTGAAGAAAATGCAAATTAAGGACTATCCTCTGTCTGTGTATATACCCATATATAAATAGGAAGTGAACAGAACAGGTGAGCAAAACTGAGTTTCTCTCCCTGTATGAAGTATGAATATAAAACATATGAGATTAAGTTCAGATCGTTCTAAGTGATTTAGAAAAAAATAAACCAGGCCGATGGGGTTGAGAGTAACCGTGATGGGGGATATCAGGAAAGGCCTCTCTAAGGACATTTGAGCTGAGACTTGCAAGATGTGGCGAGCTGGTTGTGCAAGGATCTTGGGGAAAAGCAAATGCAAAGGCCCTGAGGTGGGAATGAACTTGACATGTTGAAGACACGAGTAGAGGAAGAGGAGAGAAGTAGGGGGGAGGCAGGTGGGGGCTGGATCCAGAAGTGCTGTGGTGGCCTGAGTAAAGGGGCTACAGGTAACTGGAGGCTCGGGGAGAGTTTGAAGCAGGGGACGCCTTGACCTTATTTACATGATGTCTCTATTAATATACTGGGACGGAGGTGATGAACTTCCAATATCCATTCCCCTTTCTGTCTCACTACAGAGTCCTGGGCAAAGGGCTCAGCTAAAAACAAAACAAAACAAAAACCCTACATCTTTCCCAGCCCCTCTTGAAACTTTGCATGGTTAATGCACTAAGTTCTGGCCAATGAAATGGAAGCACTTTGCTCCTCCGTTTTTCTCCTTCCAGCTTGACATGATGACAAGAAGTCCAGCAGCCATTTTTAACGATAAGATGACCTTAGGATAGAAACCACATGCTAGGAAGAGACAATGGACAAATTGAGGACTTGTGTCCCCAGCGACCACAAGTGCTCTTACCAGTCTTAGACTGCCAACTTCCAGACTTGTGTCATTTAACAAAATGAAGCTTGAGGGTAGGCTGCCATCTTTTAGCTCGCCTTGATTTCCGATTTACCTCCAGGTACAGCTGAGGTCTTACATGGGACCCTTGGAATCATTGATAGTTTAGGGGATGTCATCCTCTTGTCTGTTTCTTCCATTCATACTCATGTAGCAGGTACCTCGAATATTCCCATATCTTCTGAATCTCGGAGTGTGAGAAGAGAAGTGGCCTTTGGGGAAGAAAGGGCTCCCTGAGCAGGGCATCCACATCCTTGCTAAGGGAGGGGTCTCTGGGTGGAGTCTTCCCTTTCCTGCCTTCATAGGGAGAGAGTAGAAACTGGTGAAATGATAAGTACTTTTCTATGTTTAAACCTTTGTATCCTGATCCCTTGGCAATGGAAAGCCCCATTGTTTTTTATACACTTAGAATTTAGCCTCCAGAGTTGGAATTTGAGAGCTCAGAGCTTCACCTGAGTCACCTGGAGGTTGGCTCAATAGAAATGCAGGTTCCCAGGACC
>NW_011888855.1:1465909-1470390 GCF_000151845.1 Pteropus vampyrus
TTAGGATAGAAACCACATGCTAGGAAGAGACAATGGACAAATTGAGGACTTGTGTCCCCAGCGACCACAAGTGCTCTTACCAGTCTTAGACTGCCAACTTCCAGACTTGTGTCATGTAACAAAATGAAGCTTGAGGGTAGGCTGCCATCTTTTAGCTCGCCTTGATTTCCGATTTACCTCCAGGTACAGCGGAGGTCTTACATGGGACCCTTGGAATCATTGATAGTTTAGGGGATGTCATCCTCTTGTCTGACTGTTTCTTCCATTCATACTCATGTAGCAGGTACCTCGAATATTCCCGTATCTTCTGAATCTCGGAGTGAGAGAAGAGAAGTGGCCTTTGGGGAAGAAAGGGCTCCCTGAGCAGGGCATCCACATCCTTGCTAAGGGAGGGGTCTCTGGGTGGAGTCTTCCCTTTCCTGCCTTCATAGGGAGAGAGTAGAAACTGGTGAAATGACAAGTACTTTTCTATGTTTAAACCTTTGTATCCTGATCCCTTGGCAATGGAAAGCCCCATTGTTTTTTATACACTTAGAATTTAGCCTCCAGAGTTGGAATTTGAGAGCTCAGAGCTTCACCTGAGTCACCTGGAGGTTGGCTCAATAGAAATGCAGGTTCCCAGGACCACTCCCCTGAATCATGAGTCCGGTGGCCTCCCTGCCTTCCTCTCACAAGTTTCCCTGCCCCTGGGACTGGCTCAGGCTCCAGACTCCAACATCCTTCACCTCGACTCCCTCCAGGGTGCAATCCATCAGCAGGTGCTACTGGCTCCACACCCCCCACCCATGCCACACTGATCCACTTCCCTCCCCCAAGGCCACCCCCTGGGTCTTTTCACTACAGCCTCCCGAATTTTCACTCACAATCCTCTCCAGTCCGAAAGAGAACCTGGGTGTGTTTTTAGAATCAGAACGCGGACTTCCCCATTCGCACTCACACCCTGGCTCCCTCTGCTGGAAGCATTTTCCTTCTCTCCGTCCCCCAAGGTTCTACACTGGTTCCCATCTCAGGGATCATGTTCCTGCTGTTCCCTCTGGCTGTCACGCTCCTCCCTCAGGTTCTCATCTCTCTCGGGTGGCAGCTTAAGTGTCCCCTCCTTCTGCTGCCCCCGGCAACTCTCCACATATCTCTGTTTTACATTCTATACTGCAGTTACCTGGTGCTATCTTGCTCATGTATTTGCAAAGATCTTGGGGAAAAGATTTACAGGCAGGAGAACTGCAAATGCAAAGGCCCTGAGGTAGGAATGTACTAGACGTGTTGAAGACACAAGTAGAAAACACATTCTCTCTCCACTGGAACGTGAGCGGGTACCTAGGCAGATACATCCATTAGATTCCCAGTACCCAAGTGACACCTGGCACATAGTAGGTGCTTCATACATATTTGTTGAATGGACAAATGAGTGCAGCACTTGCCCACTCACTGTCCCATTTATTCCCCGTAGCACAGGAAGACACTGAGGCCCAGGGGTTAGTTTCCAGCCAGCCAGCTGGCTGGACCTTGACCCGCACATAGTTCTCACTCAGGCTCAGAGGTTCACGTATCTGCCACCTACCATGCCCAGCCTCCAGCCCATTGCTGGGGGGGTGGGGAAAACCCGGCTTTGCAGCTTCTCTCCCTTCTTTAGCTCTGACACTGCCTGGTGGCTGCCTCCCCACCTTCCTTCTGAAGGAGGCAACACCCGCTGTTCTCAGTCCCTCCCCATGTAGATGGATCTGCATGCCCAAGCAGTAGACGGTTCTCTGAGCTGCTGCCTAGTGGGGTCTGCCTGCCTCTTCCATTTGGATGTTTCCCCCAGCTCCTCCTTGTGCTAAATCATTCCTCCAAATTAGCAGGAATTCTCATTACCAACCCAACCACTTCCCATTAGGCAGGAACTGTGTCTCCTGGGGAAGTTCCCCCAGACCCCAGGCCATTCCTCACTCCTGGATGGGGGTGAAGATGGAGGCCGACTGCAGGGTCAGGACAGGCGGTTGCCCTTAACTAACTGGTGGGAGGGCACAGGGCTCCAGACTCTTGTTCTGTGCCCTCACTCCTCGCCCCCGCCCCCGGCCACCCCCTGCTGGAAGGACACACATGGATGCCCTCACTTTCTGGAAGGTTTGTGGTCCTGCCTCTGTCACAGGTCTGTGTGTGGGGTTTGCTGCTAGGTTTTAAAGAAGGCTCTAGGGCAGAGGTGTTGGTAAAGCAGCGAGAACCAGAAATCATTCACTTAAAGTTCAGCCCTTCCACATCCTACAGTTCGATGAGAGCTTTTAAAACGGCCCATGGGTGCCCTTGGCCTCTGCTCATCCCCAAGCCTCCAGGGCTTTCCACTGCCCAGCCCCAGGCCTGGAAAGCACCTTAAATCTCCATCTCCAGACAGATGTGCTGGAAGGCTCCAGATCACTGTAGGCTTTTACCAGCTGCTCACAAGACTGTCTTCAGGGAACAGGAAACTGATGGAAACCAGGCATGAAATGGCTCATCCTACACAATGTGTATAATAAATATTAGATAACAACAACAACAATAATAATAATTTTGCCTACACTTTCCATGTTGTCTAAGGAAGAGCTGGAAGCACAATTATAGCCAAGCAACATTTGGCTGCTTGAAAATAGACTCCTTTGGCTCGTTAGTAGGGAGTGTGCCCCAGGGCAGAGAACCTTCATTCAACTCAGTTTATCACCATAGCAGCTCACATACGCTGAATTCAGGCAGATTTTCTGAGACCTTTCCCTTAAGCGCAAGGGGAGCCCTGGATATCACAGTGTGAGGAAAGCTCACCATTTATCCTACACACAGTGATTGAGCTCCTACTATGTGCAAGCACTGTTCCAATGCTGCGACACTCAGCAGGTGGAAAACAGCAGGCCCCTGCCTTTATGGGATTTAGTCTGCTGTCATGGAGATGGATGAGCAAACAAACAAAATCCAAAAGATAATCACAGATAAGTGCTATGGAAAAAAAGAAAGAAAAGCAAGCAGAGAGTGTCACAGAGAAAGCACGTGACTTTAACTGGAGGAGCCGTATCAGGCCTCGTTGTCAAAGGACAGCTGAACCAGCAGTTACAGCCTCCTTGCGAACTTGTTAGGAATGCAGATATCCACGCTGCACCCAGACTTGCTGGACCAGGAACTCTTGGGGGGTGCCCAGTGATTGGGGTTCAGCAAACACTCCCATCATTGTGATGGGGACCTAGGTAGTGCATAAGCTGAGACTTAAATGGTAAAAAGTGAGGAGCCAGGGGTACCAGGAAGAGAGCCCATCAGAGGGACAGCAGAGCCATGCAGTCGGTGAGCTTGGGCCCAGGATATGGGAGGTGACGTGGGAGTGGCCAGCAGAGGATTCACAGGCCTTCATAAGACATCTGCATTCCGTTCCAGGTGTGCCACTGTCCTCATATCTTCCTCCTGGCCTCACCTGGTGTGGGATAAACACTCTAGATTTCACCTCCTGCCCCTTTCCTTGTCAAAGGGTGGAGACTGGCTGTTAACTCAGGCCTTGCCTCTCAGGAGTTTTCAGATTTGATCTTGAGCCCAGATGAGTTGGCTGGTCATTTCTTTCCTCCGGTCTAGGATGGCAGAGAGGGGTGGAGGAGAGACTCTACTATTCCTAAAATGAGTGTGGAGACAACAGAAATGATAATATCTGAGAAAAGGCTGAGAGGATCCAAGAAAATCAAGCCATGATGGTGGCAGTGGGGCCATGGGCAAGGGCCGAGAAATAATTTAGGAGAGATTCAGGGGCACCGAATTTCTCCCAGCAGGGAGATTTGAGGGCCCCAGAGCTGCAGATCAAGACATCCAAATGCTGGAGATGCAAGTGCCAAGCCCCACACCTCCCAGCAGGGACCATGTGGAGAGCAGCACAGTGTGTGGCCACTACCAAACCCATCACAAGCCACCCCACGGGCCACATTGGTGATGTGCAACCCAAGGGGGACAGACAAATGAGCTCTTGGGGACCCATTGGGACACTTCTCCTGCAAGTCAATATACAAGCCCTCCCTGTGGATCCTGCCTCAGCATGCAGGTTAGCACAAAGCCTCCTGCCCTGGTGGGTATTCCAACAGCTCAGCTCGCAGACTGGTGGCCCGCAGACAAGCCAGATTGCCAAACAGAGGTCGCAGCCCAGAAGGCAGAGCACACACGAGAAGGGCTTGATGAACCAAGAAATCAGAACAGCAAACTGTGAACTCCCTGAGGCAGGGAGTTTATTCACTCTTTCCATTGCCAAGGTATTTCCTAAGCACCTACTATGTGCTGGGGACTGTTCTAGGATCCCATATCCAGGAAGAAGATGGACAAGGTGTCTGCTCCCCTGGATATTAGCATTCTAAAGGGATGAAATATGATACACAAGTGAATATTATGAGTAGTGCTGTAACACGGCAATGTTTATGGTGGGGGCTACTTAAAGGTAGCCTGTCAGAGAAGCTGAGAGACTTGTAGAGTGTTCCAGGCAGAGGGAACAGCAAGTGGGAAGACTCTGA
>NW_011888855.1:1471490-1486342 GCF_000151845.1 Pteropus vampyrus
GTGTAGAATCGACTCCACGTGCAGCTTCAGTGTGAGCCCAGATTAACTTAGCCCATCAGTACTTCCTGTTACACAGAACAGGTTAATTAATCAAGGATCACATGAATAGGGCCAACAAGATTCAATTCTGGGGATCTTTCCCACTAGACATGAATAAGGAAACAGGTAGCCTTGCACCTACTTCTGGCAACCATCTTGCAACCACAAGAAGAGAGACTGCTGAGAATGGAGCCTGTTCCAAGGCAAAACCAAAATATGAAAGGCCGGTCACAGTGCTGGAGACCTGGATTGAGCTGTACCTGAAGGAGGAACTATTCAGCTACAGGAGCCACTGAAGTCCCTTTAGACTTAAGCCAGTTTGGTTCAGTTTTCTGTCATATGCAAAAAAAAAAAAAAAAGTCTTGTCTGCCTCCAATGGGACTCAATAAGGCTCCCATTTCCTGCCTCCCACCTCCCCCAGGCCTATGCCAGCATCTAGTGCTCTGTCCTCCCTTTTCGTACCTGTAGCCTCCAGCAAAGTATTTCTTTTCTCTCAGATTCTCAGACTACCATAATGCAGGGGTCTCCCTGGGACCTTGGAATTGAGATTTCTGAATGAGCCAAGGATTGATAGAAGCCCATCTGCCATGCCAGCCCGAGCCCCAGACTCTCTGGGAAAGGTAATAACTCACCTGGGTCCTTCTGCCCTTCCCTCAGCCCAGTCTGGGCAAGGACAGCCATCAATCTCACTTATTAGGCTTCTTATTTCATCCTTTATCTGGCTGTCTCAGGTGTCACTCCACATTCTTAACACAGAGTTATGAGAGGCTGAGTGCTCAGGCCTGGGATGGCTGAAGGATTCATGGGTCCGAGGCTGCCTATTCATCAGGGATAAATCTCAACGGCTTTGGAGGGGTGGGGTAGAATATGATCGACTGGGCCAGGGATGAGGGCTTTGCTGTCAACAACCAGAAATGTCAAAGTCATAGAGAGGAGGGTAGCAGTAATGGTGGTGACATTAGGGAAGAAGATCTCACATTTCTGGGAAGACAGTCCTAGGCCTCTCGGGGCACAAGAAGACCAGCCCCAGAAGCTGCAGTTCTAGTTCTCAGCCAAAAACACAGTTCACTCAGTAATTGTGGGGTTTCCCAGGCAGAGGAATCCTGGAAGAGAAGGAGACCAACTTGTTCCAAAGCAATTCAAAAAATCTTTTTAAAACTTGTATCAGATCACATCTTACCCTACTTAAAGCGCCCAAATGACTGCCCATTACAGTTAAAATAAAATCCAAACTTCTCACCCAAGCTCATGCAACCCTCCTTGATGGACTCTCCTGCCCACCTTCTCCACCACACTCTAGCTCCTCCAGACTTGGTCTGTTCTTCAAACACTCAAGCTCACTCCTACCTCACAACGTTTGTGTTCACCGTCCCCCACACCTGGACACACTCCCCCCAGAGCCTTACGTAGCTGGGTTCTTCTCTGCATTAAGGTCTCAGTGCAGAAGGCATTTCCAGAGAGGCGTCCTTCAAGCCTCTCGGAGTCTCCCTCTGCCACATGACCAGTCTCTTCATAGCGCTTAGCACTGGCTGAAATCACCTCGTTCCTTTTCTTGAGTAGAAGCCAGCTCGAATTCTAGTCCCTGAGGGCAGGTTCTGTTTGCCTCCTCCATCGCTGGGTCCCCAGCCAGAACTTGGCGTGGTTGCTGGACATCACAGGCCCTCAGCAAATGTACCTTAAAATGAATAAACTGCTGTCCTGCTGCACCCTCCAGCGTGCAGCCCTAGGACTAGGCAAGTTAGAGAGGGCCTAGGTGGACTGCGGTCCTCTGTCCAGAGTGCTGAGGGCTCCGCAGCACACCGCTGCTACGGCTTCTCCAAGAGATGTGGGGAGGGGGCGAAGAAGGCTATTCATTCTGGGAGGAATGGCTGTTTTGTGTTGCCAGGAGGTTGCCATGGGAACGCCTAGCTGTGCAGAAAAAAAAACCCCAAAACTTAAAGTTAGAGATGTGGAGATATGAAGCGATTGCAGGAGTCAATGAAGTATTGACCAGTAGCCGTGGGGCCCTAGGCCATGGGCAGGGAAGGACTTTCAGGTCACCCTCAACCTTCCCTCAGCTTCATCTTGCGACTCCTTTCTCTGTCCCTTCACGTCTAGCTTCAGCCATCCCCCGCCAGCTCCCATCCAGGTGGCCAGAGCACTCACCCAGAGCCATGAGAGAAAGATGCAGAGCTGAAGGAAGCCAAGGTCATGCGAGGTCATCCCAGGCATCTGTGCCTGACAGAGTAGAAATCACAGAAGCCACAGATCAGGCACGACAATACGAATGCATAGAACACATACTGTATGTGCGTCACATTCGGTATTTAGACCAAGTCTTCAGACCCTTGAATTAATGGACCGAATCCTCACACAGTCCAGAGAGAGTTGTCACCATGATCCCCATTTCACAAATGAAGAAACTAAGGCTCAGAGAGGTTACATGGAATTTTTGGACATTCTCACCTAGTAAGATGTCATTCCAGGATTTTAACCCAGGGAATCCAAATCCAGAATTCAAGCTCTTAACCACGCTGCTATCACAGAATTCTAAACACAACAAATGCAGTAGCTCCTATTTGTTAAATGGCTGCTGTGGGCCAGGCATTCTATTAAGTATGCATCTCTGTGATTGCAGACTGGGAAGCTAGGGATTGCAGGGGCAAAGGCACTGCAAGTGGTACAGTTTGGATCTGCATGCCTATTGAGTCCAAGTTCATTGTCCAACAACACTGGAGGCCTGGACCTGCAGAGCCACAAAAGACCCTCTGGTCTGGCCACCCTGGACTCCAAGAGGTACTGCTGACACATGCACCATCTTAGCCAATCCCAAGCTTTAAGGAAAAGCAACAACCCCTTTCTCCAACCCCCACCATGCCTCAGGCCCAGGGAGGGCACCACCATTGCCCAACAACCTGCCAGCAGCAAATATCCGCTGGGTGGGCTGCAAGGCTCTGTGGGACCATAGCCTGAAGGAGGATGGCACACACCACTGCTCACCCCGACTTTTTCTCGTGGGATCTGTGGAATAACTCTGCCCCTCACTCAGACTCATAGGGGTGTTGAGGCTATGTGAGACAGTGTTTTCTAACCTGCCCCACAGTGAACGTGGTGGCTACTGCAGTACAGATGAGCCCGCCATTAGGAAATCAGACAAATTAGAGTCAATACTGACCATTGTGAAGCTTTCTCACCCTCCAGCTGGATTCTCTTAAAGACATTTCCAATAAAGACTGAATTATAAAAGTTTAACTTAAATGGTGTATTCTAGGAATTTGACAACTGCACGCATGGCTTAGAGCCAAGCAACTATGCCAGGGACAAAACCAGCCCAGACTGGTGGCTGCCCCGGGCTTGCTATGAAGACGAGCTTCCATGAGTTCTGCCTTCACCCATCACCAAGGGTCGGGTAGCAGAGCTGGGGACTCAGGTGGGCTGGTTTGGGATCTCATTGTTCTTTTAGGCCACGTTCTGGCATCTTCCCTCTCAGAAATACCTCTTTCACCCAGGCACCTGATAGAGGGAGAGCCAGACACTTTTCTAGATCACAGAGACCAAAGGGGGTTTTCCTGGGGGAATCCCCCAATTTCCTTTCTGATACTGGTGCCCTCACCCCACACATTCAGAATGTCGAAGCTCTAACTAGCCTAGCAACCTCTTTGTATGGGCATTAGTCAGTTACTGTTGTGATGCTGCTGTGCAACAAACAACCCTAAAACCTCAGTGACTTAAAATCATATTTATTTTTAATTTTTCTTGTCCATAATCTGAGGGTCATCTGGGAAGTTCTGCTTCTGGGACCAGTGGCTACCCAGGGCATGCTCTCCTCATGATGCTGGAAGAGGTGCAAGAGGCCAATCTGAAGCACACACACAGATTTAGAGCCTCTACTCACATCCCCTAACATTCTGTTGATCAAGGTGAATCATGTGGCCAAGCCCAGCATCGATGAGGTGGAGAGATGTCCTCAGCTCATTCAAGTGGCAGCCGCTGCAAAGCCATGTGGCACCCCTAAGCCTAAGCCTCTATGTTAAATAAACAGCAAAAGAACCTAAAAAGAAACAAGGCCACATGGCAGAGGGTGTGGCTACATAACTGCATTACAGAGGAGCAGTGGTTACAAATAGGATGGAGTGAGTTTAGGTCGGTCACTGCCTTCAAGTCCATTTTCCCTTAGGAAGATTCATCCCTCCCCATTTAGAGTAGTCCTGTTAGCAGTTTGAGTGGGACTGACCCCATTACCAGCTCTGGAGGACAATCTGACTGCCCATCCCATGGCCACAGTCATTGATTCAAAGATAAGCATATGACTTAATTCAGACCAATGAGAGACAATGAATCCCAGAAAAAATCCAGAAAGTCCCTCCTTTTCCCACTGGAAAGAACAAAGAAATGGAGTTTCCGGCGACCAACTTGTGATCTTGAGGAGAACCAGCTTTAGGATGAAGCTGTGGAAAATGGTGCAGAGAGAGGAAAAGAAATCCAGCCCTCAGGTGATGTAAATTAGCTAGATGGAGCATTACCTGAAACCCGACCTACCACTCGATTTTTTGCTTACCGGAGCATATACACTCTCATTTTTGTTTAAGTTTGAGTTTTGTCCTCCATGATCTGCAACCTAAAGATTCCTAAGTGATACAGACGATATCGGAAAGCAGACAAAAGAAGAGAATTGAGGTTCCTGTCACTCCTATATACACCACTGCACAAGCCTGAGACACTGGGGCTGAGAGCATCGTGGGATCAGGTCAGCTCTGCTTAGCACATTCAGAGCCAGGCAGTCCCCCTGGCACCTCACCACTCCCACCGTGGGCTTTCAGCACCCAAAAGAATTACCTTTCTCATCCAGACCTGTTTACCTTCTCAATATGACTTCTAGTCTCTGGCCCCAAAGCACTGAGAGTCTGGAGCTGCTGCCTCATACATCGAAGTTGTTTCTGCATAAAGGGAAAAAACGAAGGTCATTTTTCAATGTACAGCTCTCACTGAGCAACCCTAAATGCCAGAAGTGGGGCTGAGGAGGCAGGACTAGATAAATGAGATTGGTCTCAGAAGGAGCCACCTACATCTGCCTACGCTACCCACCCAAGGTGGAGGGAGGCGGGAAGAGCTGGGAAAGGGGCTGTGAGGTGTGTTCCCACCCCTTACACACTCATGATAAACGAAGATGAGTTTGTATCTCTTGGACCCCAAAGCATTGTCCCCAATCCTTAGCTGCTGAGAGAAGAGAGAACTTTGCTTGTTAGTATTGTCGTTTTTAAATCTTGTTCCGTGAACGCAAAGAAGAAAAAAGACAAATCCATTAAGTCATTTATTCCTAACACTCCAGCCATCACTAGCTGATTTTTCTCGAAGAAAAATCGAGAAAATGAGTGCTTGTGAAAGGGAAAGAGCGACGTGCCTGCCCCTCGCTGCCCTCCTCCCCTTTCAGCCCCCTCCCTGGAGCCCACTCTCTGTCTACTCCAAACCGCTCTGTGCCCCTTCCTCACTCAGTTCCCACTCCCCTCCCTGCCCAGCTCTGCACAGCCTACCCCTGCCGGTCCCCTTCCACCCTCCCCACTGTAAATCCATGCTCTGCCTGCTGTCAGCTCCACAGTCTGGACGGAGAGTGCCCCCTTCAGGCCATACTCAGTCCTGGGCTGTCAAAACCCACGTGACAAAGACAAACACCCATGGGGGCTTAGGAGGAGGACACAGGCAAACCTCCACTGGTGACCCCAATTTCAGATTCGAACCCGGGTCTCCAGAGGTGACTGTGAAGAAAATGCCTAAATTAAAATGCTAATTACCGTCTTCAGCAATTCGTTACCAGACAGTCCCTTGTATCTATTATTAACAGCTTCCCGCCACAGCCCTGGCTCACCAAGGGACACGGATGATTTAAAAATTCAGGTGCAAGAGAAAATAACAGAAAACCAGGACTGCACTGTGATGCTCAGCCTGAGAAGGTGTCACTCCCATTCTGCCCACCCTGTAGAGAGGTGACAAGAAGCCCCTGGGAGCTCCCCCCGGTGGGGACTTGGAAAGAGGTTCCTTCAGCCCCACGTGCAGAATAACCAAAACCCTGCTATTTAAAAATATCTGCAGATTTTGTTAACCAATGTCACCAACATAAACTTTTAAAAATAACAAATAAACAAACAGACAGACAGACAAATAAAAATATCTGCAGAGTGCTTTATGGCTCAAAAGGAGCTCCACGTTTTCATAATTAAACACCAGGGTTTGGAGAGGGCAGTTTGAGCTCCAATGCCCAAGTAAGAAGAGGCTCAGGTGAGATGCCATCCCGGGCACTAGACCAACTTTACCTGCTCTTGCAATCTAGGAGGGTTTGCTGCTGGAGAAAAGACAGCCATGAGCCATCAGTGCCCAAGTGGAGCACACGCTGGCTCTTTGGAGAGCCCCAGCACCATACCTCGACTCCACAGTCACAACCTCCAGACAAAAAACAGAGCTGGCCTCAAGGGATGCCTCGGGGCCTTGGCAATGCCCATGCAGGGTCTGCCCAAGCTGAGGGCTTAGGCAGCCAGGAGAGAGGAGGCAAGGAATAAAAGAGCGTGTGGTACAGGGAAGAGGAGATTTGCAGAAGGACAGCGCCAAAATAGCCCAAGCGTTCACCCTTCTCTGGGAACAAAAGGAGACTGAAATCAGAAGGTCACAGGAACTGCCCAGTCAGGGCAGAGGCAGATTCAAATCTCCTTTTTAGACTCACAATCTAGACGTCAGAGGGATGATACACAGAGGCTTCGAGGACTCGTCCCCCCCCCACCACACACACACCACCCGGTTAAGCTGCTGTCACTGTGACTCCATCCCGCTTTGTGATGATCCTGTCTCCTATCTGTGTGCTCACAAAGGAGGGGACTGGGTCTGCCTGGTCTCCCTGGAACATGGCTCTCGACACATAGAGGATGCCCATGATTTCTTATGAATCACTGAATAAATAAATTCTGCGCTGTTTGTGAACAGCTTCATACATGACGTTCTGGGGCTGGCTCCTACCAGCTCCTAGGAACCAGTTGTTAAATATTCAAGATTTGTGAGCTGGTAGTTAAACAATTGGTAGCTTGAAATCAGCCTCCATGAGAGTATTTACATCAGCGCAATAAGCAAATGCTACAAACAAGGGTTTTTCTCCCTACCCAGCCCCTACCCCCAGCAAAACACCTAACCAATCTTCTTAATCTCTAAATCTTCCAAATACAGGGAAAGTTGAACCAGCTCTTGCATTTTATTCCCTCATTCTGTTTCCTTGGGATCATGAGTCTCCTACATTTTCAACCACCGCGTGGCGAGCCCCAGCACCTCTCCTCTGTGCCACAAGGCCAAGCCCCCTTCTGGAGACAGTCCCAGAAGAGTTAATCCCTAACTCCTCCCACTCCTTCTCAGTGCACTTGTTCTGCCCGGGTTCTGCCCAAGGTTCTGGCCCCAGGTCCGGTATAAACACCTCCAGTGATGAATGGCCCCGCCAACAGCACGCTGGTGACCTCTGTTCCCTCCACCACCTGTCCTGTCCCAGTTGGAGGGAGGGGAGTCGGGGAGGGACTTCCATCTGAGTCAGAATCATCCGTCCTAAGTAATTAGCTGCCAAAGAAAACGCAAACCTTCCAAAGGGGAGCAGAGGTCTCACCATCACTTTCTCCAAACTCCTCCGTCCCCAGGCTCACCTCAGAGGCTGCTGGGAGAACCAGAAACCCGAGAAGGCCAGGTAATCATCTGTCAGGGCACAGGGTCTCTTTGCAGATCAAAAGCTAAGAGACTCTTTTCAAGACTGCAGCTGTCAGGTCCTGAAGGAACCTAGCACATCTTCTCTCAAGACTGGTGCTCTGGCTTCTTGGCCACGTTCTCCTCGGCCTGGGAATAGAAAGTGTGCTTGGCAGACATCATTGGTCACCTGCCAGTGTCCTTAACTGATATGTTTAGGTTGACTCTTGGTGGTTCCATGTCCCATGCCCCTGATTTGTTTAAAAGAAAGGGAGTGGGAGTGCCATCCAGGTACAGCCAGTTTCTTTGATCCTATGAGAAAATCATCACAGGGAGAGATGCTCTCTTCTATCTCTGGGCATTATGGCATCTGGAGGTGAATTCTGGAGCTTCGGCAGCCATATTGTGATCCTGAGGAGTGTCAGACTGAGGTTGACGCTGACATACCAACAAGGGCAGAGTAGAAGCAGGGAAAGCACCCAGGTCCCTGGTGACATCACTGGGCCTCTGACTCCCAGGACTGGAGGTATCCCTCCTATATACCTCCTGCACTGTGAGATAATGTGAGGTGGATTAGTTGCCTGCAGCTAAAGGCATCCCAACTAGGGGAAAGCAAAGGGTCAATATCATCACCTGGCTGAGTCAGGCCTTGATCTTGGACTGCCACGCAGGTAACTGGGTTTGGGTTATGTCTGTTGCCAGGCCTCATGCTCTGCCTATTTTGGTGCTTTCCTGAGGCCTTTCTCTGGCACCTGGAAGGCCACTCTTCCTTGTGATATTTCAGCCAGAGTGCTGGGAAATACAGCCTGAAAGAATAGCTCTTAACCAATTACTGATGGGAGCTGATGGTAAGTACCCCATATCCCTCTTCCCTCGAGTAGAACTCTGAGGCATGCTGTCTACACTAGCTGCCGGGGTTCTGGGATTACACTTCAGTGGCCCACAGTGGCAACCTGCTGGAGAATACTCTCCTTATGGGCTACCTCCCCGTTCCTCGCCACCTCCTAAAGAAGCTACTTGCACTCGAAACCTTGTCTTAGGGTTCCCTGGTTTCTTTCTGGTGGGACCCAAACTAAGGCTACCTCCCTTTAATACATTACTGAGACCTGCTCTGTTGCAGACACTGCAGAGAAAACAGGAAACAAGACATACAGGCTCCCTGCCTAGGGCTCAAGTTCATGTGCAGAAACAGATAGCCAACAAGTCAACCAGTCAGATCATTTTAATGGTCTTAAATACAGTGATCACAGTATAACTAAATGGCAGCAGAGATGGAGAAGGGTGCAAGGAGGGCAGTGGGTAAGAGAAGATCCCTCTGAGAGTCAGCCATGCCAAGAGCTTCAGGAAGAAGATTCCAGGCAAGAAAACAGCAAGTGCAAAGGCTGAGGCGGGAGCACACACAGTAGGTTTGAGGAGCAAATAGAAGGCAGTGTGGCAGGAAGGAGGTGACGTGGAAAGGAACACAGAGGCCAGCCCAGGTGGGCTCCCGCAAGGCAGGAGGAGTGTGTAGGTTCAGGGACAATGAGAATCTATTGCAGGGTGGTAAGGCGGGCAGGGAGTGTTACTCAGCCCAAGGCGACAACCTTCTGCCTACTTTATGGAGACTGGATCTGGTGGGGGAGGGACGGTGTGTGCAAGAGTGGTAGAGAGGCCAGCTGGGGCTGTCTCAGTCATCCCAGTGGAGATGCTGACGCCTGGAGCTCCCTGTGTTTTCCATAGGTGAATTTTCCATTTGCAAACCTGCATCTTTCCTCTCCCTGGCCAGGACAAGACCCTGGCCTGGATGTGCCATCCCCAGTCCCTTCCCCAGCTGCAGGTGACTTCTAAACTTAACATCAGTGCCTGAATCCTTGTTGCCCCTGGATACTTCCACAGTGCCTGTCCACCTACCTGGGGACATTCTTGCTCTCTGTGGTTGGGCATCATCAGGAGTCCCTCAGCCCTGCCCCTACATCCTCTGCCCTTGAGTGAGCAAGTATCTCTCTAGACCCCAGCACCATCCCCGCCCCCACCCCAGACTGGATGATTGGTGTGAAAAGCTCCCTTGCTGGGCTGGGAACCCCCCTCTAAGGGCCCAGAGCAATTATCATTTAGTGGCACTAAGGGACTGCGTTGGCACTGAGTGCAGCAGCTTCCGCTGAGTTTCTCAAAACACATTACCCACATTAGTTTTCATTCAATACTCGTCAAGAAACCCTTGAGAGAGCTAGAGGACGTGGCTTAGTCCTAGTTTACAGAAGGGCTATGCAAACGGAAAGGTGTACACAATTTTTAGGAGTCCAGAGTGACAGAGCCCATGTTTGCTGGGGAACAGGCATCACAGACCATGGGTGGCCCAGGCTGGTGACCTGAACATACAGAAAAAGACAGAAAAGACCCTGCTCTGTGCGAATAATCAAGTGGAACTGAGAGCTATGTTCCAGGTCCAGAGCATGAGAAAGGAAGTTAGCAAAGGAAGGAGAGAAAGAGAGCAGAAGTCTTTCAGTCTCTGCCTCAACTTCCTCATCTGTAACATGGAAAATACAAATTCCCTCTCCTAGGGCAGTTGGTGAAATCATGGATATGAACACATTTAAAGAATTCCAGCTATAACTCATTTCAGCTGCTGGGTATCCTCCATTATCCATTCCCCGCTCCCTCTGATCTGTAGCTGGACCCATAGCTGCCTAGAATGAAGAGTCTCTACCCAGCCTCCCTTGCAGCCATTTTGCCCACATGACTAAATTGTGACCACAATGCTGTAAACACAAGTGTAGTGTGTGCAGTCCTGGGGAGTGTCCTTAAAGAGAGGATGTGCACTTCTTTGTCCCTTTCTCTTCCTGGGGGCTGGAACGAAATAGCCATCTTGAACCACAACATGGAAGCCACTTGAAGAAGACCGCTGAGCATCAAGAATGATTGATGTTGACTCTGAGAAATCTCTTCCAGCCTCTAGGCTCTTGACTATTTGAGAGAGGAACAAATTTCTGTTTTTAGCATTGTTCTTCTCTTTGGGGTAGTGTCTGTCACCGCTGAACCTAATCCTGTTCCCTATAGACTAGAACCCATATCTGTGTCCCCAAAGCCCAGGCCATCCACAGCAGAGCCCACTGCTCCATGTCAGTCCTGAGGGAAGGCTCTAGTGCTCAGACCTGGTGAGTACCACTCAAGATGTGCCACTGAGCAGCCCAATAGGGCAGGCAGCCCTGGCTCTGGTTGACCCTCTGATGCTGAGTTCCCGCTAGAAGATGCTGGAGGCCGGTCCTGTGGGGTCCAGGATGGCTGGAGGTTTGGTTTTTGAAAAGGGCAGGAAAAAAGCTTAAAGAATGTGGAGACTAAGGACAGGAAGACTAGCTGGAAATTACTTGCTGGCTGGCTTAAATTCAGCGTCTGGGAAAGTAGGAAGTACATTCTCAACCGGCAAACGGTAAGAAGTACGTGATAGGGACGAAAGCCTCAGATGTCCAGACTCATCCTCAGAGTGGCTGGTGAGTGATTCCTAGGACCCGCCACATAGAAAAGACCCTTCCACCCCCTAGGAGGACAGAGTGCCACAAGGTGGCCATCTGTGTACCAGCTGCCTGGCACCTGTTCACCCTTTTTAGCACTAACACCACCCAGTTTGCCTCGGGAATGTCCATTCCCCTTCCAGCCCACGGGCTTCAATTGGAGTTGACTCCACCCTAAGGTCCACGGACATCATGTGACTCAGGCCTGGCCAATCAGAATGCCTGTATTCCCCCAGCCCTCCTGATTGGTCAGGGATGAACATGTGACCCAGTAAGAGTCATGAGACTCGAGGAGATTTGCTGAGTGTGTTAAGAAAAGAGCAGTCTCTGTCCCTGGATTTGAACTTGGGAAGGTGTAACATTGGGGCTGCTGGCAGCCATTTTGCTACCACTTGGAGCCTCAGAAGGAAGCAGACAGGAGCAGAGCCAAGATACAGAGAGATGTCCTGCTTCTAGCTGGATCCTGTCCTGAAGCTCATTACCTCTCCCGTTTATAGATATCAATACATTTCTTTCCATCACCACCCCGAACTACTTGCCTGTGCACATTGCGGTTTAGCTGGAACAGCATCTCTTTTCCAGCCGGCAAAATTCCCTCTAGTGTCTCAAGGCCATCTTAAATCACCCCTTCTCTGAGGAGGCCAGCTTTCGGCCCCCTGCCTTTGTTGAGCTCAGTGAATCACACTGAACGAATTGTTTCTGTGTCGGCTGCACCACCAGCACAGGCGTCACTCAAGAGAATGCGTTTTCTTTAACTCTGTATCCAGTAAGCACTCACTAAATGCTGGCTGAATAAATAAATGAATGACTGCAGAGACGCAAGCTAATCGTTCATCAAGTTTATGGATGACATGAAATTGGGAACAGTTTCTAGCCAGAGGTTAGAATCGTAAAGCAGATTGGCTTTCGCAAATGAGGGTATGGCAAGGCTGAATCGGAATTGGATGATGTTCATTAAGTAACTAGTTTGAAGAAGTCATCGCAAGGAGTTTGTGAGTGCTGGGGATGTCATGGTTTCTGTGCACGTTCCAAGATAAGCTGTGGGTGGCAGGCTGGACGTGGAACAGAGGAAACTGGCCAAGGAGGGCTGGTCTTCTGACAAGGTCAATTCACCGGCTTGTGACAAAAAAGACCCAGGCAAGTTTTTCTGCCTCCAAGAAGGCACTCCGAGCTCTATATTTTGGGAGACATAGAAGATGCAAGGAAGCCAGAAAAAAAAAAACATTTAAAATAGTGAAAGAGAAGACAAATTGGATTTCTGAAGTTGTGTTAAAGAGACTAGATTGCTTCATCTGGAAAGAAAAGAGAGAAAACCATTCCCCTAATTGGCTTTAATGTGGGGTGCCACCGCCAGAGTGAAGAAGGTGGTCCCAGAAGGGGAGGGATTAGCAGGGAGGCCATGGCAGCCCACCCTGCCCCCACTGCAGCCTCCAGAGCTGCTGCTGCCACTGCTGTTTACGCTTTTATCGTTTGCAATGAAAGACGATGATGTGTATGCGCGTCGTATTGATTGTGCCTCTTAGATTTTTATGTCATTGTGGAAAGCGGCAATTATGCCTGCTCTGGAGGGAGCAAACAGCCCCAGGGGAGGACAATGCAGGGCCAGGAAAATTCAGAGACAGCCTGAGGGGTCCAGCTCAAGAGCTTGGGTGTGAGGCTGGCAGGACAGGGGAAGGGGCTGGTTGAGCCTGAGAAGGGACAAGAATCCCACTAAGTGTATGCACCATCTACCCTAGTCCAAAGACATTTATTAACCACCTATAGTGTGCAAGGGACTTAAGTCATTGTTCCACATTCCTCTAAAGGCCCTGCATTGGCTTTCCTGTTGCATTTAGAATAGAATAAGTCCACTCTGCTTACCAATACATATGTCATCTGACCCCCGCCAGCCTTTCTGGAATCATCTCCATCCTTTCCCCTCCTCACTCACTGCCATCTAGTCACCTGGACTTCTTCTTGGTCTGGCTACTCGCCAAGCTTGCCCCTGCCTCAAGACCTTTGCCCTGCTTTTCCCACTGCCCGAATGTTGTTCCCCACACTCTATCTTGTCATTCATTATCTTCTCATTCAGGTCTCAGCTCAAATATTACTTCTTTACAGAGGCCCATCAAGAGGACCTCTTGTCATATCTACACCAGTTTTTTTGTGTCACATCACCTTCTTTTCATTTCTTCATAGCACTTTTTACTCTCAGATATATTCTTGTCTCTATGGGTTCATTGTCTGTCTCTCACTAAAATGTAAACCCAAAAAGAATAGGAACCTTATCTCTTATTCACTGCTTTGCCACCAGCATCTAGAGGAGTTCTTGGTACATGACATGAGTAATGAATATTGATAAAAATTATTAGCTCCAGTTAACAGTAGAAGAAACTGAGGCTTAGAGAGTATATTAATTAGAACTGTTTCTTACTGTAAATGACAGAATACCCAACTAGTACCCAGAGGTGGGTGATTGCTGACACTGGTCCAGTTGCTCACTAATGTGCTCATAGGCCGAGGAACTTTCTATCTTCTGCCCAGTTTTCTTAGGCCATTACTCTTAGCTTTCTTGGTCACAAAGTGGCTGCTGTTGCTCCTGACATAATTTGGCATTTAAAGCAGGAAGGAGAGGAGAAGGCAAAATTCCGATCCAGCCAAGTGTGTCTTCCTTTTCATTGGGCCTTTTCTATTTCCAGGGCACCCCTCGCTAGGATTCCACTTCCAGCTCATGGACCAGATCTGTGTCACTTGCTGCAAGAGATATTGGGAAAGTGAGCTCTCTGGGCTCCAAGATAAAGGAAGGCAAAGGAGAGGTAGATTGGACAGGAGTGTTTAGTCAGACTCAGTGACAGCCACAAAAAGGAGACTTGCTCACGACCACAACTATAAATAGCAGAACTAGGATTTGACCCCAGGGTCCTTGCCCTATTCGTCACACCCTGGTGCTTCCCTTCTGACATCTGGGTCAGAAAGTAAAAGCACTAGAGCAGATACCAGAAGAGCCATCAAGTCTTTAGCCTAGCACATGCGGTTTTGTTGAAGTTGGCCTTTCTTTACCCAAACATCTCCCCTCCTGCCTATAGCACACCTTGGAGCTCTAGCCACAACAAACCGCTCAGGGATCTTTAAGCTTATGTGATCTTCTGTCTTCTGTCCTTTTGCAGATGACGTTTTCTACCCAGAGTGGGAGACTACCCCTGCTACCCCTATTCCAGGGGTCCCCAACCCCTGTTAGTAACTGGGCCGCTCAGCAGGTGAGCGGCAGGCAAGTGAGGGGAGCTTCGTCTGTATCCGCAGCCACTCCACAATGCCTCGGCTCCATCTCAGATCATTAGGCATTAGATTCTCATAGGAGCACTGGTCTCTGGTGCCAAAAAGTTGGGGACCACTGCCCTCTACCCCTCTGTTTATCCTTCAAAGACCAGCTCAAGTGTCATTTCTTCTAATTCTTCCCTTTTCTCACTTAGTCATGTGCCGGGGACCTGCTTTTTTAGTAGAGGAGGAGACAGACAATAAACAAAACAAGTAAGACCATTTTTTTGGAGGGATAGATGTTGTGATGAAGGCAAAACAAAATAACCTATGAGAGAGAATTGGGAATAATGCTAATCCACCCCCAAAGATATTTAAGTCCTGGTCCCCGAAACCTATGAATGAGTC
>NW_011888855.1:1486932-1515552 GCF_000151845.1 Pteropus vampyrus
ATTCTGTTTGTATCCTTTTGTATAAGTACTTGTATCTTCTTGTATAAGCATTATAAGTATAGTGCTTTCCTGAGTTCTAAGGGTCATTCTAACAAATTATAGAACCTAAGGGAGAGTGAGAACCCCTGAATTGGTAGCCAGTTGGTCAGAAGTGAGGGTGGCCTCGGGACTCCTGAACTTATGGCTGGCATCCGAAGTGAAGGCAGTCCTGTCTGTTGAAATCTTAGCCTTCACTTGTGAAATTTGGCCTTATTCCAGGTAGTTGGTGTCATTACGGGTCGCTAATCAGCTGACCTTGAGTGGGGGAGATTATTCTAGATTTTCTATGGGCCCCCAAACCAGAGTCCTTAGAAATGGAAGGAGGAGGCAGAGAGAGCAGCGTAAGAGTGACTCAGCTCAAACTTGCTGGATTAAAAGATGGAAAAAGGGGCCGAGAGGCTGGAGGAATGAGGGCAGCCTCTAGAAGCTGGAAAAGGCAAGGACACAGCTTCTCCCCTATAGCCTCCTGATGTCCTGCTGACATCTTGATTTTAGCCCAGTGACAGCCAGTTTGGACTATCAACGTCCAGAACTGTAAGATAACAAAAGTCTGTTGTTTTAAACCTCCTACTTGTGGTCATTTGTTATAGCAACAATAGGAAACTAACTAGGAAACTAATACAGGGATGTTACTTTGTGAGGGGGGGCAAGGTCAGAGGAGGCCTCTCTGAGAGGGTGACAATTAAGATAAAATCTTCCTTCACGTTCTCACTGGCTTTGTTTGTAAGAATCTCAAAAATATAAACCTGACCTGACTCAGATGCTCTGAATCACTTACTGGAGACCCTGCAGAGATGAACTGCTCAGGGATTTTTGTTTTGTTTATTTTTAAAATACAATAAGATTGTCTTTTGTGTGTATGTATATAGTTTATGAATTTTAACACATGTGTATATTCATGTAATCACCACAGTAAGATACATAAGAGTTCTGTCACCCCCATAAAACTCCTGCATGCCGTCCCTTTATAGTGACATACTTCCCACACCCCTATCCCCTGACAACCACTGATCCATTCTCCATTGCCAGAGCTTTGTTTTTTGAGACTGTCACATAAATGGAATCACTCGGTATATACCCTTTTGAGACTGGCTTCTTTCACTCAGCACAGTGCCTCTGAAATTCATTCACATTGTTGCATGTATCAATACAGTTGACCCTCAAACAGCGTGGGTTTGAACTACACGGGTCCACTGATACTTGGATTTTTTTCAATAAATACCTATACAATTTTCAGTCTGTGGTTGGGAGTCTGTGGATGTGGAGGGCTGACTGTATGCATTGTTCTACACCATTTTATACAGGGGACTTGAGCATCCGAGGATTTTCTTATCCATGGGGTATCCTGGAACCAATCCCCTGCAGATACTAATAGACAATTAAATTTTGGAGAAGCCAAAAGTTGTACACAGATTTTGGACTGTGGAGGATTGGTGCCCCTAATCCCCTGCATTATTCAAGGGTCAACTGTAGTTTGTTCCTTTTTATTGCAAAGTAGTAGTCCACTGAATAGATATAGCACAGTTTATTCATTCACCTATTGAAGGACATTTGGATTTATTCCCGTTATTAGCAATTACCAATAGAGCTGATTTGAACATTTGTGTACCTATTTTCATGTTAAGATAAGTTTTCATTTCTCTAAGGTAAATACCTAAGAGTGGAATTGCTGTGTCATATGATTAGTATATGTTAACTTTATAAGAAGCTGCCAAACTGTTTTCCAGAGTGACTATACCATTTTGCATTCCCACCAGCCATACGTGAGATTTCTAATTGCTTTGTATCCTTGTCAGCACTTGGTTTTGTCAGTATGTTTTTCATTTCATTCATTCTAATAGGGGTGTGATTGTAACTTTTTGCCCTAATGGCTTATCTTTATATCTTCTTGTGTGAAGTGTCTGTTCAAATCTTTTGCCCAGTTTTTAATTAGGTTTGTTTTCTTACTGTTGAGTTTTGGGAGTTCTTCATCTACTTTGGATATAAACCTTCTATTTCTATTGCTGGATATGTGGTGTGCAAATATTCTTTCCCAATTTGTAGTTTGCCTTTTATTCTCTTAGCAGTGTCTTTCTCAGAGCAGAACTTTGATTTCGTTGAAACTCAATTCATTCCCTTATGGATTGTGCTTTTAATATCATAACTCTGCCTGCTCCTAGGTCACAAAGATTTTCCCTTATATTTTCTTCCAAAACTTTTATCTATAATCTATTTAGAATTAATTTTTGCATAAAATATAAGATTTAAATTAAGACTTTTTTTTGCCTGTGAATGTATCCTATTTTATTTCTCTTTCTTATTTTTTACTATATAACTCTTTTAATAGTTTTTAGTGGTTGCTGTAAGAATTACAACAGATATACTTAACTTTTCCATTCTACTTAGAATTAATATTTTACCACTTCATGTGGAATATAAAATGCTTACCTATTACTCTCCTTTTTTTCTAATGTATTTGTCCTCTATATTATATCTACATGTATCAAAAATCCCATCAGACAATGTTATATATTTTTTCATTTTTAGCCATTAGACATATTTTTAAAAGCTCAACAGGAGAATCAACAAGAGAAAAATAGTCTATCATATTTATCCAAATATTTACCATTTCTGCTACTCTTTCTTTATTCCAAGTTTGGAATGTTTCAAGTTTTTTCTGCTCTTATCTTTCTCTGTCTGAAGAATTTCCTTTAGCAACCTTTTAATGTAGGTTTCTTGGGAACAAATTCTCTTAGCTTTTCTTTATCTGAGAATGGCTTTATTTTACCTTCATTCCTGAAGGATATTTCCTTTAAATAATTCTGAGTTCAGAGTTCTTTCCTTTCAGCATTTTAGAATTTGTCACTTCCTTCTGGCCTTTGTGGTTTCTGATGAGAAACTGCAGTGATTTGAATCATTTTTCCCCTATAGATAATGTGTTATTTTTTGCTGGTTGTTTTTAAGATTTCTTTTCTTTGTCTTTAATTTTCAAAAATTTAATTATGATGTGTCTGGCCTAGATTTCTTTGTATTTATCTTGTTTTGGACTTACTGAGTTTCTTCAAGCTGTATGTTTCTGGTTTTCACCAAATTTGGAAACATTTTACTATTATTTCTTTAATTATTTTTTCTAAATCCCCTCCCCACCCCTGCTCTTTCCTTTCCCCTTCCAAGACTCCAGTGACATGACTGCTAGACCTTGTGTTATTGTCCCACAGGTCCATGAGGCTATGTTCATTTTTTTTCCCCAATATTTTTTCTCTCTGTTATTTAGATTAGAAAATATGTTCGTCTATCTTCAAGTTTACTGGCTGTTTCCTCTATCATCTCCATTGTGCCATTGAGCTCATCCAGTGAGTTTATCATTTCAGTTATCGTATTTTTCACTTTTAAATTTCCATTTGGTTCTTTTTTGATATCTCCTATTTCTGGGCTGAGACTTTCTATCTTTCCATTCATTTCGAGAGTGTTTGCCCTTACTTATTAGACCATTTTTATAAAAACGGCTATAAAATCTTTGTTTAATATCTCAGCAAAGTCATCTCAGCATTGGCATCTGTTGTCTTTTCCCAAGTGAGCTGAGATTTTTCTGGTTCTTCCTAAATGGAATAATTCTGATATTTTTCTTTCAGCAGGTAATTGGCCCAGTTGGGTTCTCATCAGCCTCCTGCAGGTTGTGGTTCAAATGTCAGTTCCATTTTCAAAGCTTTTGTAGTGCTATTTGGATCTATCCCAAATATGTACCATCTCATGGCCAATCTGGGATTTGGGCAGTGGTCTGTCCCATAGTTTAGTTCTCAGGTCTCTGTATGCTGTTTGGGGTCAGACCATGTATATTCATGTGGTGAGTCCGGGATTGCATAAACAACTCTAAGGGGAGCTTTTCCATCCTTCCTGTCTGTGATCCTTCCTGGACTTTCCAGTTCACTGAGGTTTCCCTTTTCCAGTTCTCCAACCAGAAACGGGCTTTGTTTACTGCTCACTGCTGTGCACTTCCTGTAAGAGACTGTGTTGAGCCCAAGCAGCAGAGACAGCAAAGCAGCAGGAGCCCTCATGGCTCCTCCCCTTGGAGAGCAAAGTTCCCCTTCCTTCAGAGTTTTAAGTTCCTGCCAGCCCATGATGCTCCTGCTGCTGATGCCAACACATGGTTTCTTGGAGGTTGCGGGGCAAGAGAATGGAAAACAGGATAAAGAAAAACAAAAAGACATACAGGAGACTTCAAGCAATAGGCAGCCTCTTTTTTTGTCCTCAAGCCAAAATCAGAGGGCTTTTCCTGGAATTCTCCCCATGGAGGATAACACCCACTTTAAGGTTTCAGGCTGCACTGAATTCAGCCCAGGGGATACTGGAGGGAGAAAAAATAGTAAATTTACCACTGATTTGGTGTTACTTTGATATCTGTTCTTTTCAGAGAGCTCAAATGTCTAGTCTATGCATCACAGGTTTTAAGCTGCATGCATTCAGAGGGAGAGACAGGGAGTGGGTTTATCTCACTATGTTACCTGGAACTGGAACCTTCCAGTAATTTTTTAATGGGCATAATGCACGCACACCCATACGGTGCTAAAGCCATCAGTTAGTGAGCACCTTTTATGTCAGGCACAGGAACAGAGCTTTATGCTCACACTTATGCTCAGGGTTGAACCCAGCTGTTTGTATTCCTAGTGGTGTGATGCTGGCCAAGAATTCAAACATATATGATGCTCAGTTTCCTTGCCTGTAAAACAGGGACAATCATAGGAGTGCAAAGCGGATGAGACACAATAATGTATGTAAAGCCCTTTATCTTGGGACCTGGCACATAGTAAGTGCTCAAGAAACGATGGCTACTCTCAGTGTTATTATTACCTCTTATTTTGTTGCAGGCAGAGTCCTGGGGTCGCAAGCTACAGAGATGGGCGCCATCTATATTAAGCAAAAAGGAAAGGTAAATTTGGAGCTCCCAGAATCCAGGAGCTGGGAGGCCAGGTCTAGGAACACCAGGGACCGCAAGCTGAGTTGAGGTTCACAGCTGAGTTTCATTTCTGGCCCCACAGAGTGGGACACACTGCCTCTGGGCTCCCACTGCGGCAGGCAGGCACCATCATTTCCCTCCCATGAACTACACTCAGTGGGGACTTTTCCAGAGAGAAATGAAGACTAATAAGCAAGTGTGGGGGTAGATTCTGGAAAGCTCTCCCCCCAAAATCTCTTCCTCTTACTACTTATAAGACCACAAGCAATTAACCTAACCTCTCTGTACCTCGGTTTTCTCACCTGTGAAATAAGGCTAATAATAGTATGAACGAACGATGTCATCCAATAATGTCAGAAAAAGATTGTAACTCAGGATCAGGCATTGAGTTAGTGCTCAATTATAAATTATTCTTATTATTATCATCATCATTATCATTATTATTATTACTACATGTGGCTGCTCATTCAATCCTCGCAACAACCTCTAGGTGTTACTGACCTTGCTCTCAAGGTGGAGAAACTTACAGGAGTACAGGGATTTGGTCAAGGACACAAGTGGGGCTGCGTTTAAAGCTGGTTTGATTCGTAAGAAACCTTACCTGTCATCAAGGTGGCAGTGGTCAGAGCACCATCAAAGGAAAGGCAAGCCCCCCATGATGGGAATGGATGGGAGCCACAATAGGGGCAGCATTCAGAGAAGGAGATCTTGCAATGGGAGGGTGGGAGCCCCCTCTCACTGAGGTCCTGCCTATTTTGGAAGAAGGTGCTACCTATGGCGTGAGTACACTTGCGCGTGCAAATTGTATCTACCCTCAGCACACAAGTATCCTGCTTTGTGCTTTTCTCATGAAAAACATCAGTTATTTGAATGAGGCTGTCAGGTTGAGAATCTATATAAGAACCCGCTTGTGTGCTGGGGGATAGGACAGGGTCATCACAGGGTCTGTGGGTTGTGGGGTTTGGCAGGAGAAGCCCTGAGCTCACCAAGCACACTGGTTCCCAACCAGACAGCACAACTAGGGCAGGGGCGGGGGCCAGGGCTGAGCTGCCAGCAGGACAAGAAGGCTGGGGTAGGAGAAACAGAGAGGCCGAGTGGGACCCAGGGTGAGGTGGGAGGTGATGCCGACAACACCTTGTTTTCTTTCCATTTTTCCTTTCTTTCTTCTTTCTTTCTTCCTTCCTTTCTTTCTTTCTCTCTTTCTGCGCTCTTTAGGATAAAGCTGTAACGAGACAGACTATGGAACAGCAAGATTGATTATGTTGTTCTGGCCTTTAAGGGAAGAAGGGAGAAAATATCAAATTATTGGACAAGGTCCTTTTAAAGAGCTGCTGCTTTAATTTATTTTCTTATATTCTGTCAATAGCTGTTGTTTTTTCTTAAACAAGTGCTGCACTTTATAAATGGATTTTGTTGGGCAAAACAAATACAGTCACTTCACACTTTTCATTCCTTCTAAAACTTACTTAAAACATGGTGAGTGGCTACAATGGACACACAGGGCCTGACCAATACTTGGAAGGGTGACAGGTAGCTTTATAGAGATACCAGCCCCAGGTGGCACGGGTTGAACACTGCGGCAGACCTGTGGCACACATGGTTACCTCCCAACCACTCAGCCTGGGTCCCAGGCCCGTTTGTGTCTCTCACACCTGGCGTAATAAATCCAGCTCCTCAGCTTGGCCTTCAGGCCACCCCATGTGACATCCCTGTCCAGCAGACCTCCCCACCCTCACTTCCACACACCCCACACGACCTGAACTCCTCCAGTGTCCCAGCCTCTGGCCCTCTGCTTCTTTGGTCTGCAATCTAGACTTGCCTTTTCAAATGGTGTTCAGCTTCATATCCCTGCACGATCATCACCATCCCTTCACTCATTCATTCAGCTACTCATAGAAAATGTATTTATTCAGCACCTTCCCGTGCCAGGCACTGGGCTTGGCATCACAATGAGTAATATACAGAAAGGCAGGGAGAGGAAGAGGGGGATCCTTGTTCTCCAGAAACCCATAGAACAGACGAGGGGGATGGACAGGGCTCTGACTTTCCAGCCTCTGCTGTGCCACTTGCCAGCAGGGGTCCCAAACCCAGATGTCCCCAGGGGTCAGGCAGGCCCTAGGTGAGTGAAGAGGGAGGCAGGGCTGTGCTAACCCACATGCGAGCGCCTTCCAAATGGGGCTGCGGCTCAAGTTTGCCTTGTGGAAGGCAGCTCAGTGTTGACTAGTTTTAGACACTAGAAATTGGGTATTTATATAAAATCTCCTGGATTTTAAATGCAACTCTGGTTTTCTTTAAATCCACCCTCCCTCAGAGCTGCATAAAACCTGCCTGCCTGGAGCCTGTCTGGCAGCTAAGTCTTGGCATCTCAAACGCTCTTGGAACCCATCACCTGAAGGCCCTGGTGGGGAGAGGTGTGCTAAAATGTCCCCACTCTTCAAGGGGCTTCCCTGCGTGGGTGATACTTGACCAGATAGTCTGAGCTGGAACAGGGCTCACATCCCTGGGCCTCGGGCTCAGCTCAGATGCCTCCCTGGGGTGCCATCACACCCGGTCCTGCCCCCCACACAGAGGTTTCCTCCAGCCACCCCAGGAGGCCCTGCCAAGGCCGGTTTCTTTTCTCCATCATGGCCGGTCTCCCAGGAAGCCCGCTTCACCCCGGTCGCTCTGCGGACTTAAATAATAAATTGCAGCCGAGAGCGGGAAATTAAGCAATGCTGGTTAGGGAGGTGGGGGCTGGAGGCTGGAGGCTGAGATGGAAAATCTGATGAGGAGTCAGCGAAGTGAAAAGGGGCGGGCAGGCGGGCGGGTGGCGACCCTCCATGGCGGCTGCAGGGGCGGCACAGGGGTGGGTCTTCCCACCGCCCCATCCCCTGAGCTTAGGCCTGAAGCAGAGCTGCATTGCAGCTTCCATCTGTCAAAACCAGGAATCTAGCTCAATCCTGCCGTTTCTTAAAGCAAGATGAAGCCCGCTGCCCGGCCCTCACCTCCTCAGCACACCCCTTCTTAGCCAGCCTTGCTCACACACGCTGGTACCCAGGACCCCTCAGATTCACCCCTCTCATGATTCATCCCGATGAGTAGAAGCGGGGGGCGCCCTGGCAGCTTTCTTCTTTTTGCCCCTTGCTCTCCCTTCTTCTCAGCATCCCCCCATTCTCTGAGGACTCCAGGGATGGCCTAAGGCTAACATTTATGCCACGAGCAACAAATCAGAGCAGTTTCAGGTCAACACATAGTAGGAAGACCCCCTGCCCCCAAACACAGGCTGGGAAGAGTCTGGGAGTGAGGTAGGGGGAGGAGGGGTTTTGCCCTCTCCCATCTGGGAGGGGTGGAGAAAGCCAGCCTGGTCATGTGTGGGGTTTGGGGTTCCCAGGGCAGCAGGATTGTTCCTCACTTCTGAGGTGAGGCCTGGGGAGCAACAGGGCCCACAGAGACCTCCATGCACCCAGGACCCAGCCAGTAAGACATAAGAAACTCCTTTAGAAGGGGTCAAGACAGACAGGCTTGGGCAGCCAGGAGGTTCTCCATGAGCCCTATTGGGGTGAGATGGTCACCAGTGTCCCTGGAACAAACCAGGGGACCCCACTGCTGGGAAGGGACATGTAGCAGATGATGGATGGGCCCTGGACCAGAGAGAGGATTGGGAATCTCCACAGAAGCCAGTGTGGAGGTCCAGGAAGCCCCAGGAATGTGAATGCAGCACAGATGCTAGCACAGACACAGGGGTGCTCAGTGCCATTTGAGGCCTTGACCCTTCACAGACCCTTCCCCCATCTCAAGTGCAACCCTAGTAAGAAGCTGGGAACTTGAAGCAACTGAGGAGATCTAGAATTGACCAAGAACACCCCGAATTGACTACATATATACTGAATGTACTGTAATGGGGCTAAGGCAGAAATTGAATTTCGTTTTCAAAAACCGAGAACCATTTTGCACACTTGGGTTATGGCGCGGCAGACTGCCCAGTGCTTGGCACAGAGTTCTCAAGAAGGGTTTGGTGTCCCATCAAAGACTCTACTGAGTGTCTGCTCCATGTGGGGCTCTGCTCCAGGACTGGGAGCCTGAAGAGACCAGACAGCTGAGGTCCCAGCCCAGAGCGCTGACACTGGAGGAGGAGACCATCAATACACAAGTGAAAGTAACCCCATGAGCTCATTTCAGATGGTAGTGAGTGCTGCATAGCACAAGACCCAGGGATCACACCTCAAGACTGCTTCAGAGGGGACCTAGAGGGGCCTCTCTGAAGAGGGGACGCTGGGCTACGGAGAAGGAGCTGAAAGTGAAGGTCAGTGAGAAGGCATTCCAAGCCAGGTGCAAGGGGCGGCAGGTGGGACTTGGCTTACAGGAGAATAGTCAGACGGGGGCCCAGAGGGTGGCAGCTGGTGTTCTCAGGGGCATCAGCAGGGAAAGGCACAGGGGTCCCGCTCTTTATTCTCAGTGTGATGGGAAGTCAGGGGCAGGAAGTGAAGTGGGTAAGAGACCTGATCTGATTTACTTCTTTTAAAGAATGGCTCCAGCGACAGGGGATGATCTGCAGTGAAGCACAGGGCAGGCTGCAGCCGCCTGACTGACTCAGTGTGCTCGCCAGCCTCGTGGCCTCACTACCCGACAGGCTCCAGGCCTTCACAGACTCTGTTGGTCAACGCCACACAGCAGACGGTACGGGGACTTAGTCTGCTGGGAAGCAAAAGTTTCCAGCACGTCCTGGCTTCTTTTCTCTCTCTTCACTTTCCCTTAACTAACATTTCCTCTTGTCCCTTTACCAATTCTGAGTCCTTCTGTCCTTGATTTGCCTTTCTTAGTCTTCTCCCCACTCCCTCCCCACTGCTTCCCCCTCCCCATATCAAACACATGTGCTTTCTCTTCAAGGACCAAGCAAATATTTCTTCCCCACCTGCCGTATGCTAAGCATGTAATATCTATGTAGATACATACATACACTTGTAATATTTATGACAATTGTCACAGGACTCCCTCAGTTGCAGAAACCCAAGCCACATTGGCCTGGAATGGATGGCTGCTGTAACTGAAAAGTTCATGTGTAGAACTTCAGGCATAGCTGGATCCAGGAGTGCAAACCATGTCCCTAGGACTTCATTATGTACTGAATGTTTATGTCCCCCCTAAATTCATACATTGAAGCCTCAGCCCCCAATGTATTTGGAGATAGGGTCTTTATGGAGGTCATCAGGTTAAATGAGGTCACAAAGGTGGGCTTTGATCTGATAGGATCAGTGTCCTTATGAGAAGACACACAAGAGTGTGATCTCTCTCTCCCTGCGCCCACCACACAAGGACATGGTGAGAAGGTGGCCATCTACAAGCCAAGACAAGAGGCCTCATAATGAAACCTTCCTTGCCAGCACCTCTATATTGGAGTTCCCAAGCTCCCAGAAACCGTGAGATATAAGTGTCTTGTTTGAGCCACCCGGTCCATGGCATTTTGTGATGGCAGTCCAAGCTGAGTGAGACAGATTCCGTTTCTTTCATCTCTCAGCTCTACTTTCCTCTGAGATAGAGTCATTATCAAACAAGCCCATCCTTCAGCAGCTCCAAGCTACACACTCACCACTCCCCACCCTGGGGAGAGCCGGCTTCTCTTTGCCAACAGTTCCAACAAAGGTACCAGAACATAGTCTTGAGGGCCAGGCCTGGATCACCCACCCACACCTGACCCCAGAGGCCAGGGTCAGCCCTGCCTGAACAACAGAGAGACGAAGGTTTCCCAGTGAGAACCATGCAGGGGGAATATGAGGGCCAGGCAGAAACAGCAGAGCCCACCATGTTTGGGGTGAAGATGTGAAGGCTCAGAGAGCTGAGAGACTTTCCCGGGATCCCCAGAGCTGCCAAGGCTGCTGAGTCCTTGCCACCTCCCTCTGTCCCTGCAGCCTCCTCCAGGCATCTCCTATGACTATCAGGTCACCCAGCTCCCCACCCCCCCGTACCCTGTCTCCTACCTCCCTCCTCATCACTGGCTACTATCAGTGTCACTCACCAAACAGGGACTCCCGGGGCTCAGGAAGATGGATGGCTCCGCTCACCCTCACTCAGCCCCTTTACTCCCCCAGAACCTATGAGAGACCAGATGGATGGGTCCAGAGGAGGGAGGATGGGGAGGGCCATCCGGGTCCAGCCAGAGTCCACCTGCACAGCTCAGGTGTGGGGGTCGCCCTGCCTTGCCGCCTCTGTGACCCCATGGGAGTCCACGGTCACTGTCCCGAATTAAGCTGTGGGTCGTGGTTATGAATATTCAGGCACTACCCCAAGTATGCCAAAACCACAACCACTGTATCTTCCTATTGAGTTCCTCTTTATTTCCAATCTCCGTTTTCTGCCCAACAGTAGAAAATAAGACCTGGTTAGTTTAGCGATTCGGGTTTAAACTCAGTTGATTCAGGGTCCCCTCTCCCCCATCTCCCTGTCGCCAAACTCCAGCAAATGTGGGTGGTGTCAGAACATGAGGGAGGGCAGTGACAAGTGGGTCATAGGTCCATGTTGACCCTTCTGGCACCCCCAAGACATACATGAGGACCTCTGGTTCTTGGCTGTCATCTCCCTTCAATGTTGGCAGCCGACAAGGTATCTGTCAGCTGATTGTGGTCCCTGATTGTAAGGGCCAAGACAGTTTTGATGGTGGCCCCTCTCATCACAACTTGTCTGCTCCCCCAGTGCTCTGAGGCTGGGACACTCACCGTGTCTCAGGCCTGAGCTTTGAGCCACCTCTCACCCCCTGTCTCCAGTCACCACACCTTATCAGGAAACAAAGCTCAGGTGTTCCCTCAATCAGATTCCCAACTGCCCCCAAGGCTAATCCTCCCCAGCCCCACTCCGGAGACTCACCCCCAACACACACACACACACGAGAGCCCAGCAGGTCCCAGCTCACCCTTCCACTCCCCATACTCCCCTTTCCCAGCCAGCCGGAATTTCTAACCTCATCTCCCTGTGACAAGGGCAAAAAACTCACTGGCAGATAGTGCTCCAGATTTACTGTTCATGATGGGACCGGGCCCTGTGGAGAAGGCACTACAGGCAGCACCAGCCCACACTGGGGAAGACTTCACAGTGTCACCCGCCCCAGGCTGGCTGGGGTGACACGACAACCCTGGGAGACAAGAACATATCTGATGATACTCTCCACGTGGGCACTTGGGGCGGCTGCTGTGGTGGTGCCTCTCTCTGGGGCAAGTCCATCAGGGAGTCAGGATGCCTGGTGAGGAGCTCCTGGGAGAGGCCAGAAAGACTGTCCAGCCTGTCACAAAGAGGCCAAGATGACCTGGAAATCAAGAGCATGGTGAGCATGGGCAGTTGGTGACCATGGCCAAGGGGCTGAAACCGGAGCCGGAGGAGCCAGGCGTCCGGGCGTGCCTCTCAGGTTCTCTGTGTTTATACCTTTGTGAAGTCCCAGAAATAACAAAACTGTGCTTGGGGGACCCAAGAAAAAGGTTATTCACACGGGAGCCAGGAAATAAAAAGGGGCAGCACTTGCCACCAAACCCTGAAGGGTAGGTGGCAGGAACCAGACAGAAAGACCCCCAGAGAAAGTGAAATTTAGGATGCAGTGGTCCAGGCTTCATTCTTGGAAGCAGGAGCCCCTTGCAGGGGGTCCCAACTCAGAGGAAAGATTGCAGACTCCAGACAGTATTCATTTGTCTGGTCATCTGGCCCCCTGCCAGGCTTCTGGACTCTAAGACCCTCAAGATACTGATTGCATTAGTCAAGTATCTTCTGGTTCCCAGTGGCCAAAGCCCCACTGTGACTATCTTAATCACATTTAAAAATTCACTGACTTACAACCGAAAGTCAGTCGGTGGCTGAGATGGCCACCGAGAGCTTCAGAGAAGTTTCATTTTATGTGTCAACTTGACTGGGTCACAGGGTGCCCAGGTATTTGGTCAAATGTTGTTCTGGGTGTGTCTGTGAGGTTTTTTCTGGATGATATTCTCATTCGAATTGGTAGACCGAGCAAAGCAGATTGCTCTCCTTGGTTTGGGTGGGCCTCACCCAATCTGTCGAAGGCCTGAAAAGAACAAAAAGGCTGACTCTCCCAAGTAAGAGAGAATTCCTCCTGCCTGACTACCTTCGAACTGGGACACTGGCTTTCTCCTGCCTTCAAAGTCAAACTGAACATCGGTTCCTCCCAAGTCTTGAGCCTGCTGCCCTTTGTACTGGAAAGACGCCATTGGCTCTCCTAGGTCTGCAGCTTGTCGACTCCCTCTGCAAATCTGGGGACTTCGCAGCCTCCATAATCATGTAAGCCAATTCTCTCTCTCTCTCTCTCTCTCTCTTTCCCCCTTGTTGGTTCTCTTTCTCTGGAGAACTCCTTTGAAGGAAGGAGGCTTCAAGCTCAGGTCAAGAAGTAGCTGAAGCTGCCTCACGTGGCCAGGGTCACACTGAGATGAAGCACACCCAGAGAGCAGAGCTGGGGATGCAGGAAAGCCCCACCTCTCTCTCTCAGATAAGCTTTTGGAGAGTCTGGAGCCCAGAGGTACACCGAGCTCTTGCCACCAGCTCCTGAAGTTGCCTCGAAAAGCAACTCCTCACACTAGGATGGCTGGAATCAAAAAGTCAGACAGTAACAAGTGCTGGCGAGAAATATGGAGAAATTGGAATTCTCGCACACTACTGGTGAGAATGGAAAGTGGTGCAGCTGCTTTAGAACGTCTGGAGGACCCTCACACGCAGAGTTACCATATGACCCAGCAGGTTCACTCCTAGGCAGGCACCCACGAGAAAGGAAAACATAAGTCCACACAGAAACATGTACACGAATGTTCATAGCACTATTCATAATAGTCAAAAATAGGTGGAAACAACCCAAATGTCCATCAACTGATGAATGGTCTGTCTATCCATGCAATAGAATATTATTCAGCTACAGAAGGAATGAAGTTCCGATAGATGCTACAGCATGGATGAACCCTGAAAATATGATGTTAAGTGACATAAGCCAGACACAAAGGCCACATAGTGTATGATTCCATTCACATGAAATGTCCAGAAATAGAGACCTATAGAGAAAGAAAGAAGATAAATGGTCGCCTAGGGTTGGAGAGACAATTTAGAATACTTTCATCACCTCAGAGGTGATGAAAGTGTTCTAAATTGACTGCGATGATGGTTACGTGTATCTGTGAATACACTAAAAACAACTGAATGGTACACTTTGAATGCGTGAAGTGTGTAGTATATAAATTATATCACAATAAAGCTGTTTCAGAAAGAAAAAAAAGTAACTGTTTCTTGTAATCTTTGCAATTTGACTCCCCAGAGAGTTCTGGAACCTGAGTCTTTGTCCCAGGATAGAGAGCCTGGTCCCTAACAGGCCACTGCCCCCATTCCTCTAACCACCCCTCCCACACCCCTGAGAGCTGGCCCCGAATGCCGTCCCTGAACAGGGGCCTCGGCCCCTACCTGTGGGCCTGAGCTAAGTCTCCTACAGTCAGCCGGACCCTCGGGTCTCTGTGCTGCCTTCAGGGAGCCAGGGCCCCTGGAGGACCCATGCTCGCCACACCCTGCCCTGTGTTGCCGCCATCCACAAACTCAACTTTGCCTTTTTCCCGAGCAATGCCGGCCGACTACCCTGCCACACAATGTCCTCTGATTTCTGCTCTCCAGCCCTTGCCTGTGGTCCCACCACCATGTCCAGGGTGATGTCTGTTGGCCCTTTGCCTGCCTCAGTGGAACCCTGCCCTCCACCCTGTGGGGCCATGCCTAGAGCTCTGGGGGTCCGGTCTCCCTCATCCACTCTGACGCCCTGTCCAACCAGCTCTTTGCTGCTCCCCTCTCTTCCGCCCACTTGGGCAGGAACCCAAGAGTGAACCTTCCTGCACTTTCACTTGCAGTCACTGGGAGGCAGGTGGTGGTGGCGGCCACTCTGAGCAGCTGGCTAGAGACCCTTTGGGGCAGCAACTGGGCAGCATCTCCTCCAACTGAAGATGCACACCCCTCCCCGCCAGCTTGTTCACTGCTCACCTGCCCTCAAGAAACTGGCCCAGGTGTCCAGGAAGAGGACAAGGATCCTTGCAGCATGCTCCGTAATTGTGAAAAGCTGGAAGCCACCCGAGTGCTCATCAAGGGGATATTGGGGAGCTAAAACACAGGTTCATCACGGAAGGACCACATGGCAGTTCTAAGAAGCATGGAGACTCACATGGATCTAGGCACACGGAGCTGGAAAATATTGAGTGCAAAATACAAGGGGCCAGATAGTAGCAGTTAAGAATGGGAGAAAAAAATCCACTAAAGAGCACTACCTCTTTTAAGGTTTCTTTATATATTTGTAAAATCGAGAGGAAAAAAATCTTTATAGCAGTTACCTCTGGGGAAGGGGAAGAAGGGGTGGGGCTGGGGCTGGTGGGCACAGGGGCTTTACCTGGAAGGTTCTAATTTTTTCAGAAAGAGAACAGATCCTTGTATGACATGTGTAATTTATCATAACTGAAGAAAGACAAAGAATTCCAACAGCTGGGCCACATGCCCCTGGTGCCAGCCTTGCTCCTGGCTCCCCACCCACCCCTGACTCCCCCACTGGCCCCAACCCGTCCCCCCACGCCTCAGGTCTTCCTTCAGTCCCATCTCTCCAGCAGGCCCCAGAGCTAGAGCGGGTAGATCTTCCATTTAAAACTCCTCATCCGCGGCTCACTGGGGAGTTTCTTATTCCCTTTCAAATGTAACTGTCTGTCACCAATGATAGTCTTTTTCGATTTCATTTCCTTCAGCTCCTGCCAGCCACTCTGAGATCCTCCTCCCCATCCCTGCTGCCCGCCCCGCTCCCAGCCCCAAGTCAGGGGGAAAAAAAATACATTTTTGCCTTTACTATGATGTATGTGATCCCATAAAATAGTGAAACAGATATGAAAGGTTGAGAGAAGGTAGATAAATGGCTCCTATTATTCTACCAATCAAATGAAATACCTCTCCACGTCCTCATTTGAATGATAATAAAACTCAGAGAGGCTGCTGGTTCGCTGTTGTCATCGCTGTTGTCATCACTGGCAGCAGCTCCAGCCCAGAGCCACAGGCCAAGGTAACCTTGGGGTGTCCTCTGCAGCCGGCAGGGGCCTGCAGCCCCCATCTCCTCGCCTCTCCCCTACCCAGGGCTCCCTCTACTCCTGCTCCCATCCTCCTTTCCCTGCCCAGCCACCCCAACCCCAGCTCACCCACCAGACACTTATGCACCTGTCTGCCCAGCCCCCAGCTCCCTCTAAGGCCCCCAGGGCAGAAGCAGGGCGCAGGATAAAAAGCCGCCCACCCCCCTCCCCAGAATGCCCTCTTTCTCCACCACAGCCTTTCAGCACCCTTCCCAGCCTTCCCTGCCCAGACCTCCTCTGAAATCCCCCAACCTCCGATCTAGGCCAACTACCTGTCCTGGACATTCCCATGCCACTGGCCTCATGCCTCGGTGACAGGTCTGTAACCTGTGTCTTGTTCTGTCTCTAGTCCAGGGCACATCTGTCTCCGCTGCTTAACTCTGAATTCCTGAAGTCAAGGCCATGTGAGATGGGCTTGGCAGCAGCCTCACAGCCTAAACACGTACTCAGAGTCTCGTCCATCCCACCTACATTGACCAGACACGCATGGAGCCCCTTCTAGGTCCCGACGCTGTGTCAGCAAAAGATCAGGTGGGCATCCCTTCCTGAGCGCGGCTCCTCCGTGGGTGCAGAGTGCAGATAAGGCCACCTCCCCGTCTGAGCCCTACAATCCCAGAACCTTCCATGCTTACAGTTCAGTTTCCCATGGATTTGCAGAGCCTCCCGTGAGTCCCTGCCTGACAACTAGGAGACAACTGTGGCTTTTTCTTTCTCTGTTTTCCTCTACTTTTTAGGGCACAGCACTTAAAGACTCACTCCCTCCCCACCACACACAGACCTGGTGGGCTGTCAGTCACGAGCCCTTGTACCCTGGTTGGTACTGGCACAGGCCAGTGAGGCCAGGCACACCCCTCTCTGAGATTTTGACTCTTCAGCAGAATTTTTCGTCCTGATGGCCACACCCTAGAAAGACTTTCCTTTAAGTTCTCACTACTTAGACCCCCAGCACTGCCCTAATTTCTGCCCTTTCCTTCCAATAAATTCCCCTTGCTTAAGGTGGCCAAGATCAGTTTCTGTCCCAAGAAGTGATCGAGGTCTGAACAATGCCCTAGCTTGCCTCCAGGACATTGAGACTTGCTCCGTCATCTTGCCCAACTGTGACATCTCATTGCCCTGCCCCTCCCCATTAGAACAGGACCCATCCGAATTGGCTCCTCCACCTGTCTCCCCAGCACCAGGGACAGTGCCTGACCACAGGAGGTGGTTGACAGGTAAGGATGCCCATTTTAGAGATGAGGAAGACTAGCCCCAGGGGCAAGCGGCAAGTCAGGATCCAAATCTACATCTCCTCTCCCCTAGGCTGGGACTCCGCCCTCTGCACTGGTTGCTCCTAAATACGATGCTCTCTCTCCTGGGTTTCTTCAAGCCAAGGAAAGTCTGGGAGATGAGTCTCCTGAGAGACGAGCCAGAACTGAAGGAGCGAGCATAGTTAGCAGGGTTAACCGTGAGCAACAGAACACCCGCAGAGTGCACTGGGAGGCTGCCGGGCAACTCACTGAGCTAACTGCTGGCAGGACATCCCAGCCTGGAAAGGGCCCAGAGCAAGGGTTTCTCGGAGCCCACGCCAGCCACTTCTCAGTCCTTGTGTCAGAACTACCTCTTAGCTCTGGGTCAGAGATGGTCTGGTGATCCCCCTTTGGCCAGGGTGAGGCTTTTGTGGACGGTCCCCACTAGGCTGCACATGATGGAGGAGGAGGACCACCAAGAGAAACAAACGGCCCTGTCACCTTCAGCAAGGGGAGCAGACTTGGGCAGCCGAAGCCCCACAAGCTAACAAGCCAGGCCCCCAGACTCTGTCACTCCTGGTTCTGGCCCAGCTTGGTCTCCCAAGAGCTGCTTTGAGCCTGGCCCCATTGCCCAGGTTTCCAGCAAGGTTAGGATCACAGGCGTGGAGAGCCGAGGGCTCCTGGAGGGGAACCTGAGGCCCGTGAAGAGGCAGTGACAGAGCCCAGGTCCTTCCCAGCCTAGCAGGGGGCCAAGCCTGACCAGGGCCCCTCAGGTCTCCACCAAGAAAGGGCAGCACACTGGGGACAGGAGCCAGGAGCCGAGTAACCCGCAGCAGGCCACTACAGCCCCGAGCCCCCATCTCGTGTATAAAATGAGGCTGCTTTGTGTACCCAACATGAAGGAACACCACTCAGCAGTAAAAGGGACCAACTAGACACACCCAAAGACGTCGGTGAGTCTCAGAAGCACCACGCTAAATGGCAGAGCCAGACTCAAAGGGCTGCATGTATATGATTCCACACGGAGTCACTCGTGGTAGTCATGCTCTGCAAAGCCATCACAGACACTGAATTTGTGACTATTGTGCCACTGCTCCTAAGCGAATACGGGGTTAGGTTCTTGCGAGCCTCTGGTCACAGCACTTTCATCAACCAATCAATACATAACTTTGTCGTGTGTGTGTTTCTGTTTAAAGACACGTTATTCAATATATATTGTTGATTCATTAACTTTGAGCTCACGGCCACTGTAAGTCATGCCTGAATGAAGCTCATCTAACACACATATCTCCTCAAGGCACGTCACAGCCTTCCCACGCTTAGGAACACTATACGGCACTTTGGCGCCACACTTGGCGGACATTCTAAACAGAAAAGCCACCAACAAAAAACACAAAAGAGTGAAAAACATGGCATTAAACAGACTGCAAAAAAGGAGATGTTTCCAGCTTACACAAGAAGGTGGAGCATTGCCCTGTTCAGCCTCTGCTGGGAGTGTGTGCTTCAGGCACATTAAAATTTTCACCACTCTGCACATGTCTATGATTGACCATGAAAGCACTGTGAGTATTGATTTGGAGGTTACAAATAAATTTTAACAAGTAAATGAGTTCACAAATGTGGAATCTACGAATACTGAGGAATGACTGTATATGAAACCCTAGAGAACAGAATCAAACTGTGGGTGACAAGAAGCAGATCAGTGGTTGTCTAACAGCAGGTGGAGCAGAGGCCGACGTGGGCGGACCACAGGGCGTCCTCTGGGTGATGAAAACGTTCTCCATCTTGATTGTGGTAGGGGTTACACAGGGAACAAATCTATAGAACTCATTGAACTATACATTTAAAATAGGTATGTTTTATTGTTTGTAAACTATACCTCGATGACGTTGACTTCACAAAAAATGACTTGGTGTGATGTCTGATCGTTCTGCCATTCCTCTTGGGATCTTGGGGCCTGCCCCTGGGAAGGGTCACTGCAGGACAAATGAAGAGGCAGGAGTGCCCACCGGGGCGTGTACGACCTGGAACTCCAGCTTCTCCCACCCAGACATTCTCATTCCCATTGTGTCAATAAAAATTCTTCTGGGTGCAGATGACGAAACCCCAATTTGAACCAGCTTAGACAAAAAAAAAAGGGGGGTGGGGAGCAGCTTTATTGGCTCATGTCATTGGAAGGAGCAAGAAAGCTCTGCATCAGACATGGCTAGATCTAGGGCTCAAGTGTGGTCACCAGGCCACGGCTGGTCACCCTCTCCTGACTATATCTCCCTGTCATCTTCACTCTGGGACCATGAGCAGGAAGGTGGGCAACAGAATCCCAAGGAGAGGGGTCTTTCCTGTCTCAGCAAAGACTCAGAAGCAGGCACTTTTTTCCCAACTCTCCACAGCCAAGGGGATGGAACATGCCGACTGGTCCGGCCCGTGTCCCGTACCCACTTCCCTTGAAGAACATGGACCAAGAGTTGGTGAGATTTCTCCCAAAAAGAAAACCCAGGTGCCATTTCCAGAAGATGGGAAAGAGACAGGGACTAGGCAGAGACAGTAGATGCCCAATACCAGTTTGCCTTGAGCCAGGGCTACTTTTCCCAGGTATGTCACAGAAATATCAAAGACCCAAACCTAGCAGGGCATGGATGGGAAGTGGATATTAGACTTAATCTTCTAAAACCCCATGGAAAACAGCGGGATATTCTAACTCTAAGTGTCCCGAGAGGAAGAACAGAAATATTTCCTGGGGCCTGTGCCTCTTATCTCTGCAGCTCCCATGGATTAGAAGACACCACCTGGCTCCGTGGCCCCATCTTTCCGCTCCCAATGCAGAATCCAGGTGCCATCGGCTCCTCTTGCCATCGAGCTTCTACTGACCTAAACATCTTGTCCCTGTTTTTGGACCAACACCAAGTATTTTGAAAACTACCTCTTTTCCTGGCCTCCCAAGAGCTCTCTCATTCAGTTCTGGTCTTAGGGTAATATTGTGCTTCTATATTTTTGGCAGGACCACGATCACGGAACCTCTTGAGCACCAGTGAATGCTCTCAGACTTTTGTTATTAGAGGATCAGTCCTGTCCCCACCTCTTGCAAGAACTCCAGGACACACTGATTTTCTCTTCAATTTAATAAACAGTTAAGTATCTGTTTAATGGAAAACAAGATAAAAGAGATGGTCCCTTATCTCTTCCTTTCTAATCTTTCTACTTCTTGTTATCTTGTGTTATTGCATTGGTTGGGCCTCAAAGCAATGCTGCAGGGCACCGCTGACAGCATCCTCGTCCTAGCCCTGCTAGTAATGTTTCAGCATTAAGTATAACGTTCACCGCGTTTGTTCTTTAGCAGGTTAAAGAAATTCCCTTTTATTTCTAGTTGCTAAGAAATTGTGATTTTTTAAAAATCATAAAAAATCATAAAAATCATAAAAAATCATAAAAATCATAAATTGAAAATTTTCAAATGCTTTTTCTAGATAATATTTTACTGGGACCTGTAATCCAAAAGCTATACTGCCCTGAGCTCTAGTAAAGGAAAGACAGGAGGCCAGAGGAGGCGGGAGGAGGGCCAGGGACAGCCAGGAAGATGAAGGAACATTTGAGTAGGTCCCTCAAGGATGCAAAGAAACCGACTGGCATCAACGAGGGGGGTGGCATTGTGCATTTGTGAGACGATCTAAGCAAGGATATGGAGGTGGGACATGTCTTCAGAGAATGGGGATGAGTCTGGTGTGGTCCTTTCCTGTGAGATCCTGCTCCTGGTTTGCAAATGCATGCCCACTGTGGGTCCAGGACATGCCCCAGCCCTGCAAGAATGATGACTTGAACATTCAACAGTGAAGTCAGCACATAGGGCAAAAGTCAGAATGGTCAAGATTACCCTTGAAAATTGCTTAAATTGCCCATAAAAACATAGGTAGGTTTTATGTCTTAAACCCTATAAGAACTTTAGAGTGCTTCTGCTTGCCTACCAGGCTGGCTCCAACCCACTTCCATACTAAGCTTTATCCTGTAACACTCTTTAGTAGGTGTGTTAGTTGCTGGGAGGATTACCTGGGTAGTATCTCGTGTCAGCTGGAAGCTAGACAATGCAGAGGTCACTGTTCCGTGCAGGACATCGCTGTTCCATGCAGGATGTCACTGTTCTGTGCATGCAGCTGGCACCGGACACCTTTTCCCAGGATGGCCAAGAAGTCTCTTGTGTCTCCTTTAAGTCAGGCTGAGGCTGGCCTGGACGCCCCTGGGGATACCCCCACCCCTGCAATCTGCAGGCACTGGCGACACCCTCCCCCTTGCAATCTGCAGGGAGTGAAAGAGGTCTTGGCCGGGCTGGCTTCCCTGGGGTCCTCCAGCCTAGCTGACTCACATGGGACCTTGCTCCCTGCCTTTGTGTATGGTCAACACCACCTCAAGAAAGGTGTCCTGTCCACCATAACCTCACAGACGTGACAACTAGGCTTCTGGCTTGACCATGCCCCTCTGCTTCACTGCTCATCTCCCCTTCACTGGCCACACTCCAGCCACACTGCCCCCTCTTTTGCCTCAAACACCCCAAGCTCATTCCCACCTCAGGACCTTTGTGCTGCCTCTTCCCTTTGCCTAGAATGCTTTTCCTCCTCACCATTCGGGTCTCAGCTCACATGGTGCCTCCTCAGAGAGGCTTCCTGAGGTCCCTTCTTCCTGAAGCAATACCGCCATTCAGGCACCCCCATCACATAACCCTGTTTATTTTCTTCTGAGCATCTATCACCATTTATTATGATCTTAAGTATTTATTTCCCCAGTTATTGTCTATCTGCCCCCAACCCAGGAAAGAGGATCTTGACTGTCTTGGTCACCTCGCAGCTACCTGGCTCATGGTAAGCACTTAAAGATTTGTTGACCGACTATACAATGGAATTCTTGTTTCTGGTCAGCCCCTATGCTGCCCAATCCAGCTTTGGAATGTCTCCCTTACTCCCACCTACACAAAACTAATCGGGGACACTGACGGCCTTACCTTCGGGCTCCAACATTCATAGCCTTCCTGGGATTCCATCCTTGAACACCTGCTAGACTGACCCCTGCCCCTGCCCCAATGGGCAGCTGCATTCCAGAGCTCCTCTGCCCACCTGCGTGCCCGTCCTGCCCCAGGGCCCAGGCTGAGGGCCTGATGGCAGCCTGGGGGTTGGGGGTGAGGTGGGTAGGGGCAGCTGCAGACCACCCAACTGAGCCGTGGGCCTGCTCAGTGCATCTCCATCTCCTGCCCGCCTCGCCGCCCCGCGTGGGCCTCCAGATGAGCGTCCTTCAGCAGCAGCGCCTCCCGCCCCATTCATCCCCATTAGCTGCTGTCCACACTGGACCGGATGGAGATCAATTACCAGTGCTGGCCACTGAACCGTGCTAATGAGGATGTACGCTCTCTCAGCTGGTGGCAGGGATGGGTGGGAGGGGCAGGGGAGGCAGAGGGGTGGAGAGGGGCAATGAGGGCCTACCTCACTAAAGATTTGGGGGGCAGAGACGCCCAGGGACCCAGGTTTAGCTCAACCGTGTGCAGGAGTAGAAGAGAGAGCCTGGCTGGGGATTAGAGACTCAGGGATCAGGGGTGACACTGTGGAGAAGAGGAGCACCCCAGGCCTGGTCCCCGCTGCCTCCCACTCTTTGAACCTTTGCTCTGGCCCTCCCCTCCCTGCATGTACCCCACACCCTGAGGGCCTGCTCATACGTCCGCAACGCTCCTAAACCACCTCCACTCTTACCCAGATGAAAACAACCCCAGCCTCATGGCACCCAGCCACACTGGACCTCACTCTATACGATTCTGACTACACCAGGTCATCCTGACCTGTATGAAAAAGCCCAATCTCTCTCATAAGAGCAATGCAAAGGAAAATCACAAGGAGAGGTGTCTTCTTCTATCAGATTGGCAGAGGTGCATGAGGCAGTGCCTGCTCTGGCTGCCGGGAGCAAAAGGAGCAGGTACATCTTAGTAAATGTGTTTGACCTCTTCAAAGGGCAATTTGGTAATAGCTATGGACATTTAAAATGCATGTGTCCTTTAACCCAGCCATCCACTCCTAAGTATTTATCCTCCGAGATATGAGTGCGCCAAAATAAAAGTACTAGGGGGTTCACTGCCTGCAGACACCCTGCACGTCCATCAGGAGTGGCTGTGAAAGTTGATCAGGACACATCACACAAGGGGGTGTCCCCAGCCTTGTCGCCTGTGGAGTGAGATAAGCAGAGTGCCCCTCTCCCAGCCATTGGGGGAGTGGCTCAGTTAATATAAATAATGTGCTGAGAGGAGCACTCAGCACATAGTAAGTGTAAGTCCTTGCTATTATTATCGGTTTGCTGTTGTTGAAAAGAATTGGGTGGATCTATACATACCGATATGTAATTATCTCCCAGAAATGCTGGTCAGTGAAAAATGCAAACAGAAGAGTGTGCAGAGGCCATGCAGTGTGTGGACTGGATCTGGCTTGCTTTGTTTCGTGAGGAGAGCAGCTTTTGAATGCATAGACCATCTCTGGCAGGATGAAACAAGACCAAGGACAGTGGCTGCCTCCAGGGAGGGGAGAATACAGGGAGAGAGGGAAACCTGCACACACCCTCCATGCAGTTTACAGTTTGTAACCACAGGCCTGCACCGCCTATTCAAACAAATAAATCACTTATGAAGACTGGCGACTCACCTGTCTGTGTCTCCCACCAGACCATGAGCCCTCTGAGGACAGGAACTTTGTCAGAACTGCTGCCGAACTCCCGGCACTGAGCATATGTGGCCCACGTGAGGTACGGGGCAAACGTTGGCTGACAGGTGAGTCCGCTGGGATCCCATGTGGACCTTGCCGGGACCTCTCACACCAGGCATGGTTCCCAGAAGACTGGGGGTGGGGCACACTGAGTCAGGGTCTGGCCTTGGCAGGAGGCAGGCCTGGGGAGCTACTTCCCAGACAGAATTATCCCTGGAAGCAGGACCCAGGTGTCCAGGAGCATCCAGACCTCCAGGCGCCTAAGGCAGCCTTCAATCAAAGGCTAGATTCTCCAACCACAGAGGTCCATCTGCACGCAGGTGTCCCCACCTGCCTGCGTAGCTGCACAGGGGGCCAGGGAGGCATTACCGTGGTAACAGCCCTGGCAGTGCCAAAGGGCTAATTACATGGTTTTCACATCTCTGATAGGCATGAGTGTCAGGCCAATGCATGGGCTAAGATGCAAAATGCGGCCTCTAGGCCCTGGAAGGGTCCTGCTGGGGCCACCTCTGCCATCAGCCCCAATTTGAGGGCACCCTCCCCTGTAGCCCTTGTCCTCCTGCCCCAGTGAAGCAATGGCTGCTCCAACTGGAACCTCCAGGACAGAGAGCTTGGCTCTGCCCCTAACCAGAGCCTTGGGGTATAAAGAGCCCCAAAGCAGGAATGGCTGGACTGTCCACCACCCAACGGGTAAGGGATAGAGAGGCAGGCATGGCTGTCTGCAGGAAAACACCCCCACGGTCACATGAAATGAGCAGCTTTAATGCACAGACATGACTAGGTCTTCAAAACACATCGTGGGGCAAAAAGGCAAGCCACAGCGAGATGGGGACAGTCATTGACACCTTAAACACACAAAAAAACAACCCTGAACATTTTCTGTGGGTGCATAACATGAGTGCAAAATTTGGAGAATACAACAAGTCTGGAAGGATCTACAGCTCACAGCTGTGATGACACTGGGGAAGGGGAGGGTAGGGCACCTGAACTGCCTCCATTTTTAAAGTAAGTTTGGTGCCTGTTTTACCTGTGCTACCAAAATAATTTAAGATAAAAATAAAGTCTTTGCTCCCTCTTGCTTTCTCAGCAAGGCCTCCTTTGAGCACCCAATTTAATAGCGAGGCCTGCCCTGTCCGCACACTGCCAAGGCTCTGTACTTGCTATATGCTCTACTATTGCCATGGCACTCACACCCTCTCCCAGGTGACCGAATCAGGACCAAGCTCACTGTGTGTCATCTCCCTTCCTAGGTTGGAGGTTGACAATTCGAGTGATGAGGCAAAGCCAGCTCACTGCCTGTTTTCACATAGCTCAAGGGCTAAGAATGGTTTTGTGTTTTTAATGGTTGAAAATCAAAAGAGGGATAATATTTTGTGACACATGAAAATTACATGAAATTCTAATTTCAGTGTCCAGAGAATTTTGTTGGAACACTGCCACGCCCATTCATTTGTCTCATCGAGAGCTGCTTTCTGCTATAAAGGCAGTGTTGAGTGGCTCAAAAGCCTCAACTATTTACTCTTTGGCCCTTTGCAGAAAAGGCGGCTGACCCCAGGTCTGGACTGTGAGCGCTGAGAGGGGATCTCAGTTTTGTTCCCTTTTGTATCCCAAGTGCCTACAACAGTGTCTGGCACATAGCAGGTGCTCAGTAAGTCTGGCCGAATGAGTGAATGGAAGTATATGTGGTGGAGCATGTCGCTTTAGCCTCCTGGAAAAAGTGACGACCCCCCCTCCCCCGCCCCGCCCCAGCTCTGTCTGGCTGACATCACCGCCTGTCGGGGGGCTCGAAGGTGGGCTGAGGTCTCCCTGAGCTGCAGAAGAGGCAGGGGAGGGGGTGGGGTGCAGTACTGTTAGCTCCGAGTCCCTGGAAAGGACAAAGAAGTGGGCGGCAAGGTCTGGATTTAGCAACAAGTGGGACCCCCGGTCTCCGGAAGGGGTGGCACGGCCTTACTCAGTCGCAGGGGTCCCCTCTGTGACCTCCACACCCACTTCCGCTCCCTGCCCTCTGCCACCCCTGCGCCGGTCAGCTGTGCTTTGGTGCCCTCTGGTGGGCACCAGGAGCAGCTCCCTCCAAGGCAAGCGCCACTTAAGTCTCGTTGGCCACCCTCCGGGAGGGAAACTGACCTGACCTCCCTGGCCCAATCGACCACCCGCCGCCCAGGATCTCTCTGTCCCTTCCCGTCCCTACTCTGGCCCTCTCTCTGTGGCAGCCCAGTGTCGCAGGATGCCCTCCCGCCGAGCTGCAAGCCCTTTCTCTGGTCAGACTGGGCAGGCCCAGGGCTCCTAGGGGGCTCCTAAGCTGCCAGACAGTGCCCACCTCTGTCACCTCCAGTGTGCATCCCTCTCTGACAGAGGATGGGAAGGTCGCCCTTGTCCCCATGGCCCAGGGATCCACCTACAGCGATGGGCAGGGGCAGCCTAAAAATCTTCCTTGTATTTTCCACACACCTGGAGAGGTCCCCAACCCAGCAAGGGCTTCCTCAGTACAAGTAAAAGAACTTTTCCAAGTTCTGCTTTGGAAACAGGAAATTTGTCTCTAACCAGCATGATATCCCACCTAGCAGGGATCATTACGTGCTCGTCACCATGTCCACACTGCACCACTAGCAGCTGTTCTGTCTGCCTCTGCCAAGAGACTGTGGGCTCGGGAGGGCAAGAGCAGCTCTGAGCTGCCTCGGTAACCCCAGCCTCCAGCCAGAGCCTACCGGAGTAGGTGGGGCATGAATGGGTAGATGGATGGTTGAGTGAATAGATGAGTAGGTGGGTGGATGAATGCACGTCCTGTGGCAGAATTGAGCTTTGCAGAACTCTAGGTCCCAGCCAGGGTCACGATCACTCCTACCAGTCATTCTTATCCCATCTCATGAATCCTATTTCCAAATATAACCTGGTCTCACCACTTCCTTCTGCCCCTCACCCACTCCCACATCTCCAGCACCCCAGCCTCCGTCATGCTGAGCCCACTCTGGCTTCAGGGCCTTTAGGGCAGCTGGTATCAAAACCTGGAACACTGTCCTCTCAGAACTTACCAGAGATGGTACCCCCTCTCCCTGGTCAGTCCATCAAGGGGTCCCTTCTCCCCCCACCCCACACCAGCCATCAATGTCTAGCCCATCACCCTTACATTCTCTATAGCATATATTACCTGCCTACTTGTTTCTGAACCCTGCCCTTCTCTCTCCTATGTCCCCAGCACCTAAGCGATGCTCAGCTCCTGCTTGGGGAAGTTGAGCATCCTGCCCCTTATTGGTGGGCACTTCGAGTTTGCACGTTTCACCCTGATGTGTCAGAAAGGCAAGACAATTCTGGTGCAAAACTCCAGTGAGAGAGGTCAGAGCTGGGTGCCTCCCAACTGTGTGCTGGGCAACGCTCTCCCCTCTCTGAGCCTGTTTCATCAGGAACAGAATGTCCACCTCGCAAGGGGGTTGAGGTTTGGGGATGGAGGAATGAAAGAGAAAGCATTTGAAATTAGAAAACACAAGACACATGCACAATACTGTGAGCTGCATTTATTGTAGTGTCTACAAACCACTGGCAGCCGACACCTGTCAGGAACGCAAGGACCCTATCCAGCCTGCATCTGGGAGCCATGGTGCTGAGTGCATGCCTCACACTTTGCCCACCTGGCGGCCGCTCCCAGCATCCCTGAATGGCAGAGCAGCCAGGGCTCCTGTGAGCGACTATCCCAGAGGGATCTAGAGTGGCACAGGGGTCAAAGCTGGCCCTATGCCATTTGTTTGGCTTGCAGGTTTTTAAAATTTTTTTATTAGTTGCCAACTTAAAAATCAAAATATTTTATATAAAAATTTCTGGCTTCACCATATTTTTGACATTAGAGCTGCATTCTAATTTTATAGCAGTTAGCTACAACTTAATGACAGCCCCCAACTTCGGACAGGGATCTATGCTTTGCCATAATCCCCACCACACTCTATCAAGGCCAGATGCCATTATCAACTTGATGTGCAATTATTTCTCTTGTCACCAGGAACCGTCTTAAAGTCAAAGTTCCACTGCAAAGGCCTACTTCATTCATTTATCTGACCTACCTGGCCCTCAGGACAGCTGAGTCTGAGATCTGGGAACAAGCCCAAACCCCTCCTTTCATCCACAAAAGACAGAGCAGGGAGGGATACAACAGTCACTGCACACACACCCCCTCATGTTGCTGCTAAGGGGCACATCTGAGAGCAACAGCTAGACTTTCCCGAGTCTGAGCCAGTTTTGCCTTTTGAAGTTTTTAACTTCCTGAACCCTGAAGCACTAGAAAGCAGCGTGGACACAACCTCTTGACCGAATGCGGTGACACTGCCAGAGGAAAGCCAGAGGCAGGGAATGCTATGTTGGTATGCCCTCTGGTGGCGATGAGGCAGCCCTACAGGCCACCGGGAAGATTTTGAATTTGATTCAAGGTAGCAAACCCAGAAGTTAATCATCAATGGCCTCCCAACCAAGCTCCCCGATAACATGGGTGCCCATCTCTGGGCTTCCAGCTACTTCCTTCCCCAAACCTCTCTGATCTCAATTCCATCTCGCAGCCACCCTCCTGGGCCCCCTGGGACCCATCTCAGTACCCAACAGCGTCCGGCCTCCCAATTCTTCACATTCCT
>NW_011888855.1:1516634-1562385 GCF_000151845.1 Pteropus vampyrus
GAGAGGTGGTTGGCAGGGTGGCGGGATTGGGGGGTACTGGGGGAGGCATATGGGGCCTGGGCAGTACCTGGAGGAGGGCAATGCCCACAAAGACCCCGGCCACCACAACCAGGTTGTCCTGCAGCCACTTCTCAAACTGGCCCACGCAGCCTTTGGTATGGATGGAGCCCTGCTGCTCCAGCTCCTGGTGGGCAGGGGAGGGGTACACACAAGCACTGGCTTCGGCCCATCTGCCACCACAGGCCTCATTTCAGTCCTGCCGCCAGGCTCACCTTGCCCCAGGGCCTCACGCCTCAGCGCCTGCTGCCTGGAGCTCTGCCACAGGCCTTCCAATAGCTGGCTCCTTATCACCCGGGTCTCAGCACAGATGCCCCTCCTCCGAAAAGCCTCCCCTGACCGTCCAGCCCCAGTCCCATCCCCTCCTTTATTTTCTTCCAAGCTCTTAGCTGAAATGGTCACATTACTGCTCACATTTCTGTATTAAGGAACTTCCTGTCTCTCCCTCCCCTGGAGTGGGGGCTCCTTGAGAGCCAGGGCTTTGTCCATCACAGGAGCATGAATCCCAAGTCCAGGGCACTGCCCAGCAGCCAGTGGGTGCTCAGCAAAGAGTTGGAATGAGCAAACACACCTGTGCCCATGCCCATGGGCCCACTTCCCCATGTGTGGCAGTACCAAGGCCTGTGTGCCTGGATGGTTCTTGGGACTCAGCACCCTCTCCCCACAGAATCCACTTTCAGGGGAGCTTATGGAGGAGGGCCCTTCCCATCCCAGTGCTCCCAGCTACCCAGGCCCTGTCCCTGCCTGCTCACCAGTTTGAGACGAACATCGTATCCACACTGAGTGTTCAGAACATCCTCCTGAGGAGAAACAGGCCAATGAGCCGCTGGTGAGGGGAGGGGCGCCCCCAGGGGTCCACTGCGCACAGCACTGCACTGGCTCTTGCTTCTCGGGGGGAAGCAGGTGGGACATAGATTCTGCCGCATCCACCACTGTGGAGCGAGGCTCACTGGGGCCCGTTCGCCTCTTTGCCTGACACCAGGGCACACGGCTGCACAGGCCAGCACACGCCAGCTTGAGCTGCCTCCTGCTTAGGAATTGTGCTTTCTTGTGTTTTATAAAAATAGGAAGAAACCTGGCCCTCAGTGTCTTAGGTAAACTGTAACTGGAGGGATGTTACTGTGAGAAGTAACATCCCTGAAGCTCTGAAGAAAGCCATAGAGGGATCAGACCCCGTCCCTGCCACTGCAGCATGGCAGCCCAGGGGCGTGGTGGCTGGCTGCGGCCTGGGTGGCCCCTGCCACATACACCCACAACTAAAGGAGTGACTCAGTTCCCAGCCCCAACAACCTTCAGGCCAGCCAGGAGCAGACATTGCCTGGGCTGCATTTAAAAGGGAACATAGGGTGCCAGGAGCCTGGTGGGCCAGGCCCTGCACCCAAGGTACTGTAACTGCTATTGTACTATAATCAAAAAGACAGGTTTTCCTGAAAAGGCAAAGCCCCCACTCCAACAGGCCTCGGTGCTGCCCACGGACACAAACTCCTCAGCCTGGTGGAGTGCCCCATGTGAAATGACCTCCTCCTGACACACACAGCCCCCAGGGTGGGGCCTGGTGAGCCCTCTGGTGAGATTTTCCAAGACTGGGCCTGAGCATGGCAATGCCCTCCAACCCCCTCACCAGCCCCACTCACCGCAGGGTCCCTGACGCAGCAAGAGAAGGGCACCCCGCAGCGCTCCCGGCTTGGGTTCAAGTCAGTGCAGTTGAAATAGATATTGAGGTTCCAGTCATTGGGCCCTCGGGCTCCGCAGCAAGACCACTGGAATGAGATGGGGAGGGCTCCAGGTGAGCCAGGCCCACCCTGTTTGGGGACAGGCCCAGGCTGTAGAGAGACAGGGCTGGGCTAGGAGGGCAGGTAGAGGCAGATAGGCAGGTAGGTACCTCCCCACACCCCATCCTGGGCAGACAGGCTGGGCCTGGGCCCAGGGCCATCAGAGTAGTTCTAGGCTCCTGCCAGGTCGGTAAGAGCAGGGAGTAGTGGGAAGGGGCTCCTGAGCTTGTCACCCTAACCCATAAGAGGCTGAAAAAGCAAGAGATGGGGCAAGGACGTTGGCTTAAGGACCCTGACTTTCTCCAGGACACTCTAAGGGGTGGGGAGCGGGCCAAACTCCATGAGGAGAGGCACCACTGAATCTATCTGTGCCGGGTCTCCCCATACTCATCTCAGAGATTTTACAGAGCCCTCTCTTCCTTTCTGCAGGGACAGGAGGGCAATCCTGCCACCCTCGTACCTTCCTATTACACTTCGTATATGCTGCTGTCAGCACCCACATCCCCATCATCCCTAATCAGAACATGGTGGGCTGCCTCCCTAGGTGGGGCAATGGTGAGTGTGGGGCTATGACGAATCAAGGGGCTCATGACCTAGCAGGGGAAACAGGAGCAGCCTTAACTCACTGAAGCAGCATGGGCTGCCAGAGAGCCAGCTCCAGAGCAACCAGCTCAGCAGCAGACACAGCTGGCCCTGTGGGCCGAGGCGGGGAAAGAGGTATGGCCCTGTGGCTCTATATGCATGGATCCCAGAATACACTCTGGCCTCTGCCTGCCTCCTCTCCTTCTGCCTAGCACCTGCTGCTCCTGCTAGGGAAAAATGCTCCCTCTCTTCACATCCCAGCTCCCTCTCCTCCTCCAAGGTCACCTCCCCAGAGGCTCTCCCCTTTTCTACCCTTCCCCATTTCAGCCCTTCCCACAATTTGTAATTTTATACACACATACACACACATTTGTTTGCTTTGCTTGTTTTCCGTCTGCCTCTCCCCCTAGACTGCCATCCCCATAAGGAGAGGTCCCTGGAATCCCAAGCACTCAGCCCAGGGCCTGGCACATGATAAGCCTGTAATAATTCTGGGTTGAATGAACAAACAAACCACATTCTAACTGCCTAGCTATACGTCTGCCTTGGCCCTAAGTTGAGCTCCTCAAAGCAAGCACTAGCTCTGGTTCATCCCTGGATCCCAGAGCAGATGGGGTGTGACTGTATGTGTGAGTGGGTGAGAACTTGCAGGTGTGAGGTGTCTAGAATTTCATGAACTGTTTACGACTGCTTCGTCACAGGGGTAGGTTACAAGCTTAAAGGCAGAGCTTCTTCTGTTAGGGGTCTCAAAATGTAATATGTTCAGAAGCCAAACAAATAATATAAATGAGAGAAGACTGACAAGTGTAATAAAATACAGAATGGCAGGGACGGTGGCAAACAAAGAGCCCCTGCAAACAGGGTAACAGCAGTGTAGCCCCAGCTGATACTGTGACCCAAAGTTTAATGGGGGGGGGGGGGTGTCTACATTTTTATACCAAATTTCCTCCTATAAGTGTGGCATAAACCCTGGCTTAGGAACTGCCAATTTGGAGCCTCTGGCCTCTCTTCCAAAACCCCATGTCTCTACAGGGCAAGGCACATGGGGGATCCTCAAAAATCACCAGGGGCTGGCTTCCCCTCAGACAAGGGAATTCCTGATTCTCTTTCTGGGGCTTGCCTGGCCAGGGTAGGCAAGGGAATGGTCCCAGCACACAGGGATCTTGCTCCCACACTCATCTGCCTAGCAGGCACCTCCTGCAGGTGTCTGGCTAGTGCTGGGTGCTGGACTCACATATTCCTGAGCAAAGTCAATGAGGTTCTGGAGGTCAATGTCGTCCCGATAGGCCTTGACGTTGTTGTTGATAAAGAGGTTGAGCTGGTCTCGAATCCAGTCCTTGAAGACAAAGGCCAGGATCCCTGTCGCCAGCTCCAGGAAGAAGATGAGGCCAAGGAACACGGAGAACTGGAGTTGGGAGCACACAGACGGTTGGGGTCGAAGACACAGGACCTGGGAGTGCCACGGGGCAGAGTTCCACCTCCCACCGGGATCCAAAACTATCCAGCGTCCCCATCTATCATGCTAGTTTGTTGATGGTAAAGACAATACTGCCCTATCTTCCCATCCATTCCACTTCCTCTGGTAATCACCCCTGTTTTCTTTGAGAAACCACCCACCACATACACCTTCAGTGTTGGTAGCTCAGCTGAAGTCACCTCCACCTCTTTCCCCATTCCCGGATAGAGGACTAGGCATGCTCCAGAAGCTCACCAATCAGAGTGCTACCTCCCCCAGGGCCACAGGGATTGGTCCAGAGATGGCCAATCAGAACCAAGGAGATGCAATTAAAAGACTTTGACAGACCAGTTGAGAAGAGAGAGCCTCAGCCTCCAGAAGGAGTTCCTGGAAGGGCAGCTTGAAGCAAGCGCCCACTGCTCCAGGGAATCTTTCCACCCCATGGGGACTGAAGCCAACCCAGAGGGACAGGGCTGAGAAACAAAAACACCAGGCCAAGTGACACTGTGGTGGCCCCTGGATCCGAATGTGCCAGCAGCCAGCACACCCCTGGGCTTTTCTTAGTGACTCAATAAATATCCTTTTATGCTTAGGCCACCGGTTTTCAGAATAGAAATTTTCAGAATAGAAATACAACAGAAAGGATCCTATAAATATAGATAATACAAATCTGATGATGATGCTGATTATAAATAACATAATAAAACTACCCATTATGAAGCACAAACTATATGTAAGAAGTGAGTAGTAGGAAGTTGGGGTCCCCAGTGAATAGGCGGGGGACACTCACAAACTTGAGCAGGAAGGTGTTCTCCCGGAGGGCTCCGATGCAGCCAGCAAAACCCAGCACCGACATGACTCCTCCAACCACAACAAACAGCCATACGGGGTCAAGGCCTCCCAGATCCGTCAGCGCAGAAATGTTGGAGAGAACGCCCTGTGCCGGGGGAGCAGATGCAAGTGGGAACACTGATCCTCCTACCACTTCGACCCATGGCAACCCCACACACTACCCCACCACCTTACCTTCTCGCCCCAGGCCCAGAGGCCAATGGCCAGGAACAAGGCTCCCAGCACCTGCAAAAGGCAGTAGCAAAGAGCTGAGGGCTGAGACACCAGCATCCTGCTCCACCCTCAGCAAAGCCTCTTTCCCCCAGCACTCAAAGTCTTCAGGGGCAGAGAAAGGAAAAGGGCAAAGGGCTGTAAATGGGATCCAGCATCCATTTCCTTTTCCCAAGAACACATCTCGGTGCTTCTTCCCCCACAGGATATGGAAGATTGAAGGCTCCCTAGCCCTGTGATGGACCTCAGGGTCCCTTGCCTGAAAACAGAACTGGAGCAGAGAGCAATCAAGACACTCCTGCCAAGCAGCAGCAGCAGCAGCTGGGTCCTGAGCCTCTACTCCCACTCCAGCCCATGCTAGGGTTCAGGGCTCCAGGACTCTGACCCCTCTCAAGTCCAGCCCTCCTGCTGCCTTCAGCCTACCCCCCAGCCCCCATTTAAACCTCTGTTTGCTAGATGCCATTTTCTGCCAAGCTCCATTCTCACAGCTCACAACCAAAGCCCCCTAGATGACGAGGAATCCTGGTGCAGAGCAGGACCCAGCTGACGGGCACAGCCCGGGCCAATGGCTGTATCTTAGAAAACATGTGGCTACAGCTCTGCCTGGGCCTTCTAAACACCACCTGACACCCTGTCCTCAGTTCCTTACTGGGAAGAGACCTGGATGCCAAGGCTGCTGCCTGACTTTGACCACCTATCGCCTCCTGCCCAAGCCCATGTCCATGAGCCCTCCTCTTCAGACTGTCCCTACCCCTACTTTTCTACCCCTCATCACAGAGCCTGTCAACTTTACCCCACCTTTAATGCCATCCCCTCTCTGACCCCAGGCTCCTTCTACTACTGTACTCTTTCTTTAGAAATGTCTTTCCTCCCCCCACCCCCCCAACACTGGATCTGGGATGTGAAACTAGACATCACTTCTGCCTCATCCCGTTTGACCCGCCCATGGCCTTTAGACAAACTACCACCATTACTTTCTCCTTCCTGAACTCCTCAGTAGTTAACTCAATGCCATTCCTGGCTATGCCCCTTCTGTTCTCAGCCTCGCTCCCAGCACCCTGCTTCACCTATCCCATGCATATGGCCACCACACCCCCTCACCAGTTCCAATCTCAGCCTTCTGCCCTTCTGCCCTTCCTACTCATTTTCCACCCCTTCATGACACTGACACCACTCAAGGCTCTCCCTGGTTGCAGACCCCTACTGCAAACACCTCCGTGTCTCACTGTTCCAGGTGCTGGGACTACATCAGCAAATAGGACAGATAGCTCTCAGCCCTCATGGAGTTTACACTCAAGTAGGGGAAATCCACAGTGAGCAAATAAGGTAATTTCAGATACCAACAGAGCCTTTAAAGAAAATCAACAGGTCAGAACAATGGGAAGTGGTTGGGGATGGTGGGGGAGCACTTTAGTTAGGGTAAGTGGTGACATTTTAGATCAAGGTTTGAATGATGAAAAAGTGCAGCAAGGAGAAGAAAATTCCAGGGGGAGGGAATGACAAAGGCCCTGAGGTAAGATCATGTTTGGTTGTGCAAGGGAAAAACTAAAGGGCATCAGGGCCAGACCCCACAGGGTGCTGGAGGCCATGGGGATGAGTCTGGACTGTACTCTAGTGAGAAGCCACTGGAAGGCTCTGAGCTGGGTAACACCACAACAGGGTCTGCTTTCCATTAAAACAAAAAAAAATCTCTGGGCCTATTTCATAGGCATCTTCCTCAGGCCATCTTGACCTAAACCTGAAACCTTCTCTCCACGACCAAGTGGCCCAGTCCTGGCAATTTGGTCTCGCTTCCCCTGGAGCATTCCTCACCTGTCCCACCCCTCACCACCCCAGCTTTGCCCCAGCCCTGGTCTCCCTACCTCCAACCCTGCCCCTCACTCACCTTCCCCATGGCAATTAGATCTGCCTCTCATACAAAAGATAGAATAGATCCATCAGTCAGCATTGAAGCCCTCACTGCCCTCAACATAAAACTCAAACTCTGCCCCAGCCTGGGGTGGAGAGGGGGCGGCCTCCGGAACAAGCCTGAGTCTCTCACATCTGTTCCTCCTTGACATTCGGGGGATTCCTCTGCTCAATGCTTTGCCTCATCTTAACCCATTTACTGGCTGTGTAACTCTAAGTTAAATGACTTGACCTCTCTGTGCCTGTTCCTTTATATGTAAAATGTAGATACTAATGTAGCTTCAAGAATACAGTAAGAATCCATTTAATCTGCCTAACCCTGAGAAGCAGGCATCATTTTCGCCCCTCCTAGGTAAGGAAGCAGAGGCCCAGAGAGGAGTGACTTGCCCACAGTCTCACAGCTGGGCTTGCTACACCCAGGCCTCCAGACTTCCCCACCAGTACTCTCTGCATATCCCACACCCTCCAAGAGCTGAGTGCTGCTGGGGCCAAAGGACACCCACACACGGGTGACTGCAAGGGAAGCATGTGGATAGAGGGCAGTGCCACTGAATCCCACGAAACAAAACTGAATAGGGCTGGCATTTTGACTAAAGCAGCAGGAGCAGAGACTGCAGAGGCAGCAAGCAGCCTTGGAGAGATGGGATGGAGGAGATGGGAAAGATGACTTGGCAGGGCCCAGGGGCAGAGATGCCACCCTGGGATGCACACCAGCAGCTCCCTTCTCAGGACAGGGGCAGCCCTGCCCTGGAGCCTCAATTTGGTCAGCTATGGAATGTAGAATTCTGTTCCTCAGAGCCAGCTCCTGGCCTCTCAACAGCGGAGATCCTCCTTCCCCCAAGACTCGGGCTATTGGCCCTTTCAGCCCCAAAGCCTCCCAGTAAGGACCTGGGGGTGGAGGGGCTTTGACCCAGCCCCCTTCTCAGAAGCTTAAGGCGAGGCACCAGGCCCAGGTGCTAGAGGGGCAAGAGGGCAGAAAAAACCCGGCCCTTCCCTTCATAGTAGACTGTCCTCCCGAAACCAGGGGTGGGGCTCAGTGCACACCCCACACCCCAGGGTATCAAAGAGGGCTGGCGGGAGAGAGGGCGACCCGAACCACGCGTGCCCCTGGAGCCTTCAAGGAAACACTGGCCCTCCTCCGCCGGGCCTTAGGAAGACAGGGCGCCTCCCCTTTCCCATCTCAACCCTGCAGTGGCTGGGACCCGCCCCCCCCCTGCAATCTGGGCTTCCCCGTAGTTCCCCCCCGGTGGTCCTCCAGATGGGCGTGAAGGTAGAGGTGGGAAGGAGGAGCTGGGAGAGCGTCCGTCCCAAGCTCTTGTTGCAGGGAGTGTTCTTTCCCCAATAGGGGACTGAACCTCCTTCTCCCCGTCACCCCCAGCACAGGGCCCGGAACCCATCCCACGCTCACCCAGAAGACAATGTTGAAGCCAAACAGGAAGTATTTCCCGCAGCAGCCGACCTCGGGTTCCTGGAAGTGCTGGTGCTTGCCGGGCATGGTGAGCGGCCGCCTGCCGGCCCGGGAACTGGAGCGGGAGGCCGGGCCCAGCCCTCCGCGGGCCGCCCTGGGCTAGAGCGGCCCGGGGCCTAGCCCGGCGGCTGTGGCTTCATGGCCTTGGCCACACAGAGCGCCCGTCGGGCCCCGCCCGCTCCACAGGGACCGCCCCCGGTGCTGGGACCGCCCTGCCCGGAGCCGGCTGGATGCACTCAGAGCCCCAAGGCCCCTTGGCCTGGCTCCGCCCACCAGCGCGACTCAGCCGGCTCTGAGCCCCTCCTCCGGGCTTTCCCCGCCCCCACCTGGGCTCCGCCCCCACCTGGGCTCCGCCCCCACCTGGGCTCCGCCCCTCAGGGCAACTCAGTCCCCGAAGTACCCCGCCTCTGGCCCTGGCCCCGGCCCCGGCCCCGGCCCCGCCCCCTAAAGGCTCCGCCCCCCGGCTGCGCTTCAGGCGCAGACAGCCGCAGAGAGCCGCCTGAGGTCCTCCTGTGCGGTCTGAGACGCACTCGCTGATGGCCGCACAGAACTCTGGCATGGCAGACCCCCCAGATCCCCCCCATCCCGCATGGTTAATGCCAAAGCCACTCCAATCACCGGCCTTACTGTGGGAGCCCATCTCTGGAGAGGAGTAACTACTGCAGATGGTGATTTGACTTATGTTCTTAACACACATGCAGGACATTTTATTACAATGAAGTCGAATTAAATGTGTGTTTCACTCACTGGAAATTCAGCCCAGGTCTTGTGAGTGCCGCGCCGACTGCTCCCTGCCTTCCCCTAGCTCAAACCCAGTTTTGGCCTGATAGGGCTCCTTGCTACCTGGGAGTCTGACGCAAGCCCCTTCAAAGCAGGACTGGAGCAGATCTAGGTTTGGGAAGGACTGAATCTTACTCAATGTTAAAGCCTTCAAAAATAATTCCAATTTTGTTCAAAAGTATTTAGAACAGGAACAGAAGAGGGTTTGGGCTTAATCGTCTTCAAGTTAATCCAGCTCTAGCAGAGCCATAGAGGGGCTCTTCACTACCCTCCTTCTCTCTTAAGTGGAGGCGAGTGGGTGAGGCCCCCCCTAAGATCGGCCCTGAGGCAGGCCAGGGCTAGACAGCCCAAGGAGAGGCAACGCAGGGCTGTCTACTCCAGCTACACACAAATCCTGTGAGATGATGGGGTTCTGCCTCTAAGCCCCTAGCCTTTGGGGTGGGGCACAGCCCTACTCCATAGAGGGTTTGGGATTCAGGCTGGGCTCCAAGGCTACAACTCTGATAAGGTTATCCACAAAGGTTTGTCAGCAGAGTGATCACCAATAGGAGAGACCCCTTCTCCCGTCCCTGAACTCCAGCTCTCAGAAGGTCAGTGGCCTTGAGTTCCTCTCCCCCAATGGTAGAGTGTGGCCCTCAGGCCGCCTAGCAAGCCCCCTTCCCAGGTAGGCACAGAGTAAGTGCTGGATCATAAGATTCTCTCCTGTCATCTTTCCACCTGCGGTTGAGCCCCCCTTCCCCCAGTGACTTGTCCCACCCCTGGATGAGGAAACCCAGAGATTGCTTCACCTTTCTGCTGCCCTGGGTCCTCAGCTTGGCCGCCCACCACCACTTTCCACCACAGAGCAGCTCCTAGGCCTGGGCCTCAATTCATGTTAAAGAATGTTCATATTCACTCCAGAACAGATGAGAACCATGCCCTCTACCCCCCAGTGCTGCCCAGGATGGACACACACACAGCAGTGAGAGGCTTGGACAGCTGAATGGGGAGCGGTGCCAAGGCCCGGCCCTCTCACACCACAAACTTGTTCTTGGCTAGGGTGTTGCTCTTGGTGGCCGTGTCTGCGTGGGCCTGGTATCCAATGATGGTCTTTGTGGAGAGTCCCAAGTGCTCTTTGTAGACACGCCTGGGGATTAATGAGACAGGCAGTTAGCAAGCAGGTCCTAGAGATAACCTGGGACCCTGGGTCCTTTGCCCAGAACTCCTACCCTGGTTCCAGCCACAGTCACTACTGTTTTGTGTGTCTAGCCATGTGGAAACCCAAAATAGGACCAGTGCAAAAGAAAACTGTTCTGCAGAGGTCTCTCTTGCAGGCCAAGCCGCCTCCTATTTCACTTTCTCCCCTAGAAAAGACCCAGCCCCCACCTCATGCCAGAGACATCCTCACCCAATGTGGAGCACGCCCGTCTGGTTCTCTGCCTCCCGAGTCCACACCGCAATCTTGTCCCCCTTAGTGCGGATGTTGATGACAGCCCCACACACCTCCCGGCTGTACTCTTCAAAGCTCTCCCCGATGAGACACAGCAGCTAGGGCCAAAAGAGGGAAAGATGAGACCTCCAGCTGTGACACAGGGACTGTACCTGCCATCCTTGAGACCACTGCCACCATGGGTCCCACACCAGCCCTGCCCTTTCTTTGGGGTACCCTCCCCTCCCAGCCCCCAACTCACTGTCTCCAGCCACAGGCGGTCCAGCTCGATGTGGCGCTGCTGTTTGGCAAGGCTGACCAGCCAACGGCCACCCCGCTTATTCCTGGGGTCTTCCCACATGGGCTCGATGCCATCCTGGGAGGCCGTTTGGCAAATCAACTGCCTCCCTTCATTTAAAGGAAATGGGGGCCCAGCCACCTGCCCAGCTCCCACTCCTCTCACTCAGTAGGCCTCCACAGACCAAGTTCTCTTGCCAGCATCCCCTCTGTACAGGCAAGTGCCACCACCAGCCATTCGGCCCCCAGATCCTCCTCCGAGCTCCCCCAGGCCCCTGAGCCTCAACATTTGTCATCTTTTATAGCCTTTCACATGTGTGTTTGTCTCCTTTACTGAACGGAGTTTCTAAAGAGTTCAAATGCAGGTGATTAACGAAGCCTCTGGGGGCAACCCCAGTTTAAGCCAGGCCAAACATCCCAGGATTGGCTGGGCACAAAGTCACCTGGGAATCTGTAAATACTGATGTCAGCGCCTCCAGGGCTGGAGTGAGCAGTGTCAGGCAGTTCCGCTGCCTGTCCCTAGTTAAGAACCTGAGCAAAGCCAGAAACCTGGGCTCCTTGCTCCCGCTCCTCCTCACCCACGCACCCGGCTTTCAGACTCTTCATTGTCCTTCAAGGTACAGCCCAGGTATGACACTTTGTCCAAGCTTCTGTACAGCATTTCTTCAATCAGAAATCACCTCTCGGCTGGGAGGGAGGCTGTCCTCAGCACCCTCCCCCAAACCCCCTGTAAGGGAGTACTACAGCAGATGCAGGGGAAAATCAGCCATGGGAATGGGAGGGGCAGGGAGAGCAGCGCTTACCTTGAACAGGGCATAGTCGCAGCCAGACGAGAGCTTACTGGCCAGCTGGATGTGACTGTACACCCTAGAGAGAGCCCCCCGACCCAGGCTGAAAGTCCTGTTTCCCACAGGCCTCAGGCCCCTTCAACTTCTCACCCAACACCACTGCTTTCACTAACCTTCCTGCCTCCAAGCCTTTGCTCACACTGGTGCCCCTGCCTGGAATTCCATCCCTACTCATTCAAACCTTCAAATCCCACCCCCTCCCTGGAGCCTTCCTTGACCATCCAGGCCCCAGGGGAGGCTTTTAGACACCCCCACCCCAATGTGTGGCTGTTTCTGGTGCCCTGACAGCTGGAGCCCTGAACCTCCTCGCCTAGCCCCTACGGTTTGCACAGCACCTTTCGGATCCCCCCTACTTGATCCTTCACAGATACTGTAAGGCAGCCTAATCCTTACTTAGTGGTTGAGACAAGCTCAGAAAAGGGAAGTAACTTGGCCAGAGTCACAGAACACGAAGAGGCAGAGTCAGGGTCAACTCCTTGCTTCTCCCACTTCCCCGGTTCTCCCTAAGCCTCAGGAAGGCTTAAGGGGGCCTGTGCCCCAGCCCCAATGCCCCCTGCAGAACCCACCAAGCCCCAGTCCTCGCTAACACTGGCAGGACACGAGGAGGGCTGGGAAAGCTGTGTAGGAAGCAGCCCCCAGAGGGGCAGGGTCTGAGAAAGATTCTGAGCTCAGAGCCCCTGGCCCTAGCCTCCTTCGTAAGGAGTAGACACTCACGCCCAGAAGTCCTCCACAGTGTCAAACTTGGTGACCAGATGCAGGTTGTCCTGCCAGGCCCGGCTGCGGTCATTCTTGAAGAACCACAGAGCCCACCTGGCAGAGGAGGGGGGGAGACAGGGGACCAAGAGGAAGCAGAGAGCCCCCATGTCCACCCCCAGCAGCACCTGGGTTGCCAGGGAGGTCTTACCCCTGCAAGGACAAACTGGGAGATGAGATTTGGGATATAGACCCCCCTAAAGGTGACCGGAGCCAGTTATCCTCAGGGCCAGGGAACCAGAGGACAAATGGGAGCATTTACCCCAGAATCCCAGCTGGTCAAGGCTTCAGGAGCCACAGGGCCCACGTCTTAGGAGAGCTCTGGCCTTCCCCCACAAGGAACTGGGGCCACAAGAGGAAGGGGTTGTCCAAGGCCACAGAGCAGGGTCCCAGCCTACCTGCTCTGCAGAAGGTGCAACTCAGGCTTGACTCCGACGGGGCCCTCATCCCAGGCCTCTCTCCTCAGAGACAGCAGAGCCTGGGGAGAGCCCAGAGCCTCCTCTCCTGCTGAGGGCCGCGCTGCAGCTGCCTCCTTTTCCTCTTCCTCTTCTTCTTTCTCTTTCTCTTTCTCTTTCTCTTCCTTCTCCCACTTTCGGAGTCCACTCTCAGCCTCTCTGAGCTGACCAAAGAAAAGAGTCAGGGTGGGTTGTGAGCCCAGCCGCCCCAGCCCCACCTGCCCCTTGCTGCAGGAGGGATAGGCAGATGGACCTACAGGGCTGTTGGTGGCCATGTTGTGGCGGCTTGGGCTCCACAGAAGACAAAGCATCAAGAGGGCCCCAGCTGCCTCCTTTTAACCCACCAGCACCCTGCCTCCACCCACCCAGGGCAGGTGATGGGGAGGAGCCTGCTCGGAGGGGGAAAGACTTATCCTCTTCTTTCTATCAGCAACCTTTTAATGAGTGCTTTCTCTATGCAGGGTCCAGGCTGGGGACATAGCTGTGACCAGGCAGACCCAGCCACACCCACATGGGAAGGCTGAGACAGGACTTTGAATCACATCCTGGGTGTCCTGGAGGGTTTTAAACAGAGGGGCCTGTTTCAATATTAGGGGTCTGCCCTTAGTGAAACTGCATCCCACAGAGGGTGGGCCCTGAATTTAAAGCAACTGTCCCAGAGATGGCAGAAGCAGTGACTCTAACATAGCCGGGTGAGGCCAGGTCAGAGACTTTATACATTCATTGTGGTGTTTCCTTGTTTATCTCTGCTGCCATTCACTCCCTCGATTTGGCCACCAATGTCATCTGACATAGGCATTTATCTGGTCTCTAGATGACACATTTGAGTTTATTTTAAATGTAATCATTCAGAAACAGGGAGATTGTATATTAAAAATCCACGTTTTTGGTTTCTCTTGAAAATTTTGGAAGATCTGGCAACACTGGGGCCTCTACCTCACAGGTCCACAACCCAGGGCAGCTGAGGAGCAAATGAGGTTCCACACGGCCCCATCGGCCCCTGCACTCCGGGCCTGAGTACCTCCCACCTGGGCATGAACGGCGAGGGGCAGTGCCACACAGCTGGGGCTCAAGTCCCCCCTGCCCTGACCTCAGCCAAGTCACTGAACCTCTGTAGTCTATTTCCCCATCTGCAACACGTGAATGACACACAGCTCAGAAGCTCATTGCATTAAATGATATAAAACAGAAAAAGCCCATAACAAGGCCTGGCTCAGAGGTCAATAGAAATCATCTGAGGGGGACCCAGGGTGTGGGGGGAATTGGGAAGGGAAAGATGGAGGGGGAAACTCTGGCTCTGGTTACCCTCTCCCAGCCTTCTGAACAGTACCCTTTTCTGCAGGGGCTGAAGTCTCCCCAAGATTCTTAAGAAGGTTTCTCATCCTCCCCTTGGCCACTTTCAGGAACTCAGATCCGTAAAGGGCCAGCCCCTCCTCCCAACCCCACCCCTCAGGGAAGCCCATGACCACCTGGAGGCTGACAGTCAATATCTGTGCAACCCCGTCCCCTAAGTATGTGCCAGCAATGTGCCAGGCATGCGGTTATGTACTAGGAGGTGGTGAGGAGCAAAACCTGGGTGGCCCCCAAGCCCTGGGCTATCAGGGAGCCCGACATCAGATGATATCACAAAGGCTACATTTGTCATCACCAATATAGACCTCTGAAGGAAAGGAATTCGCAGGTAGAGTCCATGACCTGAATAGCGGGCTTTAGAGCCGCAGTTCTCAAGCGCGTGGATCAGAATCACCTGCAGGGCTTGTTAAACAGACCGCAGGGTCCTGGCCCAGAATTTCTGATCCCTTGGTGCTGGGCTTGGTCCTGAGAACTGGCATTTCCAGTAAATTCCATGATGATGCTGGTCAGGGACCCCATTTTAAGAACCACTGGCTTAGAGGCAGTTCATGGAGGAGGTGATGTTTGAGCCGAGACCTAAAGCATGAGTGAGCGTGAGCCAGATGGGTGGGGGAGGGTATCTCAGGGCATAGGGCAGCATCAGCTCCGGGGCGAAGGGAACATGGGTACTAGAGGAAGACAAGAAAGACCAGTGTGGTGAAACCCGAAGGAGGAAAAGATGGTATGTCTTGATCCTAGGAACATGGAGAGCCATCAAGCGCCTCAGGTAGGTATGGATGGGTTGCTCAAGTAAGCGGATGAGCTTTCCAGCAAGTTCTCTGGAGTTCTGTGTGGGAAACAGACTCAATGGCAGCAAGAGCGAGTGGAGGCAGATCTATTAGGATGCTCATGTAGTAGCCCAGAGAAGATGGAGAGAACATGCTGGATTTCAGAGGTATTTAGAAGGAAGACTCTGTGGTGTTTGGTGAGGGACAGGCTCTGGAGAAGTGGCGTGGCGTCCCAGCTAACTGTTATTGCATAACAATCCACCCAATAATCTTTTTTTTTTCTGCTCACAGATCTGCAATTTGGGTAGCACTCAGTAGAGACAGCTCGTCTTTGCTCCAAAGCACTATCGGTTGGTGTGGCCCACAGACTGAAGCTGCAGTCATCTGCTCACTCCCAGTGGGGCAGTTGATGCTGGTGGTCAGCTGGAACCTCAGCTGGGGGTGTCTGCTGGGATAGCTCGCTGTGGCCTCTCCACGTGGCTGCTGTGCCTTCTTATAGTGGCTGGGTTCCCAGAGTGAGCGTCTCAAGAGACGGGAAGCAGAGGCTGCCAGTTTTTTAAGGTCTGGGCCCAAATCTGGCACAGCATCATGTCTCATGGGACTCATGTATTTGAGTCCCAGGGCCCACATTCAAGGACAAGACAAAATATTACCTCCCAATGGGAGGAATGTTGAAAAATTTTGGACAGATGAAGCGCTGGAAGAAGGCCAAGCCTGGGGAGAGATCATGAATCTAGATTTGATGGAGAAAAGGAAGAAAGGACTCTCCCCCAGCACACAGTCTCAGCTGCCTTGGAGTCCTGGCCCAGAGCCTGGCATGGAATGACCCTGTCAGCCACAGCACCCTTCCCACCATCTTCTACATCTTCCAGCTTGAGTGACTAAGGAGAAACCATGGCCCCACAGGGGTCCTGGCCTCTACCCAAGGCCGTCCTAATTCTATCTCTGGGGGACATCTTCACAGTGGGGTTGAACAAGCAGAAGCTCTTAAATCCCAACTTTTGTTCCTAAATATCTTGCATCTGCCCACTCCTCACCCTCCTCGCGGCCCCCATGCCAGGCATGCTCTGCCATCTCTGGCCTGGGCCAGTGCCCGGGTCTCCCCTACCACTCTCCTTGCTTCCACCCCTGCCTCCCTATAGAAAATTCTCCACATGCCTCAGAGGGTCATTTAAAATATTAATCTGATCACTTAACTCCTTAACTCCCCTGTTTAAAACCCTCCAGAACATTCACGATGTGATTCAAAGTCCAGGTAATGGGCATACAAATTCTTGCATGATCCAGCCTCACAATGCCTCCAATACTCTGATCTTTCAACAGGCCAGGTTCACTCCTACCTCTGGGCCTTTGCACTCGCTTTTTCTTTGCAACCCTTTACATGACTGACTTCTCTTCTTTGTCCTTTAGGGCTTGGCTCAAATGTCACCTCAGAGAGGCCCTCCCTGCCCACCCTACCTAAAGTAGACCACTCTCCCCCATGCACTCTTTAACTTGTCACCCTGTTTTATTTCCTTCTTAGTATTTAGCACCATTCATTCATTCACTCATTCATTCATTCATTTAGCTATTCATTCAACAAATACTGATCTAGCAGTTACCTTGCACCAGATACTGTTTTAGGCACAGGGAACACAAATGTGAACAAAATTGATGGTTCCTCCTCGTTGCTTTGAAGGCTCCAGGACTAAGCCCTGGGATCTCTTCTCTGCTCTGGCAACACTTGCTGTTTCATGACCTCATCCAGCTGTGGGCATAAATGTCACATATCCAGTATACCTGGGGCCCCGACCCAGAACCCAGAAAAGCACATCCAAATGTCTGCTCACAGCTCCACCTGGGCATCTAATATGCCTCTCTCTCAGGATTATTGCATCCAAAGCTGTATCCCTGACCTTCCCTGGTCCCCAGACCTGCCCCACCCACAATCTTCTCTATTCTTCCAATTGCTCAGCCAAAAATTCTGGAACTGTCCTAGACTCCTCTCTTTCTAATCCACCAGCACATTTTATCTTCGGCTCTCTCTATCTTCCTAATAGATCCAGGATCCGAACACTTCTCTCCATTTCCATTGCCACCACCCTAACCCAAGTGACTGTCATCTTGTCTGTATTGTGACAGTGGCATCTGAACTGATACTTCCACCCTTGCCCAAGCACATTCTACTCCCTACAGAGTGGCACTTAAAATGCAAATCAGAGCATGTTGCTCCTCTGCTCACGTCACAGTGTCCAGTGTCCGCAGGGCCCTATCAGCTCTCTGCTCTCCTTTCCTACTCGCTTGCTCCAGCCACATTGGCCTCCTTGCAGGTCTTCGAACGTGCCAGGCCCACTCCTGCCTTAGCAGTTTACACTGGCTCGTCTCTCCATTCTTAAGTCAGGCCTTCCCTGCCCACCGTATTGAACAGTCCAGGCCCTCAGCCTCACTCCAGCACCATAGATTTTACTTATTTATTTTCCTTATCATCTGCCTTCCTCTATGAGAACATAAGGTCCCCAAGGCCTCTTTCATTCACAGCTGTGTTCTCCAGTGCCTAGAACAGGACCTGGCTTATAACAAGCACTCAGAGGTCAGAGCAAGGAGGGAGAGTTGACCATTAGATTTAACAAGGTGAACGTAGCCAATTTTGACAAGAGTAACGATCTAAAGCATCTTGTTTGGTTACTAGTTCATTTGTTAATTGTCGCTTCCTACTGGAATGTTCTAGAAGAGCGGGCACTTCACTAGTCATGTTTTCTGCTAAATCTCTGGTACTTAGAACAGTACCTAGTACACAGTAAGCACTCAGGAAAAACTGATTGAAAGGAATAGATGTCAATAACCAGTTACCAGTGACTTCTCCTCTCTGGATATCTGTTCTCTCATCTGTAAATTCGGAATGAAAATGCCCACTTTAAAGAATTCTTTTTAGGGCTTAATGATATAATGGCTGTAGTTCTTGGCACACAGTAAGTGGTCAATAAATATCACCATTCCTCTCTCTGTTGTCAGCCCTCATCCTGCTTGCCCGTCTTCCTCCCCAACCTGAGGCCTCTGAAAATGGCAGGAATGTTGATAAATGTTTAATCACGCTGTCAGGCACCACAGGCAGTTATAAAAGCACATCTGGGTTTTTGCAGACCCACACAGGGATGGCATCTCCAGGATCTTCCGAAGAAAACGCCTTCTGCTCCAGCCACTTCTGCTGGGATTTTTCTCCCATCCCCTTCCCCACATTCTCCCCACTTCCCTCTCAGGAAGCCTCAATAACCGTTCTCCTTAGTACGTTCTCAGGGAGGTGAGAGGGGAGGGAGGAATGCAGAGGCCCACTTTCAGGGCCAGAGAGAACAGAAACCAGGAGCAGGCCCTGAGAACTCACGGGTTTAGGGCCTGGCCAGAAAGAGAACTGGGGATCTGAGCTCTGCCCTAAGGGGACCAGCAGTGTGGCACGAGGTAAAGGATCCATTATGCCAGAAAGTGGTGGCCCAGTAACCGTGTCCCCTTCTTTGAGTGACAGCACATGTAGAGAGAAAGCAAAAAACATGTAGCAAATGTTAACGATTAGTGAATCTAGGTGAAAGATATTTGGGTAGTCATTGTACTAATATTGCAACTTTTCCGGAGGTTCTATTCATTGTACTATGCTTGCAACTTTTCTCTAGATTTGATATTTTTCAAAACAAAAGGATTGGTGTGAAAAGAAACAGTGACAGAGATGCTAGCAGCTTACCCAGTAACCATTCTCCCTTCTCCTACTTTGATTCCAGGAAGTCAATGCCCAGCTGAGTGACCACACTTTTGCAGCCTCGCTGTGCCTAGGCAGAGCCAGTGAGAGAGAAGCAGCAGTCGTTGGCTCGGCTTCTGGGAAAACTCACGAAAGAGACAGACAACTGGAAGGTGCTTTTTTTTTACCCTATTTCTCCTTCTGCTTTCTGCATAGACATGATGGCTGGAGCTGCAGCAGCCATCTTGGACCATGAGGTGGCCTTGAAGGTGGAATCCGCGTACTAAGAATGATGCAACAGGAAGGTAGGCATCATCACACAAACGGTGGCCTGCCTCCCGTTGGACTTCTTTAAGTGAAAGGATAAACACCTGCTTAGCCTAAGCTTTTGTACTAGCAACCAAATGAACTTTCTGCCTAATTTGGAATTTAACCTGTTTTCTGTTCCCTCTACACTCTAGGCTTTTTCACCTGCCAGATCCTCTGCCAGGAATGCTTACCACCACTTGTAAGACCTTTCTCATCTTTCAAAACCCAGCTTGAATGTCACTTTGTCCTGGCCACTTTCCCTGGATGCTCCTTCTCTCCTGGGCTCCCAGAGCTCTCCCTCCCCGCATACAGCTGTTAAACAATCCAACAGCCCACTTGCTGCCAATCTGAGGACTTCACTCCTCATGGCTTTGGCTTCTCTAGTATTTATCCTGTTGTCCTCTAATGCCCTTGGTTGCCCTGCTACTGCTCTCTTCAGCTTCTTCTCCTCTCGGAGCTGCTCCCTCTCAGTCTTTTCCCCAGGCTTCTCTGCCTGTGAAGGTTGCAGTGCCTTGGAATTCTGTTCCAGGTCTTCTCTTGTTTTCACTCTCCATGTTCCCCTGGGCGATCACATCATCCCCATGGCTCCAGCTGCCACCTCTGTGTGAACGACTCCAGATCCAGTAGGGTATTGGGCTGGTATGGACCAGCTCCTGAGAACAATCATTAAAGTTTCAGGAATTTTATGAACCACTTGTAAAAGCCATTATAAACTTATGATATCATTTATGTTAAAAACAAATATAATAAACACTCAAAATATCGCTTTCTAATTATTTGACCAGTATCTCTACTCTTAAGGTTTTTTTTTTTTTTTAATCTATATCTTCTGTATGGTGAAAATACAGCATGTCTCTTTCCAATTCTCAGTGACATCACATTGACAGCTTGAAAGCAACCATGGAGGGAGAATTTACACTACAGGTATCAGCAAACTACAGATCAAGGTGTTTCTCCACTTGGAGAGCCACGCTTTAAAGATTTCCTGGTATACCATGGCCCAAATCTATACCTGAAGCCAGCCTGGAGTGACTGCCTGAGCTCTGGACTCAGATATCCTACCATCTACTGGACACCTCCTCCAGCCTGTCTACTAGGCACCGCACATTCATCATGCCCCAAACAAGCTCACCATCACCATACGCACACACACTGTTCCAGCCCCTCAATGCCTATTGCACTTTGCTGCAGCAGCATTCACCCCAATATTCAAGCCAGGAACCTGGGAATCATCCTAGACTCATCCTTCTCCCTCTTCTCTTGCACCTGATAAGTTACCTTCCAAATAATACCCAAATCTTCCTTGGTCCTGTTCCAGCCTCATCGCGGCTTCCCTAGTTCAGGCTCTGACGTTCTCTCCCATGGATTCTGCTTCAGCCTCCTCACTGATCTTGCTGCTTCTAGCCATGGCCCCTTCCAACCCACCTCCACCTGGCCCCTTAAAATGCAAATCTTGTATAGGTCTCTCTTGCACTTAAAAGTCCTGCAATGACATAGGAAGCACAGATACCCTTCATCCGGTCTTTCTCTCTTCCTCCTCTCTTCTTTCCTCCTCAGTCCTTTCTCGTCACCTACTCTGACATTCGGGGGTTCTCAGTCCCGAGTTGCAGAAATCATTTGTAGCTAATTTAAGCAGATACATTTATTAACCAATACAGAGCAGCTCAAAACTCTCTCGGAATGCCAGGGAATTCTCCAAGCCTGGAATGATATCCCAAATCACAGTGCCAAGCAGGCCTAGAAAGACTCCTCTGACGCTATGAACATGGACAGTGCAGCTTGCCCTGTCACGCTGGGTATTCCCAGAAGCAGTGTAACTGATGCCCCAATGACCCCTGGCAAGAGCTGCCCCTGACAATGCCACCTGTCCTTACCAGAGCAGACTTCCTCCTTCCCTGCTGCTCTGGCACTAGCTTCAGGTTCTGAATCTGAGGCTGGGGTGTCTGGGGCTGACCTCACAGGTCCTAGCTGCAAGGAAGCCTGGGAAAGCATTGCAAGTATCTAGAGAGGGAGGTGGGCTCTGCCTCATAAGGTGGGGGATCCCCCAAACCTAGGAAGGGGCAATTCTGATGCCGAGAGGCCAACGATAATGACAGATGTCCCCCATGCTAGCTTTTAAAATCATACAAGTAAAATTCTATTCAAGGTAAAATAATCACATAGCATAAGAAGGAAGGCAATGAAAGTCAAAGCTTCTCTCCCTAAGTCCTCTCTGCCCCGTTTGCCAGGGACAACCACTGTTGGTGGATTTTTTGGCAGTCCTTGCAGATCTGTTCTTTGAATATCCAGATATAAGTAAGTCTGTATATATTTGTATACAAGGTGTCTATAATATATATAGCATGTGCTTTCTAATGGCAACATAGCATTTGACCAAGTGAATGTACCACAATTAACTAGCCAGTTCTCTACAGATGGACATTTAGGTTTTTTCATTTTTTTGCTACAAGAAACCAGGCTACAGTGAATATCCTTGTACGAATGTCTTTGTGCGCTTGTACAAGTATAGATCCAAGAGATAAATTCCTGGAAGGGGAACTGTTGGCTCAAAAGGAGCGTGCATTTGTGTCTTAGGTAAACATTGCCAAATTACCTTCCAAAAAGCATGCCCAATTTGCAGCTCTACTAGCGGCCTGTGAACATTTTTTTTCCATGCCCTGCACTCTGGCTGCTGGCTGCCCCTCACCTCATCACCTGTCACTTATACACCCTGCCTTTCCAGCCATAGTGCCTCTGCCCATGCTGTACCCACAGACCAAAACTCCCTCTTTTATCTGCCAGATAAAATCTTGCCTGTTCCACGAGGCCCATCTTAGATGTCACCTCCTCTGTACAGCCATCCCTAACCCCCTCTAAGCTGTCAGAATCCCCTTCCTCTGGGATCCCAGCTTCTTGGGCATAATTCTGTCATAGCACTGACTGAGGGCCTATGGGTTCCTGGCATTCTAAGACAATTTTTGGCAATCTTCGCCCTAACCATTCAAAAAGTTGTCTTGTCAGCATCCTTCTCCTTCCTTCCTGGCTCTCCAGCTGTACTGCCTTTTATCTGTTCTGAAGCACAGTCCTGCCACAGGGCCTTTGCACTAGCAGTTTCCTCTCTGTGGGTCTTGCCTTCACTCATCTTGGCCTTGGTGCCTCTCTGGGGTCTTTGCTTCCATTCACATCCTCACAGAGGCCTTCCCTGACTACTCTGTCTCAGGTGCCCCTCCTCTAGTCTTTCTGTTACATCACCAATCTATTATCTTCTTTACACTTCTCACAAGCCGAAATAGCTCTGGTTTAAGTGTTGCCAGTTTTATTTTCTGTTTCCCATCCCTGCGACACACAACACACACCATTGTAAGCTCCCCAAGAGCAGGGACCCTGTTTTTCTTTTCCATTGTCTCCAGCCTCCAATCCACCTGGCATCTGTCTAAGCGCTCAATAAACGTTCGTTGAATGAATCATCTGTATTTTACAGAAAAGGAAACACATTCAGAAAGGCGAGCTGAGTAGCTCAAAGTCCCAGTTAATTACAAAACAAACAAACAAACAAAGAACAGCTGAGATTCGAACCCATCTGAACTACAAAGCCCTTTGCACTATTTCTTCTCCATTCTTAGCACGCCGCATTGTCTCTCCCACCAGAATGGTCTCTTGGGGGCAGGACCTGAGTCTGACGCTCCGGGGTTCCCAGCTGCGCGTCTCTTGCCGGGCCCGGGAGGCTAGGAGACTCTGCGGAGATGTCACCCTCCCCGCCCCCTTGTCAGTCAGGCCGAGGGGGCGGTGCAGCCGCCAGTGGGGAGCGCTGAGCTCAGAGCTGCCGCAGCGCGGGAGCGGGAGCGGGAGCCAGAGCCGGAGTGCGCGAGCGAGCAGGGCTCAAGGCAGGAGCGGCGGCCGGCGACGCACCCAAGGCCCGGGCACTGCTGCGCCCGGCTCAGGGCCCGCGCCCCGCCTGCTGCAGACTGACCTGAGCGCCTGGCCACGGCCGGATCCCCAACCAGCTCCAAGCCCACCCCAGACCAGCCTAGCTGAGCCCTTGCGCCCGCCCACCTCAGCCGCCGCTCCATCCCCAGCTCGGGCCCCGCATCCAGGTGAGGTGGCCGCGCTCCGGGAGCCAAGAAAGGGAAGGGCTGGGATGGAGAGGGGACCAGGTGGGTTTGGAAAGGGTCTGAGTTTGGAGAGGGGGCTGCGTGGGATGCGGAAGGGGTTGAGGAAGAGGCTGGAGAACGTAGAGAGGGCGCCTGTGGGTGCGTGTCAGTGTGCGCCCCGGGGAATGTGTGTCTGCTGCTCTGTCTGCAACTGCCTGGGTGGCCGTGTGTGGACGTGCGTCCGCGCCCGTGTACCCGTGTTTGTCAGTGTCAGTGCGCGTTTGAACGTCTGCGTGTCCTGTATGTTCACATGAGCGTGTCCATGGAGTGTGTTTGTGTGCTTGGCCGTGTGACACTGTCGTGTGCGTACAGGCAGGTTCCGGGGCTTCGTGCCGAGTCCCGCACTCCTGTTCCGCAGGGCTGTAGGTGGCGGGGCCCCGGAAAACCGAGGCGTTGGCCCCTCCCGTGTCTTCGGGTTTCAAGGACGCTAGGACTCGCCGCGGCCCTGTGGCCTCGCGCTGGGGACAGAGAAAGGCGGGAGGGGGCTCCGGGCCCACAGGGTGCTGTGGTCTCAGGAGAAAGGGGAAGGGGCCCCGCGCGTCCCTCGGGAAGAACTGGGGTGAGGGTGCAGGGCCAGCGCACCGCGCCCGTATGTTCGCCCTCCCCAGGCCTCCAGGATGGACGTGTTCATGAAGGGCCTGTCCATGGCCAAGGAGGGTGTCGTGGCCGCTGCTGAGAAAACCAAGCAGGGGGTCACCGAGGCCGCGGAGAAGACCAAGGAGGGCGTCCTCTACGTCGGTGGGCGAGGGGCGGGGCTGCGGGGTTTGGGTGTCCCCGGGGAATTTGGTCTGGGGTCCTTAGAGGGAGGGAGTGCGGGGTCCGGGCGGGAGAATATGAGTCAGCAGATAAGGTGGGTCAGCTGGGGTCACTGGGGACACAGCCACAGGAGGGGGAATGAGGAGGGAGGGTTGGTGAGGGTGGGGTTCAGGGGAAGGCCAGGGACAGAGGGAGGGAGTGAAGCAGACAGGCTTCCTTTTCTTCTTCTCATTAGTAATAGTTAGCTGGTGTTGAGCCCTTACTCTCTGCCAAGTGCTGTGTAAAGTGTCATAACATCCATCACCTCATTTAATGCTCCCTGCCCATTCCACAGACCAGGGAAACTTCCCAGAGGTTTGACTGTCTTGCTGAAGGTCACACAGCTGATGAAATCTGAAGCTGGAGTTTGAGCCAAGCTTTCCGGACTCCAAGGCCCCACCCCTCCCCTTGCCTGCCCTCCCTCCTGTATTTTTGGGGCTTCCTCCCAGCCCTCCTCTCCAGCTACTTCCACCTCACAGTCCCTCTCCATGTCTCCCTGCCTCCCAGCGCCTGTAGGTCCACCACTGCCATCGTTCCTCTGGGTCCCCCCTCCTTGCAGCTGCCAGCTGGCATCAGGACAAAGGCCAAGTGGTTAAATCTCTCACCCTAAGTCTGAAAGGAGAGGGAGCCTTCCCTCATTTGCATAAAGGGAAGGCCCAGAAACTGACATTTACTGAATCCTCTCCATGATTCAGGCCTTTCTTGTCCTCTATGCAGGCTGAAGAGGGCTGATTAACTTTGTCCAGGGCAGATTTGGGTTTACGGTCATTTGAAAGGTATTTATTGACCACCTACTATGTGCCAGCCATTGTGTGGCTCCTGGGGATATAACAGTGGACAAGAGACAAAGTTGCCCTCTCTCCTGATGTGACACAGAGCATTCCAAAAATGGGATTTGACATCAAGTAGCTGGGGTGGGGGCCACTTTGGTAGGGTAGTCAAAGAAGGTGGCATTTGGGCTGAGCCCTGAGAATAAGGAGCCAGGGTGGAGGCTGGAGAGCAAAGGACAGGAAGCAGGGATAGGTGGGCAAGAGCCCATTGATGAGGGGCCCTTGTAGGCCCGGGTAAAGCACTGTTATAATTACCATGAGAGACTGTAAGCTAGGCACCAACATGATCAGATTTCAGTTTAAAAAGGTCCCTCAGGCATTGGGATAGAGCAAATCGCAGAGACCGCCTAGGAAATCGTGTAGCCACCAGACAAAAGTGGTTGGAGCTGGAACAAAGGTGATAGAGACAGAGACAAGGCTTGAGCCCACACATGCCGACCGACTCTGGCCTCCCTCTGCCTCATCCCCCTGCCCAAGAGCCCCCGGCAGCCCAGTCCCTACACGGTTAAGCCTCAGCTCCCTGTAACCCGGCATGGTCCTGCCTCGCTCAGTGTTTCCAGCTTTGTTTCTCACCATTCCCATCACTGCAGGCACACAGATGGCATTGAGGTGCTTCGTGCAGGCCTGAATGCACACTTCTCTGTGCCCTGCCTGCGTGGATGGTTTTCTGTGCTTGCTGTACCCTCCGCAGTCTCCTTTCTGCATATCTATCTGCTCCCCATTTGTCGAGGCCCAGGCAATGCCCCCTCCCTTATCATATACCCCACTGTTTGAGGCTGGAGGTCCTCTCCCACACTGCTTGAGATCCTGGGCACCGAATTTGCTCTTCTCTTACCCCCATCTGACAGTGAGCGATTGGCCTGGAGCCTGGCACAGAGCAGGTGCCAACAAATGTTTGTGGGAGGAACAAATGGGTGCATGCACAGCCGCCTCGCCCCGGGTCTGGCTGGCCTTAGGTGTGAGAACCCTGTCTTCCCACAGCGGCCTCTTCCCCTCCCACAGGCCTCAGCCTACCCACACACCCATTTCTGGGTCTCTCAGGTGTTGTCTGAGTTTCCAAATCCTCAGGAGATAGGAGACCCCCGCTCCCCTGAAGTCTCCTCCACCCACCTCAAATCAGGCCCCTTCGCCTTTCCCAGCAGCCCCACATTTTGCTGTAACCAAGTTGCTGCCCTCTCGGGAAGGCCCAGTCAGTGCTGTGGGTGTCAGCTATAACCTGTACATCACCCTTAGGCCCATCAAGCACCGAGACTCTCCCTACTCCAGCCAGAAGAATGGATTTGCACCCTTGTTAGAAGAATCTTTAGAAGAAATGGCGTGGGGGTGGTGAATGGAGGTGCCCATAGGCGGGATGTAAGCAGTCAGACACCCGAGGCACCTTTCCAAATACATGACCCATTTGCCCCATTCCCACCCCACATGCTCCCACCCTGAGCAGAGAATTAAATGACCCACTGCAAGTAGAGTGCTTTGCACAGTGCTGGCACTCAAGTGACAGCCACCTGGGGCTGTGGTATCATATCGAGGAAGTAGGGGGACGGACAGAGGGGAGAACTAGAAGTCCTGAGGAAGTGGGGCTCAATGCAGCGATGAGGGGGGACTTGTGGGATCCTGAGAAGCCCGGGGAGGCAGTGATGGGGCCAGGATGCCCACTGCCATCTGGGTTCCTCTGCCCACTCTATAACCACCGCGCTTGCCGGAGTCTGTTTCCTCAGTTCAGAACCCTTAAATGTGCCCCTTTATCTTCCTGCAGGAAGCAAGACCCGAGAAGGGGTGGTACAAGGAGTGGCCTCAGGTACCAGCCCAGCACTGGCACAGTCTCTTTCCCTCCCCCAGTCTGAAAGCTGGCCAGGATCCAGAGGGTGGCAGGGATGGATGGTGGATAAGGGTACCCTCAAGGCTTTGGGGGTGCTCCACGGGAAAAGCAGGCTCTGGGATACTACGGGGGGAGGAGGATACCTGTGTCTCCTTCACTCTGACCCCCAGCCCCTTCCCCAATCCTCTCGCTGCTCCAGTGGCTGAGAAAACCAAGGAACAGGCATCACATCTGGGAGGAGCTGTGTTCTCTGGGGCTGGGAACATCGCGGCAGCCACAGGCCTGGTAAAGAAGGAGGAATTCCCCACTGACCTGAAGGTGAGCAATCCTCAAGCCACACACACGCATGCATGTGTGCACATGCACACATGTGCCAGGCACACCCATAAACCTGCCACCAGGATCCCTGCTCCACCATCCAGTCTAGGGCACAAGCCACCTTGCCTCACATTCTGTGACCTTGACCCAGATCTGGCTATGTACATGTATTCTGCTTCCAAGTGTGACCTAGACCACTTCTGGCCATGTCTGCATGTGTCACTGATTATTCATTCATTTCTTTTCGTTCAACAAGTATTTATGCCAGAGAGGAATTGTTCTAGGGGTTACCACAGTGAATAGGTTTCTGAGTTCATGGAGTTGACACTGTAGTGGGAGAAAATAGTAAAAAGCCAAACAATAAGCAAGATGATTTCAGACAGGGTAAGTGCTATGAAGAAAAGACAACAGTGTGATGGGATAGAGTCCAGGGATGAGGGGGCTACTTTAGCTGATAGGGCTTCTCTGAGGAGGTGACATTTGAGTGGACACCCAAGAGATGAGGCAAGCCAAGTGGGAAGTGGATTTCATGCAATAGGAACAGCACATGCAAAGGCCCTGAGGCTGGCATGAGCAGGTGTGGACCACGGTGGAGGGGTGAATTGTGCATCACATGTTTGCACAGGCTGGTGTCCCCAGGGGAGTGGTGGTGGCTATCCCACGTGCATAATGACAGATGCTTCCATTGGGACACACTGTGGAGTAAGAGCTATGAGCTTTGGAGCCTCACAGCACTGGATCTGAATCCCAGCTCTACTAATTCCTGACTCTGTGACCCTGGGCAGGTCTCATCACATTTCTGAGCTTGATTCTTTCCCTGTAAGATGGGAAATGAACATAAGAGGACTCTTACATTATATCTATATTAGAGATAATATAGATCAGAGGTTCTCAAAACTTAATTATGCATCAGAATCACAAGTTGGCCAAGTTAAAATACAGACTGTCGGCCCCATGCCTAAATTTTCGATTCAGTAGGTCTGAGGTAGGGCCTGGGAACCTGCATTTCTAACGAGTACCCAGGTGATACTGATGCTGCAGGTGCAGGGACCCCACTGTAAAAGTACTTGTTAAGACAGGCTTGCATACAGTGAGTGCTTAGTAAGAGACAGTGGCCTCATGACCATGTGAATGGTCCGTGTCTGCCCTCTGGGGTGCAGGGGCATATGTGACCACAGATGTGCATGAAAATGTACCACCGTGACAGTGCACTCTGTGGACCCATACGTCTGCACAGACATCCTCCTGTGGGTGCTGCATGTATGTCCACATACACGGGCAGACTCTCCCTCTGTGGGGGTGGGGCTCCTTCAGCATCTGGTTTAGGAAATCAGTGTGCATTCTGCATGAATGTATCTATCGGGCTATGGGAGGAGTCCCCACCCCACCCTCCACTCTAGACATTTTGCATAATTGGTTCCTCCCCCTGTTGGAAGTCCTGCTTATGCATTTTACCACCTACGTGACTTCCCATTTCTTATCATTATGTTTCCAGTGATGGCTCCCATTCGCTGCCCTCTTGTAAGAGCGGGCGATCCCCTAGACATGTTACATGGAGTAACTCACTGACTCTTCATAATGTTCCTATGAAGGAAGCGCCACAATTAGCCCATTTTACAGATGAAAGAACTGAGGCTCTGAGAGGTGAAGTGCCTTGCCCAAGATCCCACTCCTGCCTGCCTCCCTGAGAAGGTGATTGGGAGGATAAGCTCATGTTATTGCAGTCACTTGGTGCCAACATGGGGCCAGGCCTGTGCTGGGGGCTGGGGGCTGGGGTGCAGACAGGCAGGTCTGGGTCTGAGCTGTCAGGCTCAAGGCTGTTTGTTGAGGGGGGCCTTTGCACAGAACCATCTTTCTAAGGCCGCTTTCCTCCTACCAGCACTTGTCGACAACTCAAGCCTCCTCTCTCAAGGGAGCTCAAGATCATAGATTTACAATCTAAACCATAGGTCTTCGGTGCCACTGCGCATGAGAGATGTTCCTGAGCATCTCTCTATCCCAGCCTGCTCACACACATAATCATAGAAGCCCCCCATACTCCTGCAAAGTAGAGACAGCACCTCATTTCCCACCTGAGGCTGCTGAGATCAGGGGTGAAGTGCCGGGCAGCTAGTGAGTGGCCAGGCTGGGAAACTCCCCCATGTTACCAATACCCAAATCAAGACACAGAACATCAGCTCTTCGGAAGTCCCCTTTAGACCCCCTTCCAGCCCCTATTCCCAGGACCAAGACTAGGGTGAGACAAGGGAGGTGTCTGGGGTCTCATTTGTGTGGCCATGAGAGTGGGTGCCTTCCAAACACTTGCACCCTAGGCGCTTTGCTCTCCTCACCTTCGGCCTGGCCCTGCCTCCTCCTCTGTGGGGAATTGCTTCCTGACTCCTATCACCACAAATTAGTGAGTTTTAACTTCATATAAATGTTATCCTAAAGCACATACTCTTCTGTACCTGGCTTCTTCCGCTCAGCAGGAAACTGTGCCATGCACTATTGGTTGGTCTCCATATTGTGCCCTGTGTGATGACACCACAACACGCATCTCTTTGTTAGACATACCTGAGTTGTTTCCAAACAATGTGCTCCAGCTGGGATTTTTAACACTATGTTTTTTTTCTGGGTTCTGGTCGTAGCTGGGTGACTTCGAACAAACTAACATTTCCCCAGCTCCTGGGCCTTAATGTGCCCAAGTCTACACTGGGGGGAATGAGCCACGTCAGGAGGTGTAAACTCCTGTGCCCAGGGGGCCCACTTAGACAGGTAATACGAAGGAGCTGAAGCTGCCTGGATGGGGCTGAGGCAACCAGAGTACAGAGGTGCTCACGGCAGACAGTCTCAGTGCCAGCCCTCCAGGGTCCCAACAGTCTTATCTCCACCCAGTAGGGAGGGACAATAGTACGTGTGGAAGTGGGAGAGGTGGTATGCCCCATGGCCTACTAGTTCCCCTAGGGGTTCAGCATGCACCAGCTCATGTGGCCTTGTGCAGCCACACATGGACCCCAGGTTATTATGTGTGCTTATGTGCAGGCAGCTCTGTCCTGTGTTTGTGCACATGTATTCACCTGCGAGTGGCTGGCCATGTGTCTGGTAGCCCCCCACTTTGTGTGCTTGCTGGTCTGCACCCATCTGGGCAGCAGATGCAGGGGGAGGGGAGTCTTAGCTCACACATCCAAGCAACACCATGAGCTGTTGCTTCCAGCTTATCTTAAAATAGAAACAGCTGAAGAAACCAGGCCACACAGGGCCCTGGGGGAGGGATGGGTGGAAGGTGGCAGGGGAATGGCTCAGAGCCCCTGCCCAGCCCTGTCCCTGAGCCTCTATCTCCCTCTAGCTCAGAGGAGCTACCAAGGTTATCTCTGGGGTCCTGATGCCTGCATGGAGCCTGACCCAAGGGGGTAGGGATAAATGGGTGACTGAATGTGCTGCTTATCTCCCCATCCCATTCAGTGGAAATGATGGAAGTGCAGGAGGCTGCCAGGTGCTGGGGAGAGGGGTATGGAGAGCCCCGCTCTGCTCTCCACCCACAGTTTCAAGCAGGATCTGGAGGGATTTCACTCCTCGTGTCTGCATTCCATTTCCAAGGCATTCCAATTAAACAATTTAATTCGAAACTCTGGTGGCACTGCCAACAAAGCCTAGCCTTCCCCTAATCAGCCAAGAGCTCCCCAGGGTAATAATGTGGGGGGCATTCCCAGCTGCCCTCACAGGCCCTGTCCCTTCTCTGCCGCAGCCCGAGGAAGTGGCCCAGGAAGCTGCTGAGGAGCCACTGATAGAGCCCCTGATGGAGCCAGAGGGAGAGAGTTACGAGGAACCACCCCAGGTGAGGGGTGGAAGGGCTGGGTGGGGCTTTGGGCATCCCAGAGGATTGCTGCCATCCCCAGCTGGAGAGAGACAGGTCCCTGGAAGGGTAGGGTTGGGCCAGGGAGCTTCAGGCCCCCCTTTTCTAGAACCCAGGCCCCAGGAGGTGGCAGCAGGGAAGGAGGACAGCTGGGATATAGCATGGGGCCCCAGGTACCCCTGCCCAGAACTGGCCAGGTTGTCCCCAACTTCCAGGTTTCTTCCTGCCAAGGGGAAGGGGATGCACTCTTCCTCCTAGAGGGGGAGGGCTCTCGGGCCCAGGGCCTGGCCACTTGGTCTCCAACCCCTTCTTCTGTTACTCTTCTCCACTCCACCCCCATCCCTCTGATACAGGAGGAGTATCAGGAGTATGAGCCGGAGGCGTAAGGGCCCAGGATGGACCCCCACCAGCAGCACAATCCCTTCCCTGTCCCTGCCCCACCCCCCAAAGCCAGGGCTGTCCTTCTACCCCTTCCCCACAAACAAGAGATCTTCCTTCACTCCGAGGCGCCCCCTCGGAACCTGTGTTAGTGTCTGTCTATCTGTCTGTCCCACCTGCCCGCGTCCAACCCTGGGGCCTGGACAGGGCTGGGGCTGCAGCCGCGACTGGGAGCCTCTCCCCAACTAGGTTGCCACCTCCCCGCCCCATCCCTTCCACCGTGTGCGCGGATGTAGCATGTTCTATATGTTTTTAAACGAAAATCTGAAAACGACGGCTCCCTCCCGCTCACCCCCGACAGAGGTTCTCTAAGGGGCCACCTGGTAGACCCAGAGTCTCCCACCCCACTCCCACGCCGACCCCAAGAACCTTTTTTTAAACTAGAACCAGGAGCCAGGCTGTGCCATGTCCCCTCCCCCAGCCGGCCCGGTCCAAGAGCGGACGTCGTGTGTCGTGATTGTGGCATGGAAAGTCCCCTAACCTCCGTGTGAGCGTGTTCCAGGCGGACGGCATAGCCGCCCCCAGCGTGTCCATGAATAAAGCCAATCTGTCTGTAGCCGGTGCCACATGGGCAGGAATGGACTAGACGCCGAATGGGAGTGGCCGACAGGCTTCCAGGTCCCAGCCTGCCCACTCCCTTCTTTGGGGCCCGGCACGCTTGGCCCAGATACGAGACTGACCATCTCCGGCCTCAGCTTCTCCATCTCCCACCCTCTCCCAGCATGACCAAGAGGGAGGGAGTTACCCCAGGCTGGGACACCCCGTAGGCTAGGAAGCTGGAAGGCGGCCTCGGGCGCCACCTGCTGGGCCGTAGAGCGCCTATTGGGGGTGCAGGGCGGAGGGAAGCCCCGCGCCGCCACAGCGCAGAGTGAACTGACTCACACCTCGCCTCACACCCAGCGCAGGCGCGCGACGGACACGAACGCGCGAACATGAAAGCACGTACGCTGGTCCCTGCGCTCCCAGCCCCAGTGTACGCACTCTGGCAGGCGCGCACGTGCAGACACGCGTGCACGCAGGCTGGCCGATATGTGCACACTCAGTTGCATGCGCGCCGCAGAAAAATCTTCGGAAACAAGCAGCGCGGCAAGTGAAAGACGCTGTTACGCGCATAGACCTCTTTCCCCATTCACATAACGTTTACACGCGCACACACCTGAGTACACCTGCCCAACGCAGAAAAACCCATCCAAGAGCAGGGGAAGTAGGAAGCTGCCCCAGAAGGAGGCAGTGCTCCACCCGTCTTTGAAAGGCAACCGAAGGTTTGCGGCCTCGGCTGAAGTGGGCGAGGGTCCGCAGAAATCCGGAAGCCAACCAAGATCGACACTAGAGGGACCCCAACACCATCTCTGTGTAGGGAAAAAGGGGTGGAGACTCCGCGGAGCTACGCAAAGGCCCCTCTTCCGTCAAGGCGAAGGCACTGCTCTCATTGGTTCAAAAGCTCCCCACATCGTACCGGCGCCGAGACCCCACCCCCATCGGTGCTAGGCCCCACCCTCATCGATTGGGCGCTTTCGCCCTCTTTGCAGCAGAGTCCCCCGAACTTCGCTTCCACTTAGGCCGGGTCTGGGTCCAGGAAGAAGCCTCGCTTAGCTTTGCCGCAGAGCCCCCGAACCTCACTGCGCAATACTCCACCCCCTTCTCTGCCTGGTCAGACATCCTTTCCGACTCCAGCCCCGATCCTGGAAGGAGCCTGCTCTATTCAGTCTACCCCCAAGTGTTAGCGCCGCCTCCTTCCCTGAGTGATGGCGGGCAGTGGATGGTGCAAGGCTCGGGAATGCCTTGAGCACTGAGGGAGACGGGTCCACTCGGGTCATCTTGGCCTGCAGTGTAGCGAGCCTTTACTTCCGGAAGTCGGAGGCAGCTGGCAGACGTGTATATAAGGAGAACAAACCGGTGGGCTTGGATTCTCTGACCCAACGTGCCAGTTCCAGGATATCCAGATTCCTTTTGGCTGAATTAGGACACTATTTACAACCTAGAGTCCGCAAGGATTGCAAACACGTGGCCCTCAGGTTGAATTTGACCTGTAGACGTGTTTCATTTGCTAGCACAAAGTTTAATTTTTTTTTTCATTCGATTACAGTTGGCAACAGTACCTTTTTCTATTCACTCATTTTCATAAACTGCCTGGTCCCTAAAGAATTTGAATTTGCCACTACCTCTCCAGCTACCAGCGCCTGATCCCCAGTTTTAGATGCCAAAGTCAGGTTCATCATCTGGCTTTTGTTGGGGCGGGGGTATTCTTCCTTCCCAAGTGCCAAACCATGCATCTGGTTTTCTGAGCCTGGTTTTCTGCTCAGAACCAATGTTTTCATCTGTCGTGGTTACTTTAAATGCATTCCAAGCACAGGCCCAGAAGCATCAGCGGAAGATGCCAGCCTTGTGTCGGATGACAGCCCTGACATGGTGCGCCTGTGAGGACACACAACTCATGGCCCCTCCCTCATGACAAGAATGGAGCTATTTCCCAAGTGCCCACTATGTCCCAAGCATCCGACACTTGTCCCATTAATTTCACTTGAAATTGTGCTCAAGGATTACTTGTTATTAGACCCAATTTACAGACGAGAGAATGGGGGCCAGAGAAGCAACATTACCTGCCTTGGAGAATGATGCTGGGAAGTGGCAAGGCCACATTCAGCTGGAAGCCTGACCCAGAAGCCCAATTTTCCAAAAGGCATGTGCTTTTAGGGGACACAAACAAAATCACCAACAGTAGAAAAACATGGGGGCAGCAGAGCGGAGATAAAAGATACTTGTGCAATTCCATGCAAACTGCAAGTGCGATTGTGTGTATATGTGGGGGGCAGCGTGATGGGGGTGTATCTACATGTGTACACAGATGTGGCCCACGTGTGTTTTGTGGCTTTATTTAGTCATCTAACTGTGTGTTGCACACCCGCTCTGTTCTTAGAAGTGAGGGGCTACAGGGAACAGCTCAGCAGGTCGCCGCCCTGACAGAACTCATGTCCCATGAATCAACAAATACATGGATCAAGATACTTTTGAGTTTTACAGGGGACATAAAACATAGCTATGTGATAGAATGTGACAAGGAGGAGGTAGTGACCAACATTAAATTGGGCGGTCAGCTCAGGCATCTGAAAAGGCGAGGTTGGAGCTGAAACCTGCATGGAAGATCTGAGAAGAGCATTGTAGCAAAGATGGAGCCCACCTCTCTGTGTCTTCAGGAACACAGGGTGTGTGGTCAGCCCAGTGAGCCCAGCTAGGCCTCCCAAGATATGTGGGTCCGGCCCCACCTTGCCTGACCCACACCTTCCCTTCGTCTGTGGTCTTTCCTCCACAGCTGCCCTCAATTTTGCCTGCTGAAACATTTCCCTCCTCTGAGCTTTCTTTAGTCCTCCAACCAGAAGTGATTTCCCCCCATCACCCCCTTCCTGCTCAGCTGTGCACACAAAGACCCCCTCCCCACCCATGTCAGCGCTCTGCGGACCTTTGCCAGCTGGCTAACGTAGAAACTGCCCCCCCCTTCCCGATGAAGGGTTGGGGGCCGTCTCCACCCCTCCAGCTCCCCACCCCTTCCCCACCCCCTAGTAAAACAGCTCCACAGCTTTCTCTGGAACTTTATTTTTGTTTTCTCCCTTCTCTATTTATAGCTCTCTCCCCTCTAGAATCATCCCTGCATCCATCCCGTTGCCTAGAAACCGGCTCTGGGCTGAGGGTGGGGGAAGGCCAGGCCAGCCCAGGCAGGGGAAAGGAAGAGCTGTCACCCACTCCTCTCAGCACTGCTCCCAAGCTCCCAGAAGCCCACCTCACCCGCCCTCTGCCCAGCACCCACGGGTGTTTTTTAAGAGATAAAACAAAATGTGAAAAACAGCAGCCTTTGTGAAGTCCTTCCAGCTTCTAAAGGGCATAAAGCATGTGATTTCCCTCAGCGCCTCTCAAGAGCCTACCTTGCCTGGACTCACTTTTTTTGGATGAGGAAACTGACACTTCAGGAAACAAAGTTCCCATAGCTCAAGTCTTCTCAGTAGAAATTCCATGGCTTTGGACTTGTTTCCTGTGGGATAGTGGCCTGAAACACCAAAAAAATACGTTTTAAAAGCATAACTAATCCCACAATCTATTAATTTCAGAAGGGTAAAGAGAAAAATTTTGTCATGATCTTGCCACACTCCAAGCCACCAGTCCTGCTTCCACCACACTCCCTCCCATACATTCTGCCATGCCCCCAACCATGGCCCCCAAATGCTCCTGCAATGCCCCACCATGTCACCCCACATTCCCCCTACCATTCTCAACTGCAGCTCGACTCCTGGCCCTAATGCTTACCTTCCAAAAATTGGATGGGGAAGCCTGAGCTTGCTTCCTGGCTCTGTTACTTCACCAACTATGTGACCTCGGATGGTTCACATAACCTCTCTGTGCCTTTCTCGGCCGGAAGAACGCTAATTTCCACCCCATAAGACTAATAAGGGAATTAAATGTGGTACTGATGAGAAAGTGTTGCAAAAACCGTCGAGTGCTGTAACGTGTGATCAATTAGAATAATTAATATTATTATTATTAATAATATCATTATTAGGGCCAACAGGTGGGACCTGGGCTTACAAAGGGAGCCCCTGGCCCTTGTCCAGGCAGAAGGACCCCTCTCTCGGGCAGGAGGAGGGGCACAGATGGGGGCTGCCTGAGAGCATTGGCAGACCACTGAGGAGTGGAGGAGGGCAGAGGCCCTCTTGTGCCCTACTCCTCCTGTTCTCAAGTGCCTCCATCCCTACTGCTTCATTCCCTGTCTCCCACCCCAAGGCCCACCACTGCCTTTGAAATAGGCTCTCTGGACAGAATGAGGGAGAGGTCTGCCAAGGAGCAGCTGGGCCATGATTCAGCCTGAGTCATCTATCTAAATCCCAGGGCCACCCCCAACTGGGCTGGGTCCTGCAGCTGCTGGGGGGTAAGGATGTGAAGAAGGGGGGAAGGAGCCTGTGTGGGCAGCAGGCTGTGTTCATATGTGCCCAGGCCAGGGGCTCTCATGAATAACAGAACAGCACTGTGAGAGACTGGGAGTAGTACATATGAGGAGGTCATAGTAGGGGAAGTGACCCCATGGACATCAGTTATCTGGCTGACTGAGGAGGCAGGGTTTCCGTGCGTGTGTGTGTGTGTGTGTGTGTGTGTGTGTGTGCGCGCGCGCGCGTGCGTGCGTGCGCAGGGGTGGCATTGGGGGCTGGCTGCTGTCTTTGCTCTGGTACAGTCTGCTTGTCTCCATGGTGCCTGTTGCCACACATGCTTGCTTTTCAGAAAGTCACTGGGATTGTTTATTCCACCCCTGGCCTGGGCGCCAGCCAAAGAGCTGCAGGCACTTGTTTATCTTCTGGTGCGTACGAGTGTGTATGGCTTCCCAGTGGCAGACCAACCAAGATACGCATGCATGCACACACACACTCACATGGATGTTGGTCACAGGATGAGCCAGAACCCCAAGATAAAACAAAACCTGGTTCTAGGCAGACTTGCTCTATACAGGGACAAAGCCAATGACCCCCAGCAGCCCCAGGGGACACACCACCAATTTAGCAACCCCAAAGCTCAGGAAAGTGTGAGAGCCAATTGCCCTGGCTTCTGTCCTGTGTTCTCACGACAGAACTAGTCACTGCACAGTGATTGTCCAGGCCTGGGTCACTATCCACCCCTCAAGCTGGCAATGGGGTAAGTCCCACTCTGCTACTCACACTGGAGTGGGGAGGTGGTTCCCCAAAAAAAATGGAGGTATTGTACTCAGAAAAGGGTGCACAGTGCTGGACAAGCCATTACCCTGGTGTCTGCCATGAATGCTACACTATGCCTGGTGCTTGGTGGGCGGGCGGGGGGGGGGGGAACAGTGTTTTGTTTTTGTTTTTGTTTTTGTTTTTTCTCCCTACATCCTCCTCAGAGCTCTGAGAGCTAAGAGTTACATATGAGGAAGTTGAGGCTCAAATACCTAAATAAGGCCACGTAGCTAGTAACTGGCAAGGCCAGAATCTGAACTTACCCTCTTATCTCTATGCCCTTTTTGAGCTACAACTCTGCCTTAGCAAGTGTTTTTTTCTGTTGTTGGAAATTTTTCATTTTTAAACATGTTTTTATCAACAAGTCCCCATGAAACAAGAATTGTTGGGTGGAAAGGGCATAGATGGAAAGAGGTGAGCTCTGACCACATCCCCTCAGATGACTTTGCCTTTCTGTGCCCGCCAGCAGGACTCCCAATAGCCAGGACCTACGTCTTTGTCAGAGAGCTGCCTTTGGGCTATGGAACCCACTTTGCCCATATGCACTGCGGGCCAGAAGCACCTGGAATTACTATGCAGCCCGTGTCTGCCAGGTGCTCAGATATAAATGCACCAGCTCCCTTCCCCTTGGCCAAGGGAATTCTGAGGTGTGCCTTTACCCCATTTCCCAAGACTTCCTAAAAGATTAAGCTCACTCACTCACTGAGGTAGCCGGGTTAATATCCACCTCTTATTGGATGCCTTTCCCTTCTGGACCACCTTCCCACTCCCCTGCTGGTGTCTCTGCACCTCCCAAATAAATCACATTCACTTGATCTTCATTTTAGAGTCTGTGAGCTACACCCAGGGTGCTGGATCCCATCCTATACTTGCATGCTGAGCATCTGGGCCCAACCATCATGCTCATCCTTCCTGGCATTTCCCCTTTCCCTCTGTATGGGCCCCCATCAGAATTTCAATGCCTTCAAGCACCTCCTAGCCCCCAGTAGAGACTGTCATATTTCCTTTCTCCCTCCAAGCCCAAACTTGTGGAAAGAGTCATCTGCTTGCCCTCTTCACTTCCTTACTCCCATTTACTCATCAGTTCCACCCCCCTGCCAAGTCTGACATCCACCCCCACCATTCCACTGACTGTGCTTTTATCAAATTTCCATTACCTTCTTTTCAAGTCCAGAGGACATCTCTCAGGCTATATCCTGTCTTCCTGATGCGGCTGACCCTGCCCTCCTGGAACTTTCTCTCCCCATGGCTTCTGAGACATCAAACTCTCCTGGGTTTCTTCTGGTTTGTCAGACCACTGTATCTTTTTTTTTTTTTTTTTTTTTTGCAGCCTCATTTTCCTAGCTGGTTGGTATTCCTTGCAGTGGACCTGGGCCTTTCGTCTCACCCTATTTGGCGTATACTCTTCCCTCCTGTACTGACATGCCGTCATGACTTCCATCACCAGTTCCCTGATCTGGCCACTCCAGAGCTCAGTTTTGGACTCGGAAGCATCAGCATGGTTGTCCCATAAGCCCCTGCTTTCCTCATCAGGGTTCATCTGGTATCTGTCCTTCATCTACTTGGGTTCCCTGAGGCAGAACCTCAGAGAGGCAACAAGATCCTCTCTCCCCTCACACCCACATCCATCCCATGACCAAGGCCTGTTGACTTTATCCCTAAATAGATATCAAATCTGGCCCCTCCTCTCCATCACAACAAATGGTGCCATGATTCAGGCAGCATCATCTCTAACCTGGACAACTGTCATAGCCTTCTCACTCATGCCCTGGTCCCGCTCAGGTCAGCACTCGCTCTGCCCTAGTGGGACATTTTAGATCACAGGCTGGTCTTATCACTTTTCACATCTTGTGAACTTTCCCAAGCCTCCATGTCTTCATCTGTATCGTGGGGCCGATAATGTTTACCTTGAGGGCTGTAGGAGGAATAAAATGAAATGATGAATGTAGATTAGGGTTTGTAAACTGTGAAGCTAAATACTCTTGTGGGCAATGAATGAGCAATTTTCAGGGCCTGAAACGTTGGGAAGCAGTATGGGTGTTGTCCGTGGTGCTGAAAATTAGTCTGGCACCCTGAGGTTTTCTGCTTCCTTGGAATGCCGGCGGAAGGTGCCCATATGATAGATTTTCTTCATTTGCCATCTAGATTTTTAAAAGAATTTTTCCAAAAGATGATGGTGACTTAGGGTTCACCAGGTAAGTGAGAGTAATAGTAAGGGTTAAGCGTGAGGTTTCAAAAGTTACACAGCTCCGCCGCTCATTAACTGTGTGAACAGAGACCAGTGACCTATCAGTATTTCAGTGCTCTTATCTGAAAAATGGAGATAGAATACATTAATATTAACTTACTTCTAAGCGATTGGAAACTGAAATTAGATAAAACCTGTAAACAAAACTTAGAACTTTCCCCCTCACCCCTTAATAAGCGTTACATTAACCTTAACTGTTAGGATTTTCAATAGGTGGTTTCACAGTACAGGAGAGAGGGCTTTACCATCTCTCGGCAATTATTGAATTATTTTTTCTCCTCTGGGAAGCTAAAGGAGAGAGGACAATGTCTCCACTGAGAAATGTGGAGGAGGGGTGGGTAGCAAATCCTCATGTCCTTGGCAACCCGGTTCAACTAGAAAGCCCTGAACATCCTTCATCTTGTCAAGACCACTGTGAGATAATTAATGTTAGTCCTATTTTATAGATCGGGAAACTGAGGCTCAAAAGGTGAAATGATTTGCCCGAGGGTACCCAGGAGGAGGAGAACTGGACTTGCGCAGACTAGAGGGTAGGCGGGCACCTAGCTAGGGTGGCCGGTGGTGGGGGAATCAACGGTGCTCCCCACACACACCCCCATCGCTCTTGTCCCTGCACTCGCGGGGGCGTGGGCGGCTGCGAGACAAAGGTTTGGAGCGCGGTGGGGGTGCGGGGGGGACGGGACAGGGGAAGGGGGGAAGGCCGGAAGTGCGGCCAAGGAGGAGGCGGGAATTTTCTGTGCAGCTGGAGCTCGGAGAACTCCCCGAGCTGGGTACCCATCCAGGCGCCGAGTGTCCTCGGACAAGTGGCTTCTCCTCTCTGAACCCCAATTTCCTTCTCTGTGAAACAAGGAGAGGGTGTTCGCGGGCCTGGATTGAGTGAGATCTGAGACAGTGCGCCTCTCCCTCAACAGGCGCACAGCCTCTCCACCCCTCAGTCTCCTCGTCCGTGAAACGGGAACCCGGTCCAGGAGGGCGGGGAACCCAGGAGCCCAGGGACCATGGTGAGGGCGTCCTTCCCTCCCTCGGCCCCACTTCCCCGCTGGCACCGCCCCTCCCGGTTCCGACGCCCGAGTCTACCAGCGCGCATGCCCGGGGCGGGGCGCGGGGTGGGAGCGCGGAGCTGGCGCGGGGGACAGCGGCGCCGAGTCCGCGGGATCGCCCGCCAGCCCGGCCGGAGGCAGCCGAGGCCACTCGGGCGTCAGCCGCAGGAGCCGGAGCGCAGCGCGCCTGGGAGACGGAGAGGCGGCACAGCAGGGTAAGCGCCGCGCCCGCACCTGCTGCCCCTCGGGGCAGGCGGCGTCGACCCCCTTCTTCTCTCACGCTGGCCCTGGAGCCGCTGTCCAGGGTCCTCGAACCTCCTGGTTCATAGGGCTTCGGCCCCGCGCGAGGCGTGTGTCCAGCGTGAGCCCCGGTGCGTGTGCGTGCGCGGCCGGGGCGGTGAGTGTCCATTTCCAGGCTTCTCGCCGGGGTGGGGCGGGGCGGGGGCGGGTCCCGCAGTTGAGGCCGAGCCCCAGAGGGGCCCTGAGGGCCAGTCCGCATCCGTGTACGACCCTGGCCAGCGCCCGGAAGCTGCGGGCAACCCCTTTGTTCCGCATGGCCGTTCGGGAGGGGATGCTTCCCGCCGCCACGGGGAGGGGGTCTGCCCGCGTTGATTCATTTCTCCCCAGGAGCAAGCTCTGTGCTGGAGTGGCTCTGCTGTCTACAAGACACTGAGCACACTCGCCGTCACACGCTTAGTGTGGCACACACTCTGGGGCCCAATCACACCCTGTCACACGCTCACCGTGCGAGGCCATGGGTCTGCACACATACTCTATGGCCCTTGGTCATTCCATCAGACTCATACACTCCGCCACCTGTGCACCCACCCAGTACACCAAGTGGGAGCCTTGTGTACACACCCAGGCACAGCTACGCACTCACACCAGCCATCCCCTATCACAGCCCGCTCAACTCGACAATACTCCCTGATCATAACACTCACAGCTGCCCTGCTCTGGCCTGCTGGTGCCTGTTCACACCTGTTCATCACGGTGTCCGTCATGTAGCCCCAGACCCTGGAGTAGGCTGTCACACTTGTGCCCACACTTCATCACACACTCTTTGCTTCTTAGCTTGCTGTCCACCCTCCATCCACAGTCAGCCCAAGTGTGCACACACTCCGGTTCATCTGGGAATGGATAGATGGATGGATGGTCTGGGGGCTGTTTCTGGAAGGTCTGGCTATCATCCTCTGCTAGGCTTCTCCTCTCCAGCCCCAGGCAGGAAGCTTTACTGCTCTGAGGGTACTAGGAGATGAAGGGATGAGGAGGCGAGGGGCAGCAGACCAGGATTATCAGACACACACACAGGCGCACACACATGCCTTTGTAGGTCTCATCACCATGGGAGGAGGTGTTCGCTGGTGCCTGGCAGCCCTGGCTCCACCTTGAGAAGAAATCCTAGAGGGAGAAGAATAGGCTGGCCAGGTGTCTGGGCCAGAATGGGCATTTACAAGGGCTGCTCTGCTGGGGAGCAGGGCGCAAATGCCTGTGCACACATCCAGGCCAGCTCTCCTATGAGTGAGATTCTGAGGCCATGTGGCCATACATGCACACACCCACAGGGTCCAAGTGGCTCCCATGGGACACAAACAAACAAGCCATTCTGCATATACATGTTGCCTATGTGCACAACAAGCTCTTCTTGAGCAGAATACAGGAGCCAGGTCCTGCTCCACAGGCTGGTCTACACTGGCACAGATATCCACAGGCAGTCTGCATGCCCTCTGCACACCAGGTGAGCCAGCCCACTTAGGGGGTCATTTAAATCTTTACCTCAGTCGGGCTGCAGAAGTGTGCCGGCTCCTCTGTTCATAGGGCGTGTGTTCCTGCAGGTGGGCATGTGCATGGGGGACACTTGCTTCCTCTCCTGGATACTCCCGGGACTGTTATCCGTTAGGTCCAGAAGATCAGGAGGACCCTTGGCCTGACCCCAAAGAGCAGAAAGAGGTTAAGAGTCAAGCATCAGTGTCCAAGATCTTAGCTGTTATGAGTAGGGAGAACCCAGGCTTTGGGTTTAGATACAACAGGCTTTGAACCACAGCCCACTGCCCCAGCTGTGTAGCCTTGGTGTTAAGTCTTTTCTTCCTCTGACCTGTGTCCTCATCTGTGAAATGGGATGATAATACTCCCCTTGTGAGATTGTCGTGGAGTCCAGATGCTAAAGCAAGCCTAAGAGTGCTGTGCCCAGGGCTGAGCACACAGTGGGAGAGTGATGGAGCTGGGTTCTAGAGGGAGGGTGGGGGTGGCACACCGGGCCTAGGTTGCCTCTTGGAGAAGTAACCAGAGGATACTGAGGCTTCCTCAAGAGCCAGGAAGGGCCTGGCAGAACTGTGAGCAGCGGAGCCTCTGGGCATGGTATCTTGGCCGGTCTTAAACCCAGGGCTGGGCCAGTTCTTCTAGATACAACTACATCTCTCCCATTTCACAGATTGGGAAACTGAGGCCCAGCGTGTTGAAAGACTCACCCAAAGTCATGGAGCAGGTCAATGACAAGCTCAGGCTTGACTCCACATCTTCCTAATCCCTGGCCAGTCTCTTCGTCCCTACCCCAGGCCTGATCCCACATCAGAGAACCTCAGCTGGGAACTGAGAAGCTGGCCAATTCCTGGGGACCTTGCAGAAGGGGAATGTTACCAGCTGGACCATGCCTGCCTCTCAGAACTTCATTTTCCTCCTCTAGAAAATAAGAACAGAACACCTACCTGGAAAGTGTATGGGTTCTGCACATAGTGGACACAATAAAGACTTGATGCATGTAAAGTCAATTCCCACTTTCTTGGCATCTAGGTCAAAGGTCAAAACTCAGGTGGCTACGGGCCAGGTGGATAACATATACCTGGGGCTGGCTATAAGAAAAATGGTGGTACAATTTTAGTGACAAATGATAACCGACAGCCTCAGTGTCCAGGACACCATAGAGAAGGGTGGAGATTGCGGCTAATTAGAGAGTACGCCCACATCCAAAGAGACAGACACTGCCTGGCTCCAGCTGACTATTGCCATGCGGGAAGCACGCTCGGATTGCCAAATTTTAGTTTTCCAAGATGAGCTGGGGATCTGATTTTCATATGAAATCTTCTAAATTTTAGAAGTTAATTCCTTAAAAAAAATTTTAGCACTCTGGGTCAAACAAGCATGTCTGAGGGCCAGGTTTGCCAGTTTGTGCCTCTGCTGCAGGCCCTCCCTCTCCTGCCCCCTCCTGGGAACACAGCTGGGCTCTGACAGGTTGAGTAGATAAAAACAGGCCTTCCACATACACAGCCCGGCCCTAAAGTGCAAAGCTGCACACCCCTCATCTTCATTAATTCTCACAACAGCCCTAGAGGGTGGGTTTTTAGTGTCCCCAGTGAAGAGAAGAGATTTACCTGAGGTCACAGAGCAGGTAAGTGGGGAGTTGTTCTGACTTGCTGCTCTGGCTGTACCCAGGGGGAGGGAGCTTGTTGGAGGGGCTGGTGTGAGGGGACCCCAAGGCTGGGCTACCAGGGGTGAAAGGGGGGTAATGAGGACTCAGAACACCCCTCCTACAGCCTGCGATGATTCCTCCCAGCTCCATCCCAAGCTCCCTGTTCACCTGCCAGGCAGCTGTTGAATTCCTATTTTCCAGAAGAGGAAACCAAAGTTCTGAGAGGCAGGGGTGGCAGGCAGACCCCAGCCCTCACCAAACCTGGGCCCTCTCTCTTGTCCATCTGCCCAGTCGATCTGGCTTATAACATCCTTCCCCACAACCCCAAGGACCAGAGCTGGCTCACAAAAGTGAGTTCTTTGGCCTGTGTTATTTTTTTAATTAGCCAACATTTAAAATATAGACAAATCCAGACTGACGATTTTGCTCAAAAAATTAGGACTGGCTATGCAGGAGCCACCTTGACTTGCCTGCTTAAAATACTCCAGGAGGTTCCCAGCACCCTCAGGATAAGCCCACACTCTGCCCTTGTGGCCTGCACAATGGGCTCCTACCTGCCTTCTCCCTCTCCGCCTTCCAACTCCACTCTGGCTACTCAGGCTTTTTTATGGCTGCCTCAGCTGTTACCTCCTCAGAGGGGCCTTCCTGGACCATGTATTAAACAGCCGCCCACTCCTTTGTCTTCACAGCATCTATTATTATTTGAAATTACATTATTTATCTGCTTACTTGTTAATTGCCCTCTCCCCAATCTTTCCATACCTGGAAGGCGGTGGGGACTATGCATTTCTTTTTCACTGCCGTATCCCCAGTACCAAGGACAGCATTTACGACATTGCTTATGTGTTCAATAAATGTTGACTTAATAAATGAATTCCTAACTAGCTAGTAGAACTGAGTGCAGCTGCCCCTTCAGAAGGGGCCCGTGCTCTCCAGTTTGCCACAGTCCCCACCGCTCCCTCTTGGCTCCCTCACCTGGAGGATATCAGGAGTCTTTAATCACCTCACTTAGTCTGCTGTTTTTCTTTTGAGAGAAAAATACTTATCTGTGCCATATCACCATTAAGAGGCAAAAAATGAAGATGAACGCAGTCCATACCACTCAAATCTGATGCCTGGCTGACTCTATCGGCCCGTGACCTTCCAATTTATTTTTATGCTGCCAAAAAGCAGTTCCAAACAGTTCCAGCCAGATCTCTCCTGTGCTTCAAACCTGCCTTGCACCTGCTCTTGGATGTCCCCCCATAAGTCCCACAGGCACACAGTTCACCTTCACCAAATCCATAGATATGTGTCTGTCCTTTCCCTTGGCAATACACATGGGATTCCACTGGCCATGATGTCCCCTGGCCTCTTTTTTTAAACTTATCTTGGGCATCTTTCCTCATCACCCCACACATTCTGACAGGTATGAGGGATCCCAAATGGTCATCTTGCATTTCATGAACCTACTTCCCGGGTTGCTTCTCATTACCAGCCACATCCTCATGCACCCTCTGTGATTTGTCTCTCCCATTTGCCTCTCCTCATGCACCTTCTGTGCACCACCAGTCTATCTTCAAGACTGTCCCTAGATGTGGGCATGCCGGCCCAAATGCTGTGTGCACCGAAAACTTTGATAGGAATTGATAAATGTCCTTCCAAAAGATGACAGCCAATTTACTTCCCCAGCAAGAGCCAGCGGAAGTAAATTGCATGGAATGGCATGGTTGGACCAACATCTTAGAAAGATCATTCAGTCCTTCACTTAACAAATCTTTATTGGGAACTACTAGCTTATTACTTGCCAGTCATTGTTCTCAACCCTAAGGGTACATCAGTAAACACAACTAAATCCTCCCTTCTGAAGCTGACATTCTAATAGGAGAGACAAATCGTAAGCAATAAACCAATGTAATATGTCAGACAGCGACAGGAACTGTGAAGAAAATCCGAGCAGGGCAAGGGGGATGCAGAGCGCCAACCAGTGTTAAGGAGGAGGCTGCTTTATTCAGGATGGGTCAGACAGCAGACCATACAGATATAGGGTGGGGAAGTGTTCCAGGCAGAGGAGACAGACAGCAAAAGCTCCAAGGCAGGGTGTGTTCAAGGAGCAGCCAGGCACCCGGTGTGGCCAGGTAGCACAATCGAGGGAGAGGTAACAGGGCCTGAAAATGCAGGGTCTAGTGGGCCATTGTAAGGAGATTACTTT
>NW_011888855.1:1562725-1578316 GCF_000151845.1 Pteropus vampyrus
TAAGGAGGAGGCTGCTTTATTCAGGATGGGTCAGACAGCAGACCATACAGATATAGGGTGGGGAAGTGGTCCAGGCAGAGGAGACAGACAGCAAAAGCTCCAAGGCAGGGTGTGTTCAAGGAGCAGCCAGGCACCCAGTGTGGCCAGGTAGCACGATCGAGGGAGAGGTAACAGGGCCTGAAAATGCAGGGTCTAGTGGGCCATTGTAAGGAGATTACTTTTACTTTGCATGAGGCACTGCCTGGTTCTGAGCACAGTAGGGATATGATCTGCCTTGGGTCCTACTAAGATCCCTCTGATCGCTGTGTTGAGAAGGAGCTGTTTGGGGTGAAAGAAAAAACAGGGATGACCCGGGTGAGAGATGGTGTGGGTTAAGCTCAGGGTAGTGGCCAGATTCTGGATATACTTTGAAGGTAGATCCATTATGTTTCACTGATGGATGGGACGTGGGGGCTGTGAGAGAAAGTCATGGGTGACTCTAGGGATTTGGGCCTGAGCACTACCAAGGCAGCTTTGGAGAGGAGGGCAGGAAAGGCAGGTTTGGGGAGGATCAAGAGCTCAGCGCTCTTTGGCTGCTGTGTGTATAATAGAATGGAGTTGCTTGCAAATCCAGCCGCCTGCCAGACCCTCTCCCTGGCTGTTCCCCAGGTACCACACACTTGGCTTGTCCTAAATGCATTTCTCCCTTTCCTCACATCTCCTGCCCAGCACCATCACCCAGCAACCCACCCACCCCCAGCCAGAATCCTGTGGGCCACCCCCACCATCATCCCCTACAGCCAGCTGGTTCCTGTCACTTTTCCCTCAGAGCTCTCAATTCTGCCAACTCCCCATCCCCAGGACCTTGGCTGTACCATCTCTCATCTAGACCATTGCAGCTGCTCAGGTTCTACTTCAGAGAAGGGGCTGGGTGAATGAATGAAGTACTGGATGAGATTGAATGAATGATTGACCAGCCCCTCTCCTCCAGCCCAGCCTCCACACCATCCCAGAGCAATCTTTGAAAACACACATATCTGTATCCCTTCCTCAACTATAAACTATTCACGGCTTCCCAGGGCCTATATAAACTGGTGGCCTACAGACATATTTTGTTTGACTACCACAGTGTTGTTATTTTTTTAAATCTTGAATTAATTAGGACATTTTACATTAAAGTGCTAGATTTCTCACTTCTTATTGGTATGACCAGGATGCATTTCTCCAGAGTAGGACTCTGCTGGTGGAGTGGTGGTCCCCCTAGATAGGGCATGTGCTCTCCAGTTTGCCACAGTCCTCACCACTCCCTATTGTCTGATACTTAGCCTGCTTCTCTCACTTAAATCACCTACCTGGCCCCTATGGCATCAGAGTTTGTGACCTGTGAGCTAAAGGGCAAAAGCATCTTTTCTGGGTTGCACATTGCATGTGGTGGGTTGACGAGGGAGGAGTAGATGAAGTCAAAGCTGTGAAGGGCCTTGAATGCCATGTTGGGAAGTCTGACCTTTATCCACAGTGCCACAGGGAGCAGTGAAGCAGGGGAGTGATTTGGATGGGTTAGTGTTTTTAGCCCAGGCCCTGTGGACATAAGGAGACCAAACCAGGGTAGAGGACCTGGCGAGGAGGCCTGGCTGCTGGGAGAAGGGTGAGAGAGGAGGCCCGATGGATGCTCCTCCCCGCTGGGTCACCCCTGAGTCTGAGTCTGTTCCCTCTGTGTTTCAGAACCAGACAGCAGCCTAGGCTGAAGCATGATCATGAGGGCAATTGGGCAGTGCTGAAGACCCGGCCTGGCTCCAGCTGCTTCAAAAGGACTCCAGCCCCCCAAGATTCTGGCCAACAGCCTTCTCCTGCCCCCAGGATGGGAGCCTGGGGGCTGGGAACCTGGCCATGAGAGATTACTGCCCCTCCCAGCTAAAGGCCAGCCCTGCACCCCCCAGGCACACCCCTGCCCAAAGCCCAGGCATGGACTCCAGACACAGCAGCCCTAGTGAAGCTGGGAAAGGGGCCTCCTGCTCTGAAGGTCCTGGCGGGAGCTTGGCCTGCCCTTCCCTGACCTGCATCCCTCCCCAAGAGGCAGCCACCAAGGAGACAGTGGGGGCACATGGAGCCTCGATCTCAGGGACACCAGAAGTCACCAACTCTGGAAAGCCAGAGCCTGTGCCCTCAGTGAAGACCGAGTCCTTGGAAAACAGAAATCCTATGTTCTTGGAGAAGATGGACTCCAAGTCTTTAAAGCAGGCAGAATCTACTTCTATTGGAAAGGAAGATGCTGGGTCCTTGAGAAAGGCAGATCCCAAGTTAGTAGGGAAGACAGAGCCTGCGATCTTAGGAAAGGAGGATCCTGTGGCTTTTGGAAGGATGGATCCTGGCTCCTCAAGAAAGGAGGATCCTGGATTCTTGGGAAAGGAAGATCCTGCGTGCTCTGGCAAGGTAGATGCAGTGTCTCCGAGGAAAGAGGATCTTGTATCGTCGGCCAAAGTGGATCCTGAGTGTCCAAGGCAGGAGTTCAGGTATTCAGGACAAAAGCTTCCTGTTTCCTCGCAGGAGATAGGTCCTGCATCTGCAGACAAGGCAGATCTCATGTCCTTGGGAAAGAGAGATCCCGGGCCCTCAGGAAAGGCAGATCCCCCGTCCTTGGAAAACACAGATTCTGCACCTGAAGGAAAGACAGATCCTGGGTCCGTGGGAACGCCGACTCCAGGGTCATCAGGCAAAATCGAGCCTGTATCCCCTGGAATCATGGCTCTGGGGTCAACAGGAAGGGTGGACTCTACATTCTTGGAGAAGCCAGAGCCTGTATCTATGGGAAATGCAGAAACTGTGTCATGCACGAAAGAAGACCCTCAGTTTCCAGAAAAGACAGATCCTGCCTTCTCAGGAAAGGAAGATCCCATGTCTGTGAGAATGACAAAAACTGGTTCTGCTGGACAGGTGGATCCTGTGTCTTCAGGCAAGGCGGGCCCAGTTTCTTTGGGAAAGGTGGATCTTGTGTCCTTGGGAAAGCCAGAGCCCTTGTCTCCTGGGCAGGCTGAACCGACTTTTGTAGGAAAGGCAGAAACCATATCCTCTGGAAAGGAGGACCCAGCACCCTCCAGAAAGGTAGATCCCATTTCTGTGGGAAATACAAAAACATCATCTTCTGGAAAAGTGAACCCCGAGTCTTCAGGAAAGATAGACCCTGTGCCCTCAGGTCCAGGGGATTCCAAGTTCTTCCAGACAGCTGGATTCTCATCCTCTGTTAAAGCTGAGGTAGTGACTGGGGGAAAAGCAGATTTGCTGTCCTCACAGAAGGTGGGTCTTGTGGCCTCAGGGGAGGCTGTTCCCCAGGCCTTGGGCAAGGTGGACCCTGGGGGCAGAGGGAAGGCAGAAACGGTGCGCCCTGGAGAAGGAGACTCTGTGTCTTCAGGAAAAGTGGCCCCCGTGACTCTAGGAAAAACAGTCTTGGCACCATCGGGAAAAGCAGAAGCCGTCCCAGTGGAAAAGGTGGATCCCCTTCCTCTAGAGAAGGGGAATCCTGTGAACTCCACAAAGGTGGACCCCAGGGCCATGGGAAGAGCAGAACCCAAGTCCCAAGGCAACGCAGAAACAAAGCCCCCTGAGCAGGAGAGCTGCACTTCATCAGGAAAAGCAGAGGCTACATCTCTGCAGGAGAAGCCCCTGGCCTTGGAGAAGGGGGATCCCAGATCCTCAGGAAAGGCAGACCCTGTTGCTTCTGGGAAGGTGGAGCCTATGGCCCTAGGGAAGGCCGACTCTGCGTCTCTGGGAAAAGCAGAGACCCCATCCTCGGAAAAGGTGGTGCCTCTGACTCTGGAGCAGGCAGAGGCCTCCTCCTCCAGGCGATCAGATGGCAATGCATGCGCCTCATCCCATTCTCCCTCCCGTGCAGGGAGTAGCGGGGACCGTGTGGAGCCAGGGCTGGAGTCCAGCCTTCGCCAGAAAGACGCGACAGCCGCTGGGACCCAGAGAAGTCCCGGCCCGGAGGCAGTTGTGCCCTCGCCCGGGCCGCGGACTCGCGACAACTTCACTAAGGCACCGTCGTGGGAGGCTAGCGCTCCACCCCCGCGCGAGGACGCGGGCACGCAGGCGGGCGCGCAGGCCTGCGTGTCGGTGGCCGTCAGCCCCATGTCTCCGCAGGATGGCGCGGGCGGACCGGCCTTCAGCTTCCAGGCGATGCCGCGCGCGCCCAGCCCCGCGCCCAGGCCGCCCTCGCGCCGGGACGCGGGCCTGCAAGTGTCGCTGGGCGCCGCCGAGATGCGCTCCGTGGCCACCGGGCCCATGACACCGCAGGCCGCCGCGCCGCCCACCGTGCCGCCTGCTTTTCCCGAGGTTCGGGTGCGGCCTGGCTCCGTGCTAGCAGCCGCCGTGGCGCCCCCAGAAGCAGCCGAGCCCGTGCGCGACGTGAGCTGGGACGAAAAGGGCATGACGTGGGAGGTGTACGGCGCCTCCATGGAGGTGGAGGTGTTGGGCATGGCCATCCAAAAGCATCTGGAGCGGCAGATCGAGGAGCACGGCCGTCAAGGGGCACCGGCGCAGCCGCCTGCCGCCCGCCCGGGCCCGGGCCGTGCGGGCTCTGTGCGTGCCGCGCCCCCCGAGGGCGCCGCCAAACGCCCGCCTGGCCTCTTCCGTGCGCTGCTGCAGAGCGTCCGCCGGACCCACGGCCGAGTGATCTGCTCCCCTTTTGTACGCCCAGGTTTCCAACCTTCTCAGGCTCCCTTCTTGACCCCAGACCACTAGAAGGGATCCCCTGGAGGCACGACAGGCCTCGGAGGGGTGGGCAGCCTCTAGGGCCCTCTCATCCCCTTTCTAACCCGCTTCCCCTCCCACACAAATGAACCCCCTCTACCTAGCTCCCTCATGGTCATGAGCCCACGGAGCCCAGCCCTGACACCCTATTGTCTCCTCACAGCCTCAGCTCCACTCCCTCCCCATCACACTGGGTGACCTCAACCTTGGGCACCCGCTCAGCACCCCAATCCCCAGCCCTGAGAGCTGAGGCAGGCTCCTGAGATGTCTAGACTGATGTGCTGACAGTGGCCGCCAATTCCCCAGAATGGAAGGAAGAGACTGCACAAAAGCTTCGAGTGTGCGAGGCTCCTGAGTGTGCAAGGTTCTGAATGTGAGGCCCTGGGCATGTATGAGTACAAGTCCTCGCCACAGGCTGGCCCCCATGGCCCGGGCATCTCTTGCATGCTGATGGTAGTCATCCCCAATTCCAGTCTCCCCCTCACCTGGCCCAACCCCCAGCCCCTATGTCCACCCTCACAGGACACTCATTCACAATTCCCAGCCAGGGAAGGCAGCTGCAGGAGTGCCCTGGGGGTGCAATTGAAAGGAGTCAGAAGGTCAGAAAGGTTAGTAGGTCTCAGACAGGTCTGGACTTGGACCACAGGCAGCCTGAGTGACAGCTGGTCTTGGGTACTGGGGCAGAATGGAGAGCTCATTCTACAACCACAGTTGTCCTTTAAAGGCTGCCCTCTCCAGCCCTTTGTCTCCCCTGTGCTGTGAGCCCCACCAATCCCTGAGGACCACTCAAGTACCCCATCCCCACTCCTCCAGCGAAGTTTTTGGCTACAAACTGTCACAATGTACATTGATAATAAAATATTCCCCAACTCTTGTCAGCTGTGATTAGCTACAAGCAGAAGGGGGCAGATCAACACAATGTATTATTAAGTTCAGAGAGGGTAGGTATAGTTTGGGGGAGACAGGGCCTCTTCCGAGGTAGACTAGAAGAGTCAGGGCCCATGTGGAGCTCTGTAGAAGGGCCCCCGTCACAGGTCTGTGGTGTCCAGGCCAGCGTTGGTGAAGGACAGGTGTCCCCCGGTGCCCCCGTTCCTTCCTGACAGCACTGCGCTCAGGGGCTCTGCATCTGATGCTGTAGGACTGTGCAGGGGCTCCTGTGGGGAGAGAGAGGAGAGGTATGAAGGGCAGAGGCCAGGTGGGGTAATCTCCCCAGGCCCTAAGTGTGTGGGCGGGCTTGAAGACTCCTTGGCTCCTCCTGGGGCCTGTTTCCTGGGTGTGTCCCAGAGGTCTCTGTGGCCACTGGAGACGCACTTGGGCTCAGGTGAAGGGCTGGGCCTAGGAGGGATCTACTCTGGCCTTTGCCCCATCCGTGGGCACAGCAGCACGTTGTCCTGAATAATGCCAGGCCTTAGGTCCTGTGCCAAGGAGTCAGTCCACCTCACTTCCTGTCACCTGCTCCCCATGGCAGGCACCCATGGCCTCTTGGGCTTTCCCAGAGACCCCAAAGCCCACCTACTGCTGCAGGAGAGGGAGCAGAGCCTCAGGCAGCTTCTGGAAATAACAACAAACCCCCTGCCATCCCAGACAGTTTCGGCTCTCTCCTGGCTTTGAAGGCTCTCAATAGCCTGGCATCTTCCTTCTCCAGACTCTTCTTTCAGAGCTCTCTGCCCCTCCCCAGCCCACAGGTCCAGCCACAGTGCTGGGGCCTCCGACTCCACTCCCCTCTGGGGGTCAGCTTTGGCCTCTCCAGGAGTCACCTGTCTGGCCACCAGCTCTGGCAGTCAAAATTGTTCTCTTATGCCTCAGTTCTCTCTAGACATGTTCGCTGGAGTTTTTGCCTCAAACCGTCTTCAACCAGAGATGAGCCATCCAACCAGAGGCCTCCACTGCTGCCTGGCAGCCTGGATTGCTATCTATGACCCCCGTCCTTGGGGGCCTGTTTGGAGGCCTCCATGTTACAGTCAGGTCCCTGTGCAATGTTCTGGTATTTTAATGCCCACAAGAGGCTGTGGTCGACCAAGTCCTTCCATGTAAGGCATCCTCAAGGGAAAAAGTAAGTATTGAAGCATGAAGGAAGGATGGGGACCCCCAGAGAGCAAGGCCTGGCTGAAGGCAGCACCCAGAGGGGAGTGGATAAGGTGAATGGTTGGTGGATACCTACTCGCACTCCCCCACCCCCACCCACAGGCACACAGAACTGCAGACTATTAAAGCTCAATGGGCCTTAGTGCTTCTACTCCAGTGGTGGTTTTCAAAGTGAGAAGGAGAGATAGTAGTTCCTTCTGGATTTGGTGGCCCACCCCTCTAGGGAGTAGAGCCATGCCCCACCCTACCCATGATCTGCTCTGGTGCTTCTCAATCCTGCCTGCAGGTGAGAACCCCTGGAGCTTTAACAACAGGTTCATGCCAGGCCCACCTCAGCCATCAGGTCAGAATGCCTGGGCTGTGACCCCGTGCTTCTGAAGCGCTCCCCACACGATTCCAGTCAGCAGCCCAGGCTGTGTGAACTCTTGATTTAATTGAACCAACTAACCTATTGAACAAATGATGGTACTATTGTTTATCTGAGCCTACTTTCTCTCCTTCACTAGGTTATATTCATCTCCAGATCTCTTCCCCCGCCCCTCCAGCTTTTATATAAAGGATGTAAAGGTAGAGAACCAGATTTTTTAGCACATGCTTTGTGCCAGGTGGTTTTTATGCCCACTCTTATTTCATCCTCACAACAGCCCTGGGTGTTTGGCGTTCCGATCCCCATTTACAGGTGAGAAAACAGAACCAGAGGGAGAAGTCACCAGCACTCGGTGTCACAATGAACAGTAGAGGAGCAAGGATTGGACCCCATTACAGAGCCATAGGGTGTCCCAGGGCCGAAGTCAGCAGCAGGTCCTTCTGCTCTGTCCTGAACCCCACCCCTTTAGAAAAGGACCCCAGTTCAGAATCCCCAAACAACAACTCATCCCCCATCTTGCCTTGATTTCCTGTTTGTCCTTTTCCAGGTCCACAGAGTTGTCATCCAGGGAGTTGTGGCTGTAGGGGAGATGATAGAGTTCAGATAGTTGGCAGGCCCAGTCCTTCCTGTCTGTGGTCAAGAACCACCACTGCCTCTACCTCCTTCACCGCCACACCACCACCACCACCATCAGCATCACAACCAGCACCATCACCACTACCACCTCCATCGCCGCCACCACCTCCATCACCACCACCATCACCAAAACCTCTGTCACCACCACCACCATCACCATCACCACCACCATCACTACCATCATCACCATGTCCACAACCACCATCATTACTATCACCTCTATCACCACCACCATCACCACCATCATCATCACCATCGCCACCACCAAACAGCCTGTCTGTGAGGGGCATTGCTCACCTGATACAGTCCAGGTCGCTGGAGGAGGATTGGGACTCAAAACCCAGGTCCTTGGTAGAGAGGTTCAGCATGGGATTGGCCCTGGAGAGAAGGCTTAGTCAAGCGGCCATGGACCTCAGCTGCCCCATGGAGCCTCTTACCCAGCCTTCAGGCCCTGCTCACCTCTCAGCGGTGTACATGTTAGTCCCAGGGATGGCAGAGGCTGAGGGCATCACCCCCGCCACTGTTCTCCGGGCCTCGTTGGCAGCCTTTGTAGCCCGAAGCTTCCGGTGGTATCTGTGGGGAACCAGGAAAGGGATCACTACTTTCCCTGCACACCCACTGTGTGCCCAGTACAGGCCCTGGGAGTGTGACTTCACGATGACCCTGGCAGGTGAGAGAGTTGGCTCCACTTTGCAGAGGGTACAAGTAAGAGCCAGAGAAGGGAAAGGATTCACCAAAGGCCACACAGTTGGCTAGTGGTAAGGCCTAGAATCAAACCCAGATGTGGCTGCTGACTGCAAATGTATTGGAAAGAGAAAACAAAGCAGCATTTATTAAATGCATAGTATGTGCCAGACATCTTATTGGGTGTGAGATACACAAAGCTTCCTTGAGGGCTTTGAGGAAGCTAGTGTCATACTCATTCTGCAGATGAGGAAACTGAGGCTCGGGCCCAAGATGTCACAACAGATTAGTGGGGATTGAATACAGACATACCTGACATCTAAGCCCAAGTTCTTTCAACCCCAACCCACCCTCCGATGTCTTGGGGGTTGGGAGAGGTTGGGCTGGAGACATAGGGTAATGGGAGCAGCACCTCTTCTGGGTACACACAAGGGCCGTGGTCATGATCACAATGACCAGCAGCAAAGCCACTCCCAATCCGATGATGACGCTACTGAGCAGCTTTGGCAGGTCTGACTCCTGGCTCTCCTGGGAGCCCTGGAAGAGAAGGCGTGTGAGGGAGGCTCTGGGGTCAACATCCCCTGCCCCACTCTCCCATTACGTCCACCCTGCGGACACTCACCACCACCACCAGCCCCAGCTGCAGCAGCTGCATCAGTGCGTCCTGGTCACTCCGGATCATCCTGTCCACAGAGCCCCGCTCAGGCCCGAGGGACATTAGCATCCCACAGGCTTCCTAGTCACCCTCCTGCGCACCCCAAGGGCAACCCCACTCACACGCTCAGCTCATCAAGTGTCAGGGCTGACCCATTTGGGAAGACTAAGTAGCCGTCAAGGTAGGAACGGCCTCGGGCCCTGGAATGGGGTGGGAGTGAAGAGTCAGCAGCCCAGGATCCCCCACACCCAGCAGGACCCTCCTGCTGCAGCTTCTCTTCCTCATCCCAACCACTGGGCCCGCGGGCACTCACCGAGCTGTGGATACTATGTCCTTAATGTCCACAACGTAGAGAGTAGTCCTGGTCGCCTGGGCGAGAGCCCTACAAAGGGCGCATGTGTCACAGAAGCCTGGGGGAGGGGCCCTAACCTAGGCCTGTGGCTGGGGCTCTGTCAGTGGAATTAGGATTGTATAAATTAGAAAGGGGCAATTTCCTCAGATGGCTCCCCTGGCTAAGCACATAGCACCCCTGGACAAAGAGACAAGGAAGCCCCAGCAAGCAGAGAGCCCTTGTGCAGTGCAGAGCCTTAACGACTGTACATGGCAGCCCTATTTAGACCTCTCCCTGCCCAGCCAACCATAGGCTTCTGGGGACATGCAGAAAGGAAGTGCAGTCATAAGGTTAAAGACAGGGACAAGATATAGTGTGAGTCTGGGACAGGGCTGAGAGACATTCTATCAAGGTCTTATCAGGGACCAGGCTCCCAGGCCCTGTTCTTCCCCCAAAGTCTCCTTGCAGGTGCCCCAGACCTACGCCTTAATCTCCTCCATGTTGGCGCCCACTTCTTCCTTGTTCGTGGAGAACTGCAGCCTCACACGGTAACTCTGGTCCACAGTGAAGAGCTGTGGGAGGAGGGCATGGGGAGCAATGAGGCACAAGGAACCCAGTGGCTGGCCAAGGGCACTGGGGGCTGGAGGCAGGGCCCAACACTCACATTCAGGGTGATATTGGCTTCCTGGGCAAGACCTACGGAAGGTCTGTCCTGGGCCTGAACTGTCACTTGGTAGGTGCCTTGGAGAGTGGAATCAAGGCTGGTCACCAGCCTATGTAAGGTAAGAGGGCACAGCACAGTCTTGGAACTCAAGCTGGAGTTCTCTGAAACCTACTTATATACCTCCAAGGGTGAGGAACTCACTGCCTTGAGGGCCCCCCATTGCGCCCCACCCCCATCCAGGGGCTGCCCGCAGTTACTCAATGTTGCCAATGAACACGTTGGCCTCTGAGGAGGTGGAGATTCGGAAGAAGCCATTGAAAGCGATCACGGCCCCATCCTTAGTGATGAAATCCGCTTGGAGGATGGAGAACAGGATGGCCCCATTGTTCCCTGAGTCATCGTCTCTGGCCTGGGAGCAAGAGTAGACAACCTCTGTGGACCAGGCCAGGCACCCCAACGCCCCCAGCAGGAATCAGAGGTTAGGGTGGCCTGGGCGGCTGGTCCCCATAATCTCTATCAGCCTTCCATGCCACCTCGACTGAGAAAATGCTTTAAACAAATTCAGGTTTGGGCAACTCCCTGGCTCTGGCCTCCCAACTGAGCAGGCAACCACCCAAAGTCCCTTTCACATGGAAATCCTGCCCTGCTCCCCCAACCTGCTGCCACACACATGCACAAGCACGGGATGCTCAGGCTTCCTGAGTACCTACTGTGTGCCAGGCACCTTCTCTTGCAGCCTTCATTTCAGTGCTTACTGATGTGAGCATGAATTCATTCCCCTAGCGGATCATGAAATGACTGGGAGCAGCGGGGCGGGGGGGTGGGGACGGGAGGGAGTGAGGCTGCAAACATTTTTATTCATTCTAGTGCCTTCTAGAAAAAAATATAGCCAACATGCAGAGCCACAAATCCACTGATGTCACTGTCCAGGACAAGGCCAAAGCTGGTGTTTAAGTTTCAAAAAGAGTTGATTCCAAGAAAAATTTTCAAAGCCATGGCCAGACTCATGACATTGGAAGGCAATTGGCTGAAGACTGAAAAACTGTTTAAGAGGCTTGCAAGAATCTAGAAAGGGAGAAGAATTACTATCCCAGTTTCTGGAAGGAAACCGAGCCTCCGAGAGAGACCGTATCCTACCGAAGACTCGGCTCTAAGCAGGCAGGCAGGCCAGGCTGCACATCTCCTACACCTGAGCCCTTTCCACAGCGCAGGCAGTGGAACCAGACGCCACCGCCTCTCAGCTCTAAGAGGTGACTGCCAGCTTCTTGTCCTTGAGAGAAACTGAGTTCCAGAAAGGCGTGGCGGCTCCCCAGGCCACAAAGAGGCCCGGCTGGCCAAGGCCCCAGGCTGTGTGGAACGCCACACCCATCGCATGGCATAACTACCATCCTCTAATAAATATACCTGCATCCAACACCATAAAAAACTGAAAATCCTGTTATGATGTTTCTCTGGAAATTATTTAACTACAAGGAACTCATTTAATTTACAGTTACTATTTCTCTGTAATACTCAGGAATTTTGGTGTGGTGAGACAAATCTAGCCTGCAAGTGGTTTTTATGGTCATGAAATTTTTATGAATACTAAATTTAACAATTAATGAAGTTTAATCATATCAATTAGGCAGGCATGTTCATTTCCATTCTGGGGTTTTCTTTTCATATGTTGGAGCCAATAAATTTCCTTTCCAGTGTTAAGACATTTTGCGGGCGGCTCAAAGGTCTGAAGGTCTTAGCCCTGTGTCTCCTGGAGCTAAGGTGACACAAAGGCTGGAGCCAAGGACTTACCCGGACGGAAGCTACCTGATGGCTGGGCATCACAATTTCCGGGATGATCACTACAAGTATGGACAGGAAGGGGTCAGTGGGGTCAGGACCAGTGCCCACATGCTGACCACGAGTGCAGCGCATCCCCCCAAACCTGCCCTCAAGCTCTCTACAACCAGAGACCCTCATGACAACTACCCCCGAACCATTAGTTATCAGGTCATCCACTTCTCATTGTGCAGATGGGGAAACTGAGGCCCAGAGAGGGAAAGCCTGGCCCAGGGTTAGAGATGAGTTGGGGGTAGCACCGAGGTGAACACTCGGGTCTCCCCTCCTGTTGGAACCTTGTGGGAAAGCAGGATAGGAGGCCTCCTCCCTTTCCAAGGGCTCCCTGGGGCTTGAAAAGGGTCTAAGGGAGTTAACCAAAGGCAGTCCTGGCAGAGCACAGTGCGAGTGGGGAGGGAGAGGGTTGCTGCTTACCAAAAGTCTTATTGTCAGGCAGAAAATAGGGTGCATTGTCATTGACGTCCTCGATGGCAATGGGGAGGCTTCCTAGGGGACAAGGTTTGCTGGCTCTGGTCTCTAGGCAAAGGCCTCACCCAGAAAGCATGGGCCTCAGCCATGCTTCCAGAAGCCTCCCTCCCAGGCATCACCCATGTTCAGTTCCCTTCCCAGCTCCTGACATCTGGCCTTTGTGGAAGGGAGTTTCCTTCCCGGACTTCAGAGAGAGTAAGAAACTTATTCAAGGTCACACGGCTAGGCCAATGGGCCAGGATGGAGCCCAGCCCAGCCATAACATTATCTAGCTGTGTAAGTTAGGTTATTGAACTGCCCACTTTGTGCCTCAATTTCCTCATAAAATTGAATAGGGATCTCCTACCTCATGGGTCGTGTGGGAATAAAATTAAGACATGCTTACAAGGTGACTGGCATAGCTCTTGGCTATAGTAAGGACTCAGTATATGCCATTAATAGGATTATTATTGCTACTTGGTGTCAAAGGTGGGACACGAGTACACGTCTGACTCTGAAGTGTGCTCTTTCGTTTACACAACCTCACAAAATAATAATATTCATTAAGTGCTTCCTATGTGCCAAGCTCTGCACTAAACACTTTACGGACACGTTCTCATTTGATCTGCACAGCCAACCCCACCTGACAGATGGAAAAACTGAGGCTTGGGGAGGCAACCTGACTTTCCCGGTGATACAGCTGTCAAGGGCTAGAGCCAGCATCTGAACCCAGACTTTGCAGGTTCCAGCCCAGGGCTGCCCCCTACAACCCCTGTGCTACAGCCTGCCGAGCCCTGCAGGCCAGGCCGCCTCACCGTTGTCACTGTAGGCCTGGAAGCGGGGATCCGTTGTGAGGTCATAGGCCCGCACAACCAGCGTGACTAGGTCACAGATCTCATAGTCGATGGCCTCACTCTGATTGATGAGCACAGAGCCGTTGGCCAGCACAGAGAACCAGCCATGGCACAGGCTGCCCACGTTGACCCCGGCCTTGGTACAGATGACGTTTACAAGCTGCACCTCCAGCTGGGCCTGTGTATCCACGTCCTGGGCAACCACCTCAGCCACCAGGCCGTGCTGCGAGCCATTCTCAGCCACACGAATGCCCTGGAGTGAGGACGCGTCCAGGGTGGGTGGTTCATCATTCACGTCCTCCACAGGCACAAAGATTCCTGCCGTGGCCTCAGCTCCCTGGGGGTCTGGGTTCTCCGCAATCACTGTCAGATTGAAGGAGGGCTGGGTCTCATAGTCCAGGCTCACATCTGAGGGCAGCCAGAGGCGGCCCTCAGCCCACCCAGACCCCAGCACATAGCCCCGGAGCATGAAGTTGGCACCGCCCCCTAACAGGCTGAAGCTGATGCGGTTGTTGGCTTCCGTCTGATCTGCATCCCAGGCCTTCACCACGCCCACCAGCACTCCTGTGGATGAGGGGCAGAGTTTGGAGAGACCCCTGGCAAGGCCACTGGAGGCACCCCCTGTGATCACCTCCCTTGGGCGTTTCAGGCCCTCCCTGGCCCAGGGAAGACTTACCTGGGTCCCTCTCCCTCACCGGGAAGGTGTAACTCAACTGGCTGAAGACAGGCAGATTGTCATTGATGTCCTGTAGGCAGGGGGAGCTCTGAGTTCGGGGACTTCAGGAGCCCCCAGCGCTCAGCCTCCCCAGAGCCAGTCAGAGAAACCGACTCCTCTGGCCGGAGGCATAGACTCTGATCCCCCGAGGCGGCATTACCCACTGCACAGATGATGAAGCAGCCTTTGCGAAGAAGGAACCGGCCCAGGTCTCACACCTGGGGCTCAGAGACCCGTGGTGGGACCTGTGAAGTTTTCAAGGAGACCCACCTCCTCTCTTCTTCTCTGACCATGGCTCAGGGCCATCTTAGACCCTGTTTTCTGGAAGGATGGCTCCGAGTTCTCACCAGTGGCCCCGTCTGGCCCAGCTCAACTCCCATCTCTCAGATTTACTGTACTGGCACCAATCCCACTGTGTTTCTGCACAGGCCCTGGGGCTTAAGCTTTCCCTCATCCCCTCTTTCCTTCTGTCCCTCCTGCCTTGAGCCAATCCCACAACACTCAATACTCGCTCTGTGCTCAGTCAGGTATTGCCAGGGCTGAGATTTGGTCCTGCCCTCAGATGCCCACTGTTTTCTGTTCTCATCTTCCCTCTCCAGCCTGGCCACCCTGCACAGACAAAGCGCTGCCACTATTGTCAAAGCATGGAGCCGACTCCACCTACTGCTTTCACCCCTAACACTGGTATGTGAAGGGGTGCCCTTGACTGTTCCAGCCCTCCTCCCCCAGGGAGTCCACAGGCATCTGCTTTTGCTTTCAGTTTTTTCCAAATAATGGGGGAACAGACATCTTTGAAAATAAAGCCCTCCTCTCCTTAACCAGACATGTTTTCTAAGGGTGATTTCCCAGAAACGGTGTGACTGGCTCCATGCACATGGTCAGCTGCATTCTTAAGACGTTCCTAAGTTGCAGGAGTGGCTAAGAGCACAGCTCCGAGTCAAATCCGGCCCTGCCTCTGCCTCATGTGTGACTTTGACCTCTCTGGGCCTCAATGTCTTCAACTGAAAAATGGGGTAGTAGTTCCTGCTCACAAGACCATGGCAAGGACTAGTTCAGGGATGTAAAAGGACCTACGCACTCACAAAATGCAACTTAAGTTGAGGGGAGGTAGGGAGCTGGCCATCTGCTTGGAAGCCTATCCTAGCCCCCCGCCCCCAGCTGAGCCAAGCCTTACCTCCACAGTGATGGTGACATTGACCTCAGTGCTGAGGACAGGCACGCCACAATCGGACACACGCACCGTCAGCACAATTTGACCCCCCAGGGCAGGGTCAATGGCCTCTCTGTCCAGGGGTCCCAGGTTTCTGAGGAGCCCTGTGTCAGGGTCCACTGAGAAGTTGTGGCTGTAGGGACTGGGCAGCAAGCTAAAGTACAGACGGCTGTTGTTGGTGCCTGGCTGGTCGTCGTCATAAGCCTGTGCAGACAAGCGGAATAGGGCAGCAGCCATCAGGTGCTCGCCAGTCTCCCAGCCTCCCAGCCACCCCCTGCAGTCTGGCCTCCCCTTCCAGAGCTGGCGCACGAGGGCAGTGACTGGGCCTGAAGCCAGTGGTTGCTAACCAATCTCTCAGCCTCAGTCTTCCAACTAAGAGGGTCAGATT
>NW_011888855.1:1578366-1589915 GCF_000151845.1 Pteropus vampyrus
CGCCACAGTCGGACACACGCACCGTCAGCACAATTTGACCCCCCAGGGCAGGGTCAATGGCCTCTCTGTCCAGGGGTCCCAGGTTTCTGAGGAGCCCTGTGTCAGGGTCCACTGAGAAGTTGTGGCTGTAGGGACTGGGCAGCAAGCTAAAGTACAGACGGCTGTTGTTGGTGCCTGGCTGGTCGTCGTCATGAGCCTGTGCAGACAAGCGGAATAGGGCAGCAGCCATCAGGTGCTCGCCAGTCTCCCAGCCTCCCAGCCACCCCCTGCAGTCTGGCCTCCCCTTCCAGAGCTGGCGCACGAGGGCAGTGACTGGGCCTGAAGCCAGTGGTTGCTAACCAATCTCTCAGCCTCAGTCTTCCAACTAAGAGGGTCAGATTAACAGCCTTGCGAGAGCTTCTGAGATCTTAAGCACCGAGATCATTCGTTCACCCAACAAATGTTTCCTGTGTACCTACCATGTGCCCAGCCCTGTTCTAGGCACTGGGAATCAAGCCAGGATCAAGACAGTCCCCTTATGGAGCTGATATTCTAGTGGGGAGGGGTGCATGGGGGCAGTATATGATGGAGTTAAAAATTTAAACAAACAAAAGAACATAAAATGAGTGGAAGTCTGACATGATTCTGATTTTCCCATGATGACTACTTCGGTGCTATAGTTTTTAAACAGCTGAATCTTTACCCAGTTGTGTGTGTGTGTGTGTGCGCGCGTGTGGTGTCCTGCCAGTGTCCTGAATGCACGCTTGGTTCGTCTTTGGAGTGATTCAGCACAGAGGATACAATAGGTTCGTTCACGCCACTGGGCCTTTGCCCACGCCCTCACCCTGAACGCCTTCTACACCTTCTCTACCTGACTCCAGGCCAGGTTGGTACCTCCCTCGGGCCTCCATTATCCCTGTGCTACCTTCAACAGAGCACAGGTGACACCCCTGGGTGACTGTCCAGTGTTCTCCCCTGAGAGTCACCTGGGGACAAGATTATGGTGGATGCATCTCAGGGCCCAGCAAAGGAACTGGTGCCTAGTAGGTGCTCAGCAAACGTGGCTTTGAATCCAGAGCTGGGCTACTCTGACTTGGAATCAATTCTTTCCCCTTTGTCCCTGACCACCCCCACCCTCAGCTCTTTCATTTCAGTTCTGCTAGAATCTTGTTTATTAAATGCCTCCTGAGTAGGCAGCCAGAAATGGTTTTTCCAAAAGCCTGACCCCATCTGTTCATCCCTCAGCACTCTGAACTCAGGCCAGCTACTTCACCAAGCATTTCTCAGGGTTCATGCTGGGCACTGTGGTTACAGCAGCAGATCTGACGTACTCCCGCCCAAGGAGCTCACACACCAGGGTGAGAAGCATCACAGAGCAGTGGGGAAATGCCCAGGTCTCAGGGCAGGGAAGTCTGATCCCCAAACCAGTGCTGCCTTCACTGGCTGTACAACCACAGAAGAGTCACTTAACCTCTTTGGCCTGTTTTCTCCTTCTGTGAAATGGGGACCATTAGAGCATCTACTTCACAAAGCCTGTCAGAAGATCAGGGATGAGAACGTGCTCTGGAAAGGACACAGCCCCAGAAAGATGGGTGGGCTCCGTGGCCACATGTATGTTATTCTGATGACCTGGCTTCCTGCTTCTCACGAGACTCCCTTTCAGATGATTCAGAGAAGTCTCCTTTGGAGCCAATAGTGGGTTTTAACCTCATAGACTCTGTGACCCCAGCCATCGATCTCATTTCCTTTTTTACTTTGGCCATTAGGAAGCTCAGAACTAAATTTTCAGCCTATTCCTAGTAATCATGTGGCTCTGAGTTCTAGGTCTACCTTTGTGTCCTTTAACAATGCCATCCTTATTTTCTCTCTTTATTCCTTCCATTGTTTATCTTATTTTTTCAACTAAGCCACTTCTAATCCTTTTCAGAATGAAGCAGAGGCCTGAATTAAAAAGAGCAATACATTTTTGAGGGCTTGCTCTTGGCTAGGCTTTATGTCGAGCACTTTACATCCAGTATCCATCTCATCATTATTCGCCAATGACCTTGGGAATAAGTACTACAATTGCCCTCATTTTCCAAAGAGGAAACGAGGCCCAGAGAGACTGACTGACTTTCTCAGGGCCACACAGCAAAGCCCAGATTCCAACCCAGGGCCAGAACAACTACAGAGCCAGGCTCAGTGTCCTGCCCCATCCCACCCACCGGGTCCAGGCTGTCTCGCACCTGGATGGTCACGGAGACATTGCCCGTCTCTTCTTGAACAAAGATGATGTAGGAGCCGATGACCACTGGCGTGTTGTCATTGATGTCCAGCAGGTAGATCTGCAGCGTGGTGGAGGATGACAGGCCCCCGCCGTCTGTGGCCTGCAGCGTGACATTGTACACCCCCTGCTTCTCCCTGTCCAGCAGCTCGCTGTCTCTCACTGTCACTGTCCCTGAGTCAGGATCCACCTCGAAGATGTCTGCCCTGTTTTGGGTGGCCAGATTGAGTGAATAAAAAGACAGCATACTCACTTAATTTTGAATTTCAACTAAACAATGAAACTTATTTTACCATGGAACATTCACAACCTACTTATACAAAAAAAGATTATTCATTGTTTATCTGAAATTACGATGTAAGTGGTGCTCTATATTTTATCCATCTACCCTAGCCCCACCACCCGCTCACTCCCACCCACCCACTCTGAAACCTCACCCGTTTCCTGGAAGGAGGCTGTAGGTGATGCGGCCCCCCTCGCCCGTGTCTGGGTCAAAGGCCTGTGAGGTAGAGACATAGACAATGTCATACTCTGTTTGCAAATGATGGCGCCCACTGCCAATTGCATGACTGGGGGACAAAGCTATCCTGCTTCCGGATACACAGGGAGAACCCTGACACAGATTCACACATAGGCTTCCCCACACAACCCCCATACACACTCACACATGATGCACGCTTCCTGGGACCTGAAGGCATCAGATGATATGGAGACTCGGGCAGGGCTACAGTCCCCAGTCTGCGCTTTTCTGTGTATCTCCAGCCCATCTTGACTCTGTCCCTCACGTACTCCTCTTGACCCTGTCCCTCAACACTCACGTGAATGCTGTCGGTGACCACAAAGCCATTTGCACTGTGCTCAGGGACACTGAGGTTGTACAGGCTGTGAGGGAATGTGGGCCTATGGTCGTTAATGTCTCTAAGGTAGATGGTCACCAAGGCAACGGAGGAGTTCCCGCTGACCAAGTCAGTGGCCACGACCTGAGGATGGGGGATAGGAAGAAGCATTGAGACCAGAGCACCCATGGCCTCAGCTCCCTAGTGCCCCAGAGCACCCCTCACCTGCACTAGCATCACCGTCTTCTTCTCATAGTCCACCAGTGACGGGACCTTCACCAGCACCTGAACCTCAGCCGAGCCCGCTGCCCGCTCAGGGGACACGCTGAAGGCTTCGGCATCAGCGCCCTCCAGGGATAGCAGGAAGGTACCATTGCTGCCCTGTAGAGTGGGCCATATGGTAAGGACCTCACGCCCTGCAACGCACCCACCCGCACCTTTTCCCCAAGACCTGGCCATAGCCTCCTGCTTTAGAAAACCCTGCCTGCCAAGGTCCCATAAGATGGGCGCTCAGAATACTGAGGCCCGGGGCCCTGGGAGGATGGGCTGGTCATTAGTCCCCACAAATGTGGGCTCTGTGGGCCCCAGGGTTGGGCTGCAGAGATAGAGCCTAGACACACACACAACCCACTCCCACGAAGCATCACAATAAGACTTCCTTACGGGACACTCCTCACCACCCTCCGCCACCCACATCAACACCCACACCAACACCTAGCATCACTCCATTACCCACGCCTCTCTCCACTCCTCACCCCACCACTCCACTCACTGCCAGCCACCAACTCAACATGCCCACCCACCTACCACCACCCAATCCTACCCTCCACTCCACATTTCATACCAAATGAGCACCTTCTACAGCTGTTCCTCATTCAGTACCATCCAAGTTGCCCACCACTCAGTACCCTCCACTTAAGAATACCCTCCAACTTCTCAGACTGCTCTGGGCTCAGCATGGCCCTCATCTACCACTAGCCAGTACCGACCCCAACACACCAACTGACCCCAACTTCACCAACCCCCAGCACCACTCTCTCCTCAAACACCACCAAAAACTTAACGTTACCCAGCATGCAGTACCAACCTCCACTCAACTGCCTCTCTGTTCGCCACCACCGAGCACTGCCCTGAGCACAAGACTACCCACCAGCACAGCACCTCCCATCATTTCCAAGTATCACCCAACAGCTCTGATTTTCGCCACCACTCATGATCACCCACCACTCACCCCTCACCACACACCACGGCACCTTACACTACGGGTCAGTCTGCACCTCCCTCCGCTGGCCGTCTGCCACCATCTCCCCCCCGCACCCCCCACCCCTCATCTGGGTACGCCTGCCTTGTCTGGGTCATAGACCACCATGGTGAGGTCGTCGATGGGGATGCGCGTGGAGGCATGTTCGTCCACGGAGCCGGAGAAGTTGACTTGGGCCTCTTGAGGGGTGAAGGTGCAGGCCAGGAGGCTACAGTTGAAAAACTCAGGTTTGTGGTCATTGACATCGGTCACCCTCAGCGTGACCCATATGCTCACCTTGGCCTCCTGCCCATAGATGTTAAGGTGCTCTTCGGTGGCCTGAGAACAGAGCAGGGGCCAGAGGTCAGAGGTCAGAGAACTAGCACTCAGAGAGAGTTGAGATCAAAGGTCAGAGGTTATAAAGTGGGGGGGGGGCAAGGAGGTGGTGGATCCCTCACGTACCGTGACCTGCACCTGCACCTCCTCATCCTCCTCCAGCAGCTGCTCACGGTCCAAGGAACCACTGACTCTGATCACCCCATCTGGGCTAATGTCAAACCAGCCAGGCCTTGTGGAGTCTGGCAAGAGCAGCAGGAATAGCTGCTTTCAGTAGCTCTGACAGAGCCCCTACCCCTTCCCTTGCCCCAGCCCCAGGCTGAGGCCACCCTCGTTCTCACTGGAGATGCTGTAGGTCACGCGGTCATTGATGCCTTTGTCTCTATCCACGGCCTCCACCTTCAGCACTGAGGTTCCCTGTAAGGAGGCATGGTCATACAGACCCTTTCTCTGCCTCTTGTCTCCACTCAGGATCTCCCCTCGGGTCCCCAGCACACCTGGGGTGCATCCTCAGCCACAGAGGCCGAGTAAAACTCTCTGACAAACTGGGGGTCCAGGTCTGGCTGGTCGATCACCGAGATAGACAGGAAGACAGGTGAAGAGCACTGCGTGATGAAGCTGTTTTGGTACCAACCGCCCGAGTCCTGAGGGGAGATGGGCCTCGTGAGCTGGACCGCAGTCCCAGTGCCCTCCCACCTGCGCCTGGGCCTGCACCCCACTCACACAGGCCTTCAGCTCCAGCTGGTAGAAGGCACTCTTGTTGTTGTAGCTGAGGCTGCCGTTGAGGATGATGGAACCATTGAGCAGGATCTTGAAGAGGTACTGGCTGTCCGAGGTGCTAGGGATGACCTGAGGCAGCGCACAGTCAGGCCTGGCTCCCCCATGCCCCTGCCCCAACGCTTGCTCTGAGAGACCTACCACTGGCCAGCCCTGTGACCTTCACCAGGTCACTTAACCTCTCTGAGCCTCCACTTCCAAGTCTTAGTTTCTACTACTGGATGGTATGACACAGACTCGAGAAAGGCTCAGACAGTGCCCCTGGGCAAGAGGGTGGGAAGAAGGGTGCTGTCTGCAGCAGGTATCCTCCTTCTGTCCAGAGTGGGTCCAATAGAAGGCTTAAGGACCAGGGCTGGACCACTGCATAGCTGCGGTCCTGCAGAGCCCTCCAGGCCCCTGCAGGTTGTGTGGGAGATGCTGCCCCCTGGTGGCCGTGAGGAGCAGTGGGGCCCACACTTGGCACTCACCCTTTCTATGTAGTACACCACGGCGCCCGCAGACCCGGTGTCTTTGTCGACCGCCAGCACAGAGAACACCAGGGAGCCAATGGGCAGGGTCTGTAACGAGGGACTCTTCACCTATGAGCTTTCCATCTCCTTCACGCCCGAGTAAGTCATGTCCCCGGCCCTGAGCTTCAGTGTCCCCAGCTGTCCCACAGGGATATGACAGCACCTTCCAGGGCCCGAAACCCAGTGTCTCACAAATGTTTCCTTTTCTTTCACACATTGGTTGGGTCTCTGGAGGCGGCCGGGCGTGGTGGGGGGGAGAAGGGCATAGAACAGAGTTCCCCCCATTCCTCCTCTCCCCATGCAGCCTCCCCACCACTTGAGCTGGCTTCTGATTTGCAGAATGATCATTCTAGAACCAAGGATCTGTCACTTTCCTGATCAGACATCTTTGTGAGCTCTCTGTAGCTTACAGACAGCACCCTGCAGAGCTGGAAGGTTCTTTTGGAAGGCCTTTGTCTCCTGGGACCTGGCCCTGCAATGCCTGTCCACACTTCACTCTTTCCATATGGAGGCCAAAGAGATCTTTGAAAATCATGAATCGCTCTTGTGCTAAAAACCCTCCAATGGGTCCCTTATTTTGCCTAGAATTCAGTCTATGCATTTTCCATAACCCTCCACGGGCAGGCCACTGCCCACCTCTCTGACCTCACTTCCTTGCTCTCCACCCTCTATCCTCGCTGGTTTCCTGGCTGTACTTAGAACACTCAGTGCTCATCCCCACCTCAGAGCCTTCGCATCTGTTGTTCCCCGGTCTAGAGCATCCTTTTCCTGGAGCATTCTATTGCCAGCTTCCTCTTGCCATGTAGGTCTCTGCTCAGGTGTCACTCAGAGAAGCCTCTGCTAACCATTCAACCTAAAGCAGTCCCCTCCTCAGTCACCTTCTCTCACTTTTCCCTTTTTATGAGTTTCATGGAGTTCAACACTGTCTAAAATAATCCTGCTTATTTAGTGCTTCCTTGATTAGTGTCTGTGCTCTTCACTAGAATGTGAGCTACTGAGGGTGTCCACCAGGTCTGTCTTGTTCACCAGATATTCTCAGCACCAAGGATAGCACCTGGACCATAGTAGGTGCTCCATCAGAGCCTGGCAAATGGCTGCTTGGCTTCACCTGGGGCCCTAACTCATGGGTCTTCGAAGCCACATAGTAATGAAGATTTGGGAGCGGGCACTGTTTGATGCTCAGGGACCACTGGGGTGCCTCTCCCGGCCCATGCAGTTCAAGGTGGGCTGCCTCCCCTTACTAAAGAGGAAAGCCCATAATACAGACCTAGCCAATCAGAGCATTCCATCCCTCCAGACTGATGAGCGCATGACCCAAAATGGGCCACTGGGTCAGCCCTAAGCTTTTGGCTGAGACAGTCTGTGTTGAAGCTGCACAATGGTGGGATGTGAACCTGGAGCTGCTGAAGACACTTTTATCACTGTAAGGGAGACGTGCCCCCCTATCCCAGAATGAAGGCAACAAGAGAAGCAGAGAGGTGGAGAGAAATCTCTTCTTGATGACATGGTTTGAGTACCTGGATCCAGCCATGCCTGAATCTAAATATACCTCTAAATTTTTCAGATATGTGAGAAAATCAATCCTATTTTTTTTTCTTTCAGAGCTGAAAGAATTCCAGTGCAGTCTGATTGATGGTCAAATGTTGCTGTGCCTATAGTTCATGGGGTTACATTCCCCTGAATCTGGTTCCAGCAGCCACCCCTTCTAGCAGGTGCTTTTCCCGGTCCCGGATCCCCTGCTGGCTCTCTTGGGTCCTTCCTACTCTTGAGAAGAGCTCCTAGGATGCCTGCCTCCCCCGCGACGCACACCCCATTAAGACAGATGTTACCTCGCTAATATTAGTGGAGAAACCGGTGTTTTGGAAAACAGGTGCATTGTCATTTCTGTCCTCCACGATCACCTGCATTTCCTTCTGCACCTGCAGGAAGAAAGCACAGGTAAGCCTAGAAAATGTCGGCTCCTGAAACAAAGTGAGGAACATCTGAGCCAAGGAGCAAATTGGCATAGTTTCTCAGGTGGACAATTAGGCGATGTTTGGGGTAACCTGTTATTTGATACAATTGCAGAAAAGTTGCAAGTATAGTACAAAGAACTCCCCACACCCTTCATCCAGATTTGCTCATTGTTTGGTTTCTCTCTCTTTCCATGTTTACTGAACCATTTGAGTGTCAGCTGCAGACCTCATTAGGTCACTTTTTAAAAATCTAAAATGTGCCTTTCTTATCGCAAGAATATTCATTTTAGCTTTGTTTGCCATCGTGTAAAGCTGTGGACAAGCTAAGTATCCATCAAAGCAGACCAGCTAAGCACCATGGTCTGTCTCCAGGCTGGGACAGTGAAGCGCAGACACAGAAAGAGGTTCAAGGCAGGTAGTAAAATGGACGAGGCAGTTCAAGACCGTATGTACAAAAGAATCCCATATGGGTTTCAAAAAATGTGCAAAAAACTGTGCTCTTTCTTTTGTAGATGCATATGTGTACGCGAACATCTATCGAAAGGGAATGAAAGAACACAGTGACAGTGGAAGGCCCGGGCCACAAAGCCTATTCCCCATCCTTCCTCATGTACCCAGACCTGGCTTCAGGAGGGAGGGGGCTGGGAGGGTTGCCCAAAGGGACTTGACCTTTACCTGTAATTTTGGGGATGTTTACAGAGAGAATGTATTCCTGAATATCCAAGTCATTGAAACGACTATCTTAAATGGATGGGGCTTAGGGAATATGTTATAAAGACATAACTCTCAAGTTTCACACACATAAGGCGCAGTGGTGTAAACCTGTTACTTAGAAAAATGAGAATCAATGCCAACACATTCAGCCAAAAGAATTGAAAGTGATCATCTCAGAGAAGCTAGAATAGGGAGATATTTGGCATTCTTTTTTTGTTAAAATGTATATTAATAATACAGTTACATTTATAATATAAACCATGTGCTTATATAACTGAATTAGTAATAAAGATTTAAATCTTGGTAATGGTGTGTAACAAATTAAAGTGGACAAGTATAATTTTGATTAAAATAAATATTCTTTTTTTGTTAACTGGGACTCTTTCTGCTTGTTTGAGGCAGGGGACAAAGTCAGGAGTGGGCCCCAGCCCCCTAATCACTGGACCACCCTCCCCTCCACATGCCACCTCCACTCACTGGGTTGTTGTGACCGTCGCTCACGGAGATGGTGACTGGGAAGAAGTAGAGTGTCTGCAGTAGGAGGAGAGAAAGGGCCCAAGGTAAGCCCCCACTCAGGGTGAGAGCACAGACAGGGCCCCCCCCACCGGATGCTGGCTCCCAGGGTTCCCCATGTCTCCCTGTCCCCGTCGCGGGGCTTTCGCAGGCTACTGTCCTTTACCTCATAGTCCAGTGGGCTGGCCAGCTTCACTTCTCCAGTGCTCGAGATGACAGTGAAAAAGTAGGCGTTGGAGCCACTAATTCCGTAGGTCAGAGGGTCCTCGTCCTGGTCCTTAGCTACCAACCAGAAAGCTTCGGCACCTGGAGACAGGACAGGGAATGCCCAGGCTGCAAAGCCCATCCCCCACCCTTACTCGTGTCCCCAGACCCGGCTTCTGAATCCCAGGGCAGAGTCTGGGTTCCGCCTTCTTTAATGCAGTCTCTTCCTTCATCTGGTAGCTTTGGATAACTGGGATCCCAATTCCGACTCTGCTGACTGCAAACTGTCCCCCAGCATTCACACCCACCTTTCTCTCAGACTAACAAAAACCCTGGATTTTGACCAGGACACATGACAGAGTAGAAGAAAGACCTCATTTCTCAGGTACCATTGCAGCAAGGTATGGGCATGCGGCTAATCAGACATGAGCAAAAGTAGCCAATCAGACATGAGCAAAAGTAGCGTGTGTAAAAATCCGGAGCCCGTCCTTAAAAGAAAGGGACGGGCCCCCTTGGGGTGTGGTGTGGACCCTCTTGGTCCACATGGAGGAGTGCCACACCCTAAGGAAGGCAGAGCCTGAAGACAGAAGGAGGAAAGTGCCTGACACCAGAAGCACAGAGCACAGAACAGCATGAGGAAGAGAACAGAGCCTCTGACAGCCCTGAACTCACTACTCTGGACAGGTATGCGAGAAAATGATAAACCCTGACCTTGCTTACACCTGTGAGGGGGGTCTGTTATGCACAGCTGACTCTACACCCCAATAAATATAGTCATCTACCATTTCTGCTTCCCCAGCTCATATCCTGCCTGCTGAGAATTTGGTACCCAGTCCCTGTGGCTTCGTCCAAAATGATGTTTCCCAAACATCATTCACTCCTGTACGCTGCCATGATCTTTACCATATCCATATCTCATTATTTAGGACTCTTCTTTCTTCTTTTAGTCAACTTACTACACTTATCGTATACACTTATTTTAAAAGCAAGTGTGAGATCACTATTATAAATAGAAAACCCACCTCATTTGCCATAGACAGAAGGTAACTCTACAAACAAAGGCAGTAAGAGCCAAGCAAAGGTGTTAACTTCTGGGGCGGGGGTTGGGGGAGGACAGGCAGGGGTGGAGAGAGATTAGCCAGTGTGAGAGGTGTAAGAGAAGTATTGGGACCAAATGGATACTTTCTCCTTGCGAAAACCAGAAAGATTGAAAGATGGGAAATGGAAGGACCATTCTCATGGGTGAATCTGAATTATTTGATGCCGTGTGAGGGCCCATGACCCAAATGCTGAAAAGATTCAAACTACTGGAACAAACTCCCTTCAGGCCACCTTTGCCCCATGGCACTCCCTGGAGCTGCAGGATGGAGAGCAAGCCCACATAGGAGCCTCTGGGACACTCTAGTGGGCAAGGGTTTGGCACAGTCTAAGCACAGGGACGGTTACTCACCCACTGGTAGGTCCTCAGGCAGGGTCACTGATGTCATGTTGGACAGGAACGTTGGGGCCACGTTGGCTGCCACTATAGGGGCACAGAGCACTGGAACATCTGGACACCACTGTAAAGACTGACCCCCCCACCTGCCCTTGTGGGAGCTCACACCAGCCCACTGATCAAACTTCAGCCCAGCTCACCCAATGGGTCTGTATTCCTCCCCAGACCTTCCCAGGGCAGCCAAGCACAGGGCTGGGTCAATGAAGCTGGGTATTTGCTGAGGAGGGAACCCCAAGGGTCCCCAGGTTAGTGCTGCTCTGGTAGGAGAGGAAGAGCACCCACCAGACACTGCAAAGGCAGGAAGCAAGAGGCAGGAAAGCCATGGCCATGCCATCCCGTCTGGAGGGACCTGGGGGAAGAGACATTGGGAAAGGAAGGGGCTTCCTCAGTAAGCGAGCCCTCATCCCTGTGGGTCTGACCCAAGCCCACCCACCACCACCCCTCAGCGGTTCTCCCCCAAGCTCCTATCACCCTCTGACCGTTTTCCAGATGTTCCAAGATCAGGGAGTCGGGAAAACCAAGACAGTTAGCAGGGTAGTTGAGCCTGTTCCAGAGCCCCGGCCTGAGACTGACCCTGAACTTGACCCCAGAGTTCAGTAGCAGGCACTGATCCAAGCACATTAGACACATGATCTTGTTATTCCCACAACTGTCAGGTGGCTGCTAAGAAACCAAGGCTGAGAGAGTAAGGGGCTTGCCTGAGGCCACATAGAGAATCAATGATAAGA
>NW_011888855.1:1589965-1596218 GCF_000151845.1 Pteropus vampyrus
CTGTATTCCTCCCCAGACCTTCCCAGGGCAGCCAAGCACAGGGCTGGGTCAATGAAGCTGGGTATTTGCTGAGGAGGGAACCCCAAGGGTCCCCAGGTTAGTGCTGCTCTGGTAGGAGAGGAAGAGCACCCACCAGACACTGCAAAGGCAGGAAGCAAGAGGCAGGAAAGCCATGGCCATGCCATCACGTCTGGAGGGACCTGGGGGAAGAGACATTGGGAAAGGAAGGGGCTTCCTCAGTAAGCGAGCCCTCATCCCTGTGGGTCTGACCCAAGCCCACCCACCACCACCCCTCAGCGGTTCTCCCCCAAGCTCCTATCACCCTCTGACCGTTTTCCAGATGTTCCAAGGTCAGGGAGTCGGGAAAACCAAGACAGTTAGCAGGGTAGTTGAGCCTGTTCCAGAGCCCCGGCCTGAGACTGACCCTGAACTTGACCCCAGAGTTCAGTAGCAGGCACTGATCCAAGCACATTAGACACATGATCTTGTTATTCCCACAACTGTCAGGTGGCTGCTAAGAAACCAAGGCTGAGAGAGTAAGGGGCTTGCCTGAGGCCACATAGAGAATCAATGATAAGACCACGCTCTGAACAGAGGTCATTTGGGATCCAGAATTCATTCCCTCGACCACTGCACTACCCTCTCTGTTTGAAGAGTTCAAGTTCACTGAGGTGAGAAGCAGCAGAGCGTCGCTAGGCATTGACTGCCCTTCCATGACCTGTTTCTTCATCTGTAAGATGGGAAGGATAACTAATAAGTGATGGGGGGCAGGCGAATGAGAATAGAATGTCCCAGATCAGCGCCTGGCACACAGTAGGTGCTCAGCAAATGCAAATCCCTTCCTTCTGCATCTTGTAGGGTCATCTGTACCTTATGGCTGTTACTGCCAGTGAAGTCACCATGGACACTGCTCCCATCTCTCCCCTGTGCCCATCACTGCACTCATGCTCTGAGGCCAAATGTAGGGGTCAGGGACAGAGTGAGCTGAGTGTGGATAAAGCCAAGGACTACAATTTTAGTCACTATCCACAGAGTGACTCTAGCCAATACCCTTGGGAAGTGGCTATGAAAACCGCTGGCTTGCCAAGGTTCCTAGAGATGATAGCTGGGGACAGCCCACATGTTGTCAGCCAAGTTGGAAAATGCAGATGGACCGGGTTGCTCAGAAGAAATTAATAAGTCCTCAGAATCATATGAGCCATTGTCCGTGAGATGGAGATAATAATGCTGTAGAGGTGCTGGCGTGATGGAGTCGGGGTCAAGTATAGTGACCAAGGTGGTCCTGGTGCTGGTTTGGAGACAGGGTGGGGACAGGGACAGCAGTTTGGTTGGGGGGAGGGATGGTGGTGGTGATGAGGTGGGAGTGGACATGCTGGTAACGTTTGTGACGATGCGGGTGGAAAGGCAGGTGGAGCTGGTGGCAGTGATGGATGTGGGGCGGAGATGACGGTGGTGGGGGGCTGGCAGTGGAGATGCAATGGAGTTGGGCACTGGTGATGGCGGCAGGCTGCTGGCATTCACTGTGTGGGCAAAACCTAGGGCACTTCACCACTGGCTGGACATAGCCAGTCCTGGCATCTCTTTGTGGTGTGATCTTGGATCTGACCTCCACTCAACCTCTTTTGTTTTCTCATGCCCTCTTCTTCAGAGGTGAGTCAGCAGCCACAGGACAGCTAGTGATAAAGCGTGCAGCCGCAGGTATGTGAGGTGTGTTCCTGACCACAGCAAAGTTCGCCTCAGCGCTGTTGAGAAGATGAGAGACTCCTGCCCCCTGGACTTCGCCCCAAGGGGCAGGGAGCTGACCTGGCCACATGCCATGGCTGGCCCTTTGTCCCATTACCTCAACACGCCGTGGTCCCAGAGGGTAGGGGATGTAGCCCAGTCAGTAATGGGATCAGAACCCAAAGCAGAGTCTCTGGGGGTGAGGCTGGCGAGAACAGCCTCAACTAGGAGCTTCACTAGGCAGGGTCCCTGAAGCCTTCCCTTCCCCCTTCTACGCATCACTCATCAAAGATTCTCCCAACTTCCCCTCTCCTATTGTCATGGGGCCTCAAGAAGCCACACTAGGAGCAGTATGATGACTACATTTGCATACGGCCCACACACAATCTTTCCCTGCATCAGGTCCGCACCATCCCCCTGGAAGGAAGAGATGGTTGTCAACGCCCCTTAAGCCTGAGTACAAGGGAAACTAACACTCCTGCCCAAAGCCTCCATGCCAGTCGGGGAGGAGCTGGGAGGCCACCCCTTTGACACCCAGCCCAGTGCTCTTTCTTGCTGCCATCCTGCCTCTCCTTCCCGTACTGCCTGGTTCAGCCCCGGGTTTCCCTAGCCTCAGCCTCCTCTTTCTCACAGAGATGTTTACAACACCCACTCATTTGATCATAATGAGGCCAAAGTTCTACAAGCCATAGCGTCATCCTCTGGATTGGTCCCCTGAGAAAACGGTACATTCTGTATTAGCTGAGGAGGACACAGGATAAACCTGCCCCACCTCACTGGGCAGCAGCCACCCCTCAAGCTCAAACCTCCACCGTGGTTCCCACTGGCTACTGCACCCTTCCTGCCCCTCCGCCTTGCAGGCCAGGTTCTCACAGGTCCTGGGTCTGTCTCTCTTCCCACACAAGCTATTCTGGCCCATGGCACTGAATGCTCCACACTCTATGCTGTCCTTCCTCCAAGCATTTGCATATGCATCCCCTCTAAGGCCAGGTCAGGTGTGGAGCCATGTTCAGGCATTAGTGTCCCTTCTCTGGGCCCCTAAGCTCCTGGTACCTCAGCAGAGGTAAGAGACAGAGCAGATTCAAATGGACAGGAAGGGAATGGAGCTGCCTTTGACAATGCCCAGGCCAGGCCATATCCCAGGCCACACTGTGCTAGGCAGCCCCAGACACGGGAGGGGAGCAGGTGTGGTGTTACTCCAGCCCCCAGTCACTGCACAGCCGCACCCCAGAGCTGTTTACTTCTCTCTGCCTCTCAGTTTGTCTTCTGAAAAATGGGACTATCTACATTCTAGAAATTACAGCTTCCTCCCCGTCTCCTCTTTCCCTACTCTCAAACAGTGCTTGGGGAAAGTTTAGAAAGGACGCAGAGGTGAATTAGGGCAGCTTCTGGACCCCACCCCATGAGACATGCAGGTCCTGGGAAGCCCCTCCAGCTTGGACGGGCACACCCACCTCTGGCCCGAGAAGGGCTGGCTCCTCGGCCTCCACTGGAGGAGGTGTCAATCACAGCTCTCAATAGCGCATAGCTCTAAGACTTTCTAGAATTTGGAGGCACGGGGCCCCCAGGAGGGTCAGAGAGGGAGATGGCCCCTCTCCCCCTCAGGACCCCAGCAGGCAGGTTCAGCCACCACCGTATGCCACCTCCAGCTCACTACACACTTTTACTTCTGCTTTCACATGTACTTCTCACAGATGTTTCCCCACTGTACGAATGGTCATTCCAGGGTCCAGGTGAGGAAACTGAGGCTCAGAGAAGCTCAGAGAGGAATGCCCAGGGTAAGGGTGGAGGGTTAAACCCAGATTGGCTCTAAGACCAGGAGTCCCTGGACGAGCTCTGGTCTGAGCTCCACTTGACCCCATGGGAGCTGTCCCTGCACACACAGGACAGACAGCAGTCCAGCCAGGGTGCCCTGGCACAAGGATGTGTACCCCGAGGCCACCGGGATCCTGCTGGGGGCCCCCTCCAGTGCCTATCACCCAGGCTGATTTTCAGGAAGACAGATATGGAGTCAAAGGGTCCTGGGTTTAGATTCCAGCATTTCACTTACTTGCTGTGCCACCCCAGGCAAGCTATAACCCATTCTGGGACTCAGTTTCCCTGCTGAGACAGGGGCTGAGGACAAGAACCAGAGTCCACACACTGGTCACAGCCTGTTTCCATCAGTTGGTGATCCCTGAGCCCCTGCTTTGTGGCCAGCACCCAACCCAGCAGTCCCTGACTCAAGGCGCAGGCTGAGACCTAGCCCAGCTTCCAGCCAAGCCTCTACTTGGTACACGAAAGCGAAGACATGTGTCCAGGCCTAGGAATGAGCCAGAGCTGGGGACCATCCACCTGTTAGTCCCAACCAGACACTTTCTAGTGCTGGCTGAGGTGGCACCAGAGTCAGTCATGACCACAGGCCCAACTCTACTTAAGGGGCCTCTCTAGCTTCTTTCCTGCATGGTCACATCCCCATTCTACAGATGAGGAAATCAAGGCCCACAAGAGTTACAGAGGCCACCCAGTCAACCAGAGTCCCAGCCCAGCTCTTTATCCTCCAACTCTTGGGCCTCCAGCTCAGCCACGGAGACTCTATCCCCTCGAGCTTCCTGTGAAAGGGGCCCAAGCAAGTTAACTCATTTCCCTGGGGGAATTGCCTCCCTTCCATCCTGGGAAGAATGTTCAGTGAGTCCAAATGACCCATGGCCTTAGGAGGGGAGGAAGGGAGCAATCGGAACCCCAGGAAGAGGTATTATTGGAAACTGAGGCCTGGTAGAAAGGCTGGGACTCACTGCGGGGCTGCCCAACCCAGTGCCCGTGCTCATTCTCTGAGCTCAACGCTCCCAGCCGACTGCGGTGGGATCCCCAAAAGTCGCCTTGGCTCCAAAGATCTCACTCGGTCTCTACCCCTGGCAGGCTCTCCCACGCCCTGCTGCAGCAGAGCTGTGTGGTCCCTACCTGTGCCCCGGAAGGGGCCGCAGGGGCAGCGGATGGGCACCAGCAAGCACAGGTGGGCACCGTCTGGGGCCTGCAGTGCTCTGCCCGCAGACTTTGGCACCATCTCCTCCTCCCCTGAGCAATCATTAACCCTGCCAGAAACCACACCCGTGATGGGGGCCTGACCACAGCTGGGGAGAGTGCAGGAGGGCAGGACCATGGTGACATACCAGTGATCCTGGGATGGAGACGGCAGGCCACAGGAAAGAGAGCCCGTCAGACGCCTGGGAGCCAGGCTCACCCTGGGGCAGGCAGGAGGCAAGGAGGGCAACATCCCGGCCCTTAAGCTGCTCTGGATATAAGAGTCCTCAGAGACAGGGGACCTCTAGAGGAGGTGAGAGAGGGTGAGGTCAAACGAGGGAATTAGTAAAATGGTATAACAATCAAACATGAAGTTTTCACAGAAGAGTGAGGGCAGCTTTGAGCCTGGAGACTGTTGCTATTATCCCCTCTGTAGAGGCCCTCAGAGGGTATGAAACCTCCCTGGAGGGTTTCATCCACCCCTCCCTGCAGCATGAATGTGACATGTGCATTCTTAACTTGGAGAAAATAATATTACTTACTTCACAGGATTCTTGTGAGGATAAAACCAGATCATGGAGATACCATTCCTGGCATGGGGCCTGGCATATGGCATAGAACCCGTGACCACCCGTCTGGGCTCACAGAGCACTGAAGCCACAGCTTTCTCAGGGCACAAGCCCATTGTCTTCTCGTAATCCCCAGTAGCTCTCTCCTCACAGGCAGGAGCCTTGCCTGACTCACTTTCTGTAAATATATATCAGGTAGTTACTATAAGCCAGACAATTTTACAGAGATATTTGTTCTCTTACTCCCAAAACTTAAGAGATTATCAAAATGAACATGCATGTACATCCATGCTCACAGCAGCATTATTCACAACAGCTAAAATGTGAAAGCAACCCAAGTGTCCATCGACAGATAAATGGATAAACAAAATGTGGTATATACATATAGTGGAATATTATTCAGCCATCAAAAAGGAAATTCTGACACATGTTACAAGGTGAATAAACCTTGAGGACACTGTACTAAGTGAAATAAGCCAAAAAGCCAATAAGTCACAAAAAGATTGTGTGAGTCCACTTACATGAAGTATTTAGAGTAGACAAACTCACAGAGACAGAAAGTCAAATGGTGGTTGCCAGGGGCAGAGGGGAGGAGTGAAGGGGGTATTATTGTTTCATGGCAGAGTTTCAGTTTTGCAAGATGAAAAGAGTTGTGGAGATGGATGGTGGTGATGGTTGCACAACAATGTGAAACTACTTAATACCACTGACCTGTACACTTAAAAATGGTTAAGATAGTAAATTTTGTTACGTATGTTTTACCACAATAAAAAACAATTGAAAAAAAAATACTAAGCTTAAAAAAGTAAAAAAACAAAACAAAACAAAAACCCTGGGTGAAGGGAAAACAAGTGAGAAAAATTAATCTAGGCCTGAATGGAGTCCACAATATTTAAATATTTGCCCTTAAGTTTTGAGCTTTGGGTAACTGTCAGAGGTAGGCCATGAATTGGATTCCAAGC
>NW_011888855.1:1596615-1598967 GCF_000151845.1 Pteropus vampyrus
ACACACATATATATATATTTCCAAGCACAGTGCCCAACCCAGAGTAAAGTTTCAGAGACTATTAGCATTTGAAGGAACTGCTGGTGGCCTAATTGGTAGCAGGAGGTCTACCTCCCTGACCTCTGAGGCCAACAGCTCTGAGTCACTGTTGCAGCCTCCCAGAGGGTGAGTCCTGGCCTGCCCAGACCTTTGGACAGCATCTGAATGAGTCAAGTGTGGCCAGATGGTGCCCTGCCCATATTGAGGGACACCTGTCTGCTTGCCACAAAGCAGGTGAGAAGCTTACTGAGGTTTCATGCTGTGATGATCCAGGTCTAGGCTCAAGGTCAACTTCAGAGAGTGGTGGGTGGCTAGACAGAAAGTGGGGCTAGGAGGCCAGGATGTGCATTCAGATGACCAGGGTCCTAATCCCTTCCCCACTACTTCCCCGCAAGTAGGCTTGGGCAAGGTAGCTCATGTCCCTGAGCCTTAATGTCCTCTTCTGTGGAATGGGCATAACAGCAAAACCCAACTCAGAGGTTTGTCATAAAGATTAATCAGGTAATGCAGATCGAGAGACATGCACATGGGATAGCAATTCAGATGCACCTTAGGCTTCCTTCGCAGCCACTGTCTTAAATGTGTGGTGTTTCAAATTATTGAACAGAAAAACTTCTCATTTCCTGTCTTTGCTGACAACCTACTGTGTGTATGTACCCACTATATGCTCAGAAACTGATCAAGTTGAAATCAAGTCCTCACTTGACCCTGACTAGCTGGATGACCTTGAGCAAGTCACTCCTCTATGAGCAACCACTTCTTCATCTGTAACATGGAAACACCCTCCCCTCCACACACAGTATATGGTTTCAGAGGCCACCTGGAGAGCTTATGCTGAGGGAGGCTCTTTGCTGTGAAAGTTTCCAATCCCACCTCTACTTCCCAGTCATCCCTCCATGTTGCACATGGATTTGCAGAGTACAAAATTCCTCCACTGCTCTGTTCTACAGCTAAGGGACCAGCCTAAGAACAGCTTCCTGGTGACTCACAGAGACTCACAGTCTCCCACTCTAGAAAGAAGTTAGGGACCCAAGAGAAAATTCCTCCCTGCCACATAGACCCCTGTTCCCTTTTGAGGGTACTCACTCTCTCTAAAGCCTCCCTTCTAAGTGGCTGTTCTGCCATGGCTCACACACTGTCGGGGATGGGAAGCTCACATCTCATGGCCACCACCAATATGGCCCCAACTGTACATGTTTTGAGTTGGAAGCTGTCTTGGCCACTTCCACTAGGCCTGCCTTCTGAGAGCACCAGATCCCATGTCCTCTCTCTGCTCTGGGATAGCCCCTATCCCACCCCCAGAGCCTTTTCTCAGGCTTTTCCAACCACTCCCCACCACCACCATCACAGGGCAGACACTGCAGCCAGGCATACCTGGGTTCACATTCCAGCCCTGTCCCTTCCTGGCTGTGTGACCTAGGGCAGGCCATTCTCCATCTCTGAGCCTTAGCTCCACAGCAGGAAAATATGAGGAAGTAAAATAATCATGTAGCTGTGGTTTTGTTTTTGTTTTTGTTTTTTTTTGTTTTTGTTTTTAAGTTCAGGTAGTGGAGCTCTGAGATGGAACATGATGCCTCTGAGCCCTCTAGGAATGCAACCCAGTGCCATATGGCCTCCTGAGCCACCACCACCACCACCTCCACCTCCCGCTGCCACTTTAATGTTCATTCAACAGACTGAATGTCACTTTGTGCCTGGCACTGTGCTGGGCACTGGGCACTGGTGGGGTGGGGGATGCACATCCCTGCCCCCATACAGAGAAACTCTGAGTGAGAGCAGAAGGAAAGGGAAGCCCAGGCAGAGGAAATAGTATGCTCAAAACCCCACTCTGGAAAGAGCTTGGCTCTTGGGGGAACCAAAAGACCACGGTGGCTGAAATTCACAGGTCATTCATTCAAAGGATCAGGTTTCAAAAACTATTGTCCATTTATACAATGGAATACTATTCAGTAATTTTAAAAAAGACACTCTCGTGTTCATTGCAGCATTATTCACAATAGCCAAGACTTCGAAACAACCTAAGTGTCCATCAAAGGATGAATGGATAAAGGAGATGTGATATATAGTGAGACATTATTCAGCCATAAAAAAGTAAGTGATCTTGCCACTTGCAACAACATAGATTGAACTAGAGGGCATCATGCTAAGTGAAATGAGCCATACAAAGAGAGACAAATGCTTCATGATCTCACTTATCTGTGGAATCTTAAAAAAATAAAATAAAATAAAAAATAAAGTCGAATATATAGAAACAGATTGTAGAATGGGGCTGGGAGTTGGGGGAAATGGGAGATGCTGGTTAAAGATGCAAAC